>NC_090656.1:138918126-139228625 GCF_040937935.1 Hyperolius riggenbachi
GCCCGGACTTGTGCAGAAGCAGGATCAGCCATATACCGCTGTATCCTGCGCCCAAGTCTACCGGCGCCGATTTCAAATGTACTCAGACTTGTCTCCTCTCCCACTATGGACAGGAAGCGAAAAGATACAAATTTGCATAATGAGCAGGCAGTATAAGAAGACAACGTCCACAAAAGTACCTCAGTTAATATAAAAGATGACTCGGACACCAAATGATGCTCAAAATAATTTTTAATCTTAAACCACGGAAGGGTTGGTCGTAGGGGTGCTGTCCTGACTCCTGAAAAAGATGTTAACATAAGTAATTTTGGTCTTTCCCAGGATGTCTATCAGGACAGCACCCCTCTTTTGAGATTATAAACAAGATATGCTCTAGAGTGGGACAACAGCTTGCAGAATTTTCTCCCAGAATATAAGTCAGCACTTTCCAACACAAGTCTATAATGCTTCATGAATTTGTTGTGGCTTAACCAGGCAGCTGCTCTGCAAATCTGTTCAATCGAGGCTCCTGCCCCTATTTGCCCATATTGAAAGCCTTCTGGTAGAATGTGCTCTGATTGAAGATAACCGTTTTCTCTCCGATTGGTAAGCTGAGGAAATAGCCTGTTTTATCCATTGTGCCAAGGTACTCTTGGAAGCTTGATTACCTTGGAACTTTCCCGCAAACAGAACCAGCATAGCATCTGTTTTCCTCCAGGATTTAGTTCTCTCCAAATAGTGAACACCACAATGTCTAACGTCCAGACAGTGAAGGCGCTTCTTGTTATTAGAAGGACTGTCACAAAAGGAGGGCAGATACATTTCCTGTGACCTATGGAAAGTGGAAACCACTTTAGGAAGGAAAAGTAACATCCAAACGTAATGCAATTCTATCCTCTGACATCATGCAATATGGCTCTTTAATCGAAAGTCCCTGTAGTTCACTCACTCTTCTCACTGAAGTGATGGCTAAAAGAAAGGCTCTTTTCAAAGATAAGAATTTATTCAAAATCTGTTCCAAAGGTCCAAACGTAAGATCACACATGGCTTGTAGCACACAGTGTAAGTCCCAAGAAGAAACTCTAGACCTCACTACTGGTCGCAATCTTTTTCATACTTGGGGGAGAACACGTACAAAGTTGGGCCAAATTCTTTTCAAGAACACCACTAAGGCCTCGTTCACATTGCGTTCCGATTGTGTTAGCGTTGGATTTTTTTAAAGTGATTTTTTCTCCCTTCCCATCGATTTCTGTTCGTTGGACATTTTTGTTAAGCGTTTTTGCAGACCGATTACTTTTTTTTTTTTCTCACTTCCTGACGTTAGTCAGGAAGTGAACTCTTTGATCCGGAAATCAATACAATGTATTCTTAAAAATGCAAACGCCATCGCTGCACAAAGCGATTGAGGGTTTGTGAGGCGTTTTTTCTATACCTTCCATTGTAGCAAAATCGCCCCAAAAATGGTCCATGCAGCGCTTCTGAGCGTAAAGTGGACGGATCTCCCTAATCTGAACTAGGATAGCATGGTGTAAGCTATTTCAGGGCGATTTTGGAAAAAAAATAAATAAATAAAAATAGGCCTCCAGTGTGAACGAGCCCTTAGAGCAGATGTTTGAACCTTCAAACTGCATATACGAAGACCCTTCCGAAACCCAGACTGAAGAAATTCTAGGACAGAAGCAGATGAATGAGCATTCAAGGTATATTTGCTGTCACAAGCCCCCTAATGGCCGGACTGCCCAATGCCCCTCAGTCGGTTTCAGCACACAGACCATGCAATCTGTGGTCGCAATCAGTGCGCAGAAACCACTGGGATTTTGGCAGCAGACCGACTAGAAGGGAGCCTGTGAGTTACGGTAATAGAAATTACACACTATTTCAGGTTATAACTGCCACCACCTCTGTTACCATGGGACAGAGGAACCCACTGACTGGCTGACTCTAGACCTGCAAATAGAAAACTGTTAAAACACACTATTTTATCTAGCTTGAACCGACTAGCGAAGGGAGCGTTCAGATGCCAAAGGATTCACCACACACGTACAATTCAAAAGCTACCACCACCTGTGAGGCAGCACAGGACTGTAAATATTTTAGCACACTGCGAACACTAAGTTAACCCTTAGTGGTATGCAGGGATCAGCACCAGACCTGTTTATCTGTGCCCGTTTCCAGCATACGCGTTATAAATACAGGATACTCTAGAACACAAGGTAACGGTTTCGGAGGAGTCAGTACAATTGTGTATGTTCAGCAACAGGTCATTACCGCTAATCGATTTTTAAACGTTTAACAACAACAATGCATTACACACATTTATACAGATTAACACAAACACATAGCTAAAAATAAAAGGAATAAAAAGTAGAAAGTTGTTCCTTTAGTTATGGCTAAGCAGTCCACTTGGAGGATAAAGAAAAAGAGTCCGGTTTAAATAAGGCATTAATGACAAAGAGTCCTTGGAACAATGCATGCATCCGGTCCTTCTGTGGAACGCATGCTCGAAGCTCTTCTTTAGCAGATGAAATGATGAAAGACAAGGCGGGCCATTCGGGCCCCGGATTTATACAATCTTAGAATTGGGGCTAGATTACCTCCAAACTAGGTGGGGGGGAGGGCGGAGCTACCTCCTGGTCAGCAAAAAGGCAGGATTTCTGTGCAAGCGTAAAATGACAATTTGCCAACAACCTGCGCCATTTCTGTCTGGATTGGCGCACAGCGAATCCGAGGGCAGGTTCGCAACCTGTGGCCGATGTGTGATCCAGGACACCAAATACCGTTAGATTAGCATGTGTGGTTGGCTAGTGGCACATAGCTCTCTTTCCCTAGCAGCTGTACCCCTATAGCTTGGATGAGCTATCAGGCTGATTTTTAGGAACCAGAAAATATATTTGTCTTTTGTCTGCGATAATCACATCTTGAATTAATAAATGAAATTGGTCTATTGTCTGTTCTCAGTTTTGGAGGGAACCTCTTATCTCTGCTAGTTCTATCTGGTTTTTGGGAGAGGGGCTGTGGGCAGCAAATGGTCCTCTGCAGGAGGTCCAGCCACGTGTGACATTTCTCTCCCTACCTAGCACGACGTGGGGTGAAGGGAATGTACTCTGCAGGAGAGAGGGAAGGGAAGACATTGTGGTACATTTACACAGGACTGACTGTAATGGGCTGGGCTATTACAAAAGTCTATGTCTATGCACGACTTTCCATAATGTTCATCACAGTGGTAATCACCTAGTTTGAAAAACCTCTTAACTTCAGAGAGATTCCCATTCAAGAGCCAAGCCGCTAGGGCAAATTTCTGAGGGTTCGGTGCAAAACTCCTGCCTGGGATAGAAGATCCATCCTGGGAGGCAGAAAATAAGGACCCTGTACAGTCGTAGTATTTTCGAAAACCATGGCCTCTTCGGCCAATGGGGCGCTACAAATATCACTTGTGCTGATTCCCGTTCCAATTTCCAAAGTGCCTTTGCCATTATGTTGAATGGTGGGAACGCATAAAGGAGTCCCTTCGGCCAGGGTACTTCCAGTGCATCCAGCTGCGATAGCGGGGATGATGGGTGTAGAGAGAAGAATGTCTTTACATTTGTATTTTGAGGAGAGGCAAAAAGATCCACTAATGGTTGACACCAAAGAGCTACTAGCTGGTAAAATACTTCATTATTGAGAGACCATTCTGCTTCTGTGCAAGGAAAACGACTTAGATGATCTGCTAAAGAATTTAGAGAACCTTTTATATGTAATGCCGAAATTGTCAGCAGATTGGACTCTAATATCTCTAGAGAGATTCCTCAATTCTCTTACTCTTGTACCTCCTTGCTTTTGGATGCAAGATACTGTCACCATATTGGCCTCAATTCACTAAGCTTTATCAAACGTTTGATAATTTACTTCATGGGTAAAATCTAATTTTGAATTCACTAAGGTGTTATACATTTGTCTAATGTTTTATCGATAAAACATTCGACAAATATATAACACCTTAGTGAATTCAAAATTAGATTTTACCCATGAAGTAAATTATCAAACGTTTGATAAAGCTTAGTGAATTGAGGCCAATGTCTGAAAGAAAAGTTACATGCAACCCCCTCAGAACTGGCAGTAACTCCAAAAGTGATAGTTTTACTGCTAGAAGCTCCCTGAAATTGGAAGATTTTGCCGGAATCTCTGGAGACCATTGTCCCTGTACCTGTAGATTGTCTAGATGGGCTCCCCAACCCCAAAGACTGGCATCTGTATAAATCTTCTTTGGAGAAGGAGGATTCCAAAGGCGACCCTGATTCAGGTTCTCTGTTTGCTCCCACCACAGGAGGGAAGAGACTACATAAGGTGGAAGCGAATAACACCGGTCCAGGGAGTTCTTGGACTTGTCCCAGATATCCAGGAACCATTCCTGAATAATGCGAGTGTGCAACTGGGCCCAGACTATACCTGGTATTGTTGAAGTCAAGAGCCCCAACAGGGATAGAGTATCTCTCCTTTCCTCCTGAATGTTTGCACTCTCTGAATCAGGCCCAATTGCTTGTCCTCTGGAAGAAAAAAAACATTTCGTTTACTGCTTCCACCCAGAAGCCCAGGAATCTCACCTGTGTGGGAATTAGCATGGACTTGTAATTGATTAGCCATCCCAAATGAGAAAGGTAATAAATGTTAATATCTATATGGCTCAAAAGGGTTTGCGTGGAATTTGCTAGGATCAATAAGTCATCCAGATAAGGTATGATATGTATTGTCTGCAGATGTAGAAAAGCTGTAATTTCCACCATAATTTTGGTAAAAATTTGGGGGGCAGATGAAATTCCAAAAGGTAGAGCCCAATATTGATAGTGGAGTGTCGAATCCCCTACTTTCACAGCAAATCTTAGGAATTTTTGAAATGCTGGGTGGATTGGTACATGCAAGCACGCATCCTGTAAATCCAAAGTCGCCATGTAAGCGTTCTTTGGGATCAGGCTTTTTACTGTGAAAATAGTCTCCATACGGAATTTCTTTTTTAGGATGAAAGGGTTTAACTGTGAGATTTTAAATCATCCTGTACTTTCCCAAGGGTTTTTTGATCATGAATACCCTGGAATAAAATCCCTTTCAATACTGGGATCTTGGAACATTTTGTTCTAGTAGAGAGTTTACTGACTCCAGCAGTGCTGATGCTTTTCCTCTGTCTTTGGGAAGACCTGTCAAGACAAATTTTGTTGGGGACAGGAGAACTCTATTTTGTACCGTCTCTATTAGATCCAGAATAAAGGCATTTGTTGTAACATTCTTCCATAGCTGGCTGTACGACAGTCTCCCCCCAACCTGTGCCCCGTCACTTATTTTCTTTGGGATTTGTGGTGGTTGGTTTGTTAAACAGAAAGGTTTTTTTGACTTTGATGAATTGTAGACCCACCTTCTTTTGGATTGCTGGGATTTGTTATCCTTAGGGTTAAATTACGTTTTCCCCTGGTCATTTTTCTGAAAGGGCTGTTTTTTTTTCCTTTTATCAGGAAATTTCTTTCCTTTTCCCGAGAATCTCTCTAGGATTGCCTCGAAA
Source organism: Hyperolius riggenbachi (assembly GCF_040937935.1). NCBI lineage: Eukaryota > Metazoa > Chordata > Amphibia > Anura > Hyperoliidae > Hyperolius > Hyperolius riggenbachi. Next base: position 138,923,636 of record NC_090656.1, read on the forward strand.
CCTTTGCCGAATAAAAGGAGCCTGCAACAGACAATAATACAAATGACATGCTATTAGCCCCGATATAAGCTCTCTGAATGCAGCCATCATAAGGCTAATAGTAAACATTGCCCAGTACTTTTTATTTAACAAAAGACCGTTTTAGTGTGGACAGACTGCGGCAATGCTCACAATTAGCCGTCTGTCCGTCCACAACGTTTACCTGTCAAGCAGCATTGAGCCGGATCTATGGGTGCCACGGGCGCAGCGGGTGAGGCTTCTGTCTGCTCCATGCCGACCCGCCGAGTGTTCCAGCAGCTTGGAACCAAATTGCGCCGGGATGCCAACGAAACTCCGCCTATAAGCGGAACCAGTAGTACGCCATCTCTGCTGCGCCCGCCCTGCTCAAACAGGGCGAGAAATGCGCCTGCGCAGTAGTCCGTTCAGGACGCCGTCAGAGCAGGGGATCCGCCAGCACTGCACGCCAACTCCACCGATGCAGCATGCCGCCAATCAAGGATGCATGAACCTACTGCCTTCTCGAACGGGATAGCTCCCCACGCAGTCCCACCGGCAGATCAAGGGAGAGAGGCAAAAAGAAAAATCGATGGAGGAGACAGAAACCAACAGGTAACTCTGCCTCGTGACGTGTTGTCTCCTTCAGGTGGGAAACAACTAAACTGAGGAGGCTGGATTAGGAGAAGGATATATAGGGGCCAATTAATTTGAATGTGATTTGTTTCCTTTGGGGGCGGAGCAGGCTTCCTCTAGTATACAGCCTTCCTGGAGGAGGAGGAGGAGGAGGAGGAGATGTTAAAAAGGGGTGTAGAGGTTTTAAGATGCGCTATTAGTAGGCAACTGAAGAGTAATTGGCTGCATGGTTGAGTTGCCAGAAGAAAGCCATTACTAATGTCACACAAAAAAAGCCTGCTTAAAATATGTACAACAGCACTGAAACTAGAATCAAATCTTCTGGAATAAAAGTCATTTGGAGTAGGACTGGTGGATATATAAGAATGGTATAAATCTGGGGATCTTAGGGGCGTGCTAGTTCTTTTCCCTTTCTTTATTTCTGTTCTTTCTTGTCTATTATCTTTTATCTTCTAGCTATTTTTTTTCATGCTGTCACTTCAACTCTTGTGGTTGAGGTCTCTCAGACATTGAGTACAAGCACTAGCGTTGCAACTAAAGGGGCCCATACACTGGACGATTTTAGCCATCGATCGATACTATAGAATCGATCAGAAATCGATTCTATCAAATTCCCCATTCGATCTGACAGGATGGAAGATCTAGGTCGATCTGCTGCTGGCAGCAGATTGATGGCCCATAGAGTCGCATTGGATCTAATGTTCCAATAATGCATTTAGATCGATTTTCAATAGATTTCAGAATGAAATCTATTGGAAATCTGTTCCTAGTGTGTGGCACACATCAGATAGAATCCTGTCAGATTCGGTGTATGGCCACCTTAACAGTGTATATCCTCTGTTCTCAGGGTTGGTCTAATAGCTCGTAATTTACTGCTGTATGCTTGTTTACATTGTACTTCCCAGTTTCGACAATCTGTTATGTACACGGTATCTGTTTGACTTCCTTTGTAAGTGTCTTTGTACCTTTGATATGTTTTGATAAAACAAAAATTTAAATATACGGTCACAACCATAAACACTATGGGTCTATTATAAAAAGTACATCATCCCTACTGTGTAGCATGGTAGTGGATCTGAGATGTTTTTAAAGGACAACTGAAGCAAGAGGGATATGAAGGCTGCCATATTTATTTCCTATAGGCAATACCAGTTGCCTGGCTATTCTGCTGATCCTCTGCCTCTAATACTTTTAGACATAGCCCCTGAACAAGCATATGTACATCAGATGTTTCTGACATTGTTGCCAGATCTGACAAGATTAGCTGCATGCTTGTTACTGGTCTTATTCAGACACTACTGCAGCCAAATAGATCAGCAGGGCTACCAGGCAACTGGTATTTTTCAAAAGGAAACAAATATGGCAGCCTCCATATTCTTCTTCAGTTGTCCTTTAACCGCTGAATTTGGTTAGAGTTGATGGCAAGATGAATGCAGCAGGTTATCAAAGAAAACTAAGACAATTCGCAATCATATCATATGGGTCATACTTGTACTTTCCAACATAACAATGAGCCCAAGCACAAGACCAAATTCACTGATGTGCAGTACCTGTTGCTGTACATACCTGTTGCTGTAATATCAACTGGCATCTTATCTATGCAAATCAAAGCCAGTGCAAACTAGCTGAAACATGCCTTACCTTGATTCACTTGTCAGTGTTCCCAAAAAGATCTGTTTACCATTCCTTGCTTCCAAGTGGACCTCCACTTTACTGTCACTGGAAATCCCAGACCAATCCCCTGCACTAAATAGTAACAGCTGGGATGGGATAGATGACAGAGGAGCAGATAGCTGGATGGAGTTTTCACTTGGAGACAATCTGGAAAAAAAAATCCACAGAATAAAATACAACAAAATACTTTCTCATCTTTCACCAATGCATGTAAACTTTGTGACAATCGGGTATATTTCTTTTGACACAAGCTATCGTGTGATCTAGTCAAAGCACAATTATATGCTGGCAACAAACAGATTCTTCAAATACCATTTTTTTTTTTGCACTGAAAATAGCCGAACTAAAAATCTAAACCAATCATAAAAACCCAACATTCAGAACCAGGAAGAAGGAAAAAAAAAAAAAAAGTCATGATTGATAAAAGTTTTCGAATACAACCAATTAGGTTTTTGACTAGTTGGCTGTAATGATGGGAATACACGGTTCATTTTTGAGCCATTTAGATGGCTCGATAGATAATTTCCATGGCAAGGAAATGAACAGCGCTACTTAAAAACAGACAAGTGCCTACCTGCAAAAGAGTGCAAGCCCCACTTGTGGGATAAAATACACACCTAGCATACACATGCCCTGTCTACCACTGGAGGATGTTGGTTTCCTGTAACAGCTTGCATGCAACCTATTAAGTACTCGTCCCTCCCACTGAGAAGAAGTCAATCCTCCATGGGAGGGGACCTAACACTAACTAAATCCTAACCTATGTATATGCATAGCCTGGGTGCAGCTAATCAAGTAAATTCTAAAATTGCGCAAAAGGTGGATCAGCGCATCACCAGGCCGCCTCCGAATGGCCTCAAATCAGAGGTGCGCCGAGCCCCCCCAGAAACTGCAAACGCACCTTGAACCCAAACGGAAGCTCTGCATATACACCAAAAGCAAAGCTGTTAAGTGGGAGCAGCTGCCCAAAAATGAATTAAATTAGTACATGGCAAGGAATTGAACAGCGCTACTTAAAAACACACAAGTACCTACCTGCAAAAGAGTGCAAGCCCCACTTGTGGGGTCGAATACACACCGAGCATACACATGACCTGTCTACCACTGGAGGATGTAGGCTTCCGTAACAGCTTGTATGCAAACTATTAAGTACTCGTCCCTCCCATTGAGAAGAAGTCTATTTTTAAGTAGCGTTCAAGGTGCGTTTGCAGTTTCTGGGGGGGGCTCAGCGCACCTCTGATTCGAGGCCATTTGGAGGCGGCCTAGTGATGCGCTGATCCACCTTTTGCGCAATTTTCGAATTTACTTGATTAGCCGCACCCAGGCTATGCATATACATAGGTTAGGATTTAGTTAGTGTTAGGCCCCTCCCATGGAGGATCGACTTCTTCGCAGTGGGAGGGACGAGTACTTAATAGGTTGCATGCAAGCTGTTACAGGAAACCAACATCCTCCAGTGGTAGACAGGGCATGTATATGCTAGGTGTGTATTTTATCCCACAAGTGGGGCTTGAACTCTTTTGCAGGTAGGCACTTGTCTGTTTTTAAGTAGCGCTGTTCATTTCCTTGCCATGTACTAATTTAATTCATTTTTGGGCAGCTGCTCCCACTTAACAGCTTTGCTTTTGGTGTATATGCAGAGCTTCCGTTTGGGTTCAAGGTGCGTTTGCAGTTTCTGGGGGGGCTCAGCGCACCTATGATTCGAGGCCATTCGGAGGCGGCCTGGTAATGCGCTGATCCACCTTTTGCGCGATAGATAATATCAGACATGCCCGATCTCCCGCTCGATTTGTGATAGAAGTGAATGGAAAAAGCTAAGAAAAGCGAGCGGAAGATAAGAAGATAGACTGCAGAATCGATCTGCAAACTGCCCAACTGACACGACTGAAGGCAGATTACCAAGGCCGATAGCAGGCGAATGGAGGCACCCGGGAGGACGGCGAGGGAGGCAACAGTGGTCATGTGGCTGCACGAAGCCCTAGGTAAGTATGCATTATTTTAGAGCCACATTCACAGTGGTGCAGTGCGGCATAACAGCCACTTTGTAATACGACGTTCACAGTACAGCGGGTGCGTTGCAGTATATAACGCAGTGCAGAATGGTAACGCAGCAAAAGACAAGTATACTATTCATTGGACTATATGCAATGCACAGGTAACATGCATTCATGCAACAGCCACTGTGAACAAAGCCGACTGCAGGCAAGTAAACATATCCCCTATGGCCATTGAAACCCAAGGAATGCCCTCCAGCCACAGATCTCGATTCTCTGTGCTCAGCTCTGTTTATGTCGTGCGTCTCTCAACTGGATAACCTGCTCTGTTGGCAATAAGCAACAAACTACACCGTTTTCATAGAATACAGGATTTACAATCTATGTACGTAACGTGGACAAAGGAAAATAGAGACATCCACTTTAGTATGGAAAAACTAAATCGATGATCCTGCTAAATAAGTCAGGAGTCCCGTCCCGTGTATCAACATTTGAGCATATTAGCGATCAACATGCCTTGCAGGCTCATGAAGATCTGCTGACAACCTACACATACAGAAGACAACACTTCGTCATTACCGATGTAGTTTCACAGGTGGCTCCCGAGGATCACCCAAGAAGTAAAACTCCGGTATTGCCTCCATATTCTCCTAGATCCACACCACTCTACCTAAACTCACTTCCCGCCAGATTACAAACTACCGCGTTCTGAAATGCCCGCAAAAAGGGAAACCACGCCCGCACCAATCAAATTCACGTCTTTTACTTTCACTCCGCCCATACGAACATTTCTGCCACACAGATGACTTCTAGCCACGCCTCATGTTTGCGACGTGGTATGATAATGCTGAGTGAGAACAGTGCTCTCTACGTCAGAGTTATGCGAAATGCGATATACAGTACGGGAGAATGGAGGAGCGGCACTGTAGGCAAGTGATAAAAAGATACTTGTGTTTGTTTCTGGTTAGTGATCTAACTAATGCAAATAGAGCTGGATGCCTTGTATTGCTCTAACAGGAACTTTTATTTTATTTAAAAGATTATAAATAAATTCATATATGTGTCACAACTGTTTCTCCTTTGCAGGGATATTTCCTAGTTTGGAGGCAGATGGGTTGTACTTGTTACTATTGCATTAAAAAAAATTCACTTCATTCAAAACATACAGTATCTCTCCGACATTGCTGTAAAGGTGGCCATACATCTATCCTATCCCAATTCTATTAGATAATCCGAAATTGGTCGACTGCATCCATCAAGCCTGCAGGAATATTCAGAGCCAACATGATCAGTGAGGTGCATGCATGTTGGTAATGGCGTGCAATAGCGTGATGACCGACGACCAACATAATGGACCCTGGCCACTCTCCCCCCAAATGTAAATGTGGACACCCCTTGCCCCACTCGTGCCCATCCATTCAAGTCTCACCTGCTCCAGCTGCTACAACTGTCCAGCTGCTTCAGGTCTCGTTGGTTGCTTCTCCCAAGTACCGCCAGGCGCTGTGTGAAAGCAAACGTGTGCTATAACCTCGTGGTGGCTGCTTGTGATGAAGAAGCAGCAGACAGGACCGGGAGCAGCTGGGCAGTCGCGCCAGCTGGAGCATGTGAGAGTTGAATGTACAGGCCTTAGTGCTCTTTCACACTACAGGCAGCGGTAAAAGGCTAAAATGCTGCGTTTTGGCTGCTGGCGTTTTGAAGGCGTTTTAACGCCAACACATTACTATCAATTGTAACGAGAAACTCAGCGGTCAGCCCTAAAAAAGCACATGGGAGCTTCAAAACGCAACGCTCCAAAACGCAGTGTTAAGTGTGAAAGGTAAAATGAAAGTCTATGGACTTTCATTTTACCTTGGAAAACGCCAACTATGGCTGCCAAAAGGCCTATGCCGAAAAAGGCCTCTAGTGTGAAAGGGCCCTTAGGGAATAAGCATAATAACATTTTAGGGGGACAGCAGCCAGGCAGCGAAGGTGGCACCACAAGGCCGATTCCCGAAAAAACTTCATGTTAAAGCCGATCATGAATCGACCAGCAGTGTATGGGCAGCCAACAGATCTCTCTGATCAGATTCGACTAGAGAGAGATCTGTTTCTTTGTCGATTTGCCCATACATCGCTAGATGTTTGGGCACCTTAAAGGGAACCTTAACTGTGGGCCCAAAAAAGTTCACTTACCTGGGGCTTTCCCAAGCCTCCTGCAGCCGTCCTGTGCCCGCGCTGGTCCATCGGTGCCCTCCGGTCTCCCTCCGCGGCTAAGTTTCGTTTTCGGCCGACTGCCAGTCGTCCTCCGGCAAAGCGTCCTCTTCTTCCGCATTCCCTGTCGTAAAGAGCCGTAAAGCGCGTCCGCATGATGCGTCGAGACCGGAGGGCACCGATGGACCGACGCGGGCACAGGACGGCTGCAGGAGGCTTGGGAAAGCCCCAGGTAAGTGAAATTTTTTGGGGCCCACAGTTAAGGTTCCCTTTAAATCCCGGTACACACATACACCAAATGTCACCTACCCACCCTCTTCTGCCGAGAACCATCACACCTGTGTGCACAGCTTAAGTGAATGTTAAGCGTAACAAAAACAAAACAGATACTTATCGATGGAGAGGGAAGGCTCTGGGTCCTATAGAACCTTCCCGCCCCTCTCACGGTCCCCTCCTTCCAGCGCTGTCACCACTGGGAGCAGTATCCACCAACCGGTCGAATACTGCTCTGTGCTGCCGCGGGAGGCTTCGGAAGTCTTCGGGAGCCCGAGTGGTGTGCTCCTGAAGACGGATGGTCCCATACTGCACATGTGCGAGCGTGCTGTCTTACGAGCTCATGCATGCGCAGGACAAAGCCACCCATCTTCAAGAGCACTCAGCTCCTAAAAACTTCAGAAGCCTACCCCGGCAGGGGATTCAAATGGGAGTGACATCGCTGGAACGAGGGGACCGTGAAAAGAGCGGGTAGGCTCCAGAGCCTTCCCTGTCCATAGGTGAGTATCTTCTTTTTTTTTTTTTTTTTTTATGCGGGTTGTGAAGCAAATACTTACCTAAGGAGAAGGAAAACACTGGATCCTAATGAGGCTTCCCTAGGCATCCACTGCCACTCGCTGGGACCCTCCTGCTGATCGAGGCTGCGCTCCTATTCTGGCACGATCATGGTCATGCCTGCGCAGTAGCACAGAGCCGTTCATGCATGATCCAGATGCTTCTCTCTCCTTAGGTAAGAACTCTATTTGATTTTGTACCTAAGCTTTGTCTCGGCTACTATTTACAGGGAACCTGAAGTGAGAGTATATGGAAGCTACAATATTTATTTGCTTTCAAACAATACCAGTTGCCTGGCAGTCCTGCTGACCTATTTGGCTGCAGTATTGTCTGAATCACACACCTGAAACAAGCATGTCGCTAATCTAATCATATTTTTGTCAGAAACAACTAATGTGCATTTTTGTTCAGGGTCCATGGCTAAGAATATTGGATGCAGAGGATCAGGACAGCCAGGCAACTGGTATTATTTAAAAGGAAATAACTATGGCAGGCTCCATATGCCTCTCACTTCAGGTTCCCTTCAAGTTGCAATTCTATTGCCCAGCCTCTCATGTCTGTGGCCCAGATCACACCAAACCCGCCAGCAGAGCCTGGAAAACCGCTCTGATCTAGCATTTTTCAGAGCGGGTTGAGCTTTTCCTATACTTTACATTGAGGCAGAAATGCTCCTGCAAATGCGCAAAAATGCTGCAGGACCCACGTTTGCGGTTTGCTAAAAACCGCATAATGCCAGTGTGCACCAGCCCATTGAAATACATTAGCCAAGCGTTTTCCAAGGCGGAAGCGGTTTGCGGATCGCTTCAAAATCCGCTCGGTGTGCACCAGGCCTATGAGAGGTTAGCCTCGCAAAGCACATTAAACTATCCTTTTGCAATTTAGGAGGTTTTTCAGCACGATGCTGAGTGATTTCTGAACCAGATATCAAGTGTGGCAGCTGTTTTAAAGAGAACCCGAGGTGGGATTTAATTATGTTACTGGGGCACAGAGGCTGGTTGTGCACACTAAGACCAGCCTCCGTTGCCCCATGGTGTGGCTCAGGGGCGTTTCTAGGGTCCTTGGAGATCGGGGGCACCAGTGGGCACCAGGCGGGGAGGTATATGCAGCGCGCCGTGGCAAAAAATGGGCGTGGCCCTGCGGTGAGTGAGCGTGGCCGTGGGTGGGGCCAAATGTACATGAACTTAGCAGCGGTGTAAACTACAGATAACGGGCCTGCCCATCGAAATATTGGATGGAGCCCCCTGTCCTTTATTTGGATAATTTACAATCAGTATAGGCATAGATCAAAGATGTATACGCACATACAATTTTGATTGGTCAATCACTGACCCCCAATTTTACCACCCCCGTAAAGTAAGTGGGCCAACAGACAATGAATTTTATGAACAGAGCTAAAATTGGCTAATCAAAATTGTATGTGTGTACCAGGCTTTACAGCTAATACTGTAAATACTGAAAGTAGCAGGGATCAGCATACAATATAGCTGGTTTACAATCAGTAAAGGCACAGAGTAACACCTTACACTGTACACACTGGAGGTAAATCAGCACACAGTGCAGGCACTAGAGAACAGCGTATACTGTACATACTGTAGGCAGCAGAATTCAGCACACTGCAGCTAGCGTGCCAAAAATATGAGGATCACGTTGTGCGGCGTGCTTATCGTGCCGCACCGAAAAATGGGTGGGCCATGGACCAGAATATAGGTGTGGTAACGGCCGGGTGGAGACAAATTTACATGAACCTAGCAATGGTGGGACATTAGATTATGACAGTGGGGGCGAACCTTTTGGAGGCCGAGTGCCCAAACTGCATCCCAAAAGTCACTTATCTATCGCAAAGTGGCAACCGCAATTTAACCTGCTGGGCGGTCTGGACAAGCTCAGCTCGTCCAGTACCGCCGGAGCCTGCCGCTCAGGCCCTGCTGGGCCGATTTGGCTCAAATAAAAAGCAGCACACGCAGCCGGCACTTTGCCATCTGCCGCATGCAGCGGCGAAAGAGGGTCCCCCCAGCCACCTGAGCCCAGCGTAGCTGGAACAAAAAGTTCCGGCCAGCGCTAAGGGCTGGATCGGAGGCGGCTGACGTCAGGACGTCGGCTGACGTCCATGACGTCACTCCGCTCGTCGCCAGGGCGACGAGGTAAGCGAAACACGGAAGGCCGCTCATTGCGGCCTTCCGTGTTACTCCTGGGCGCCGGAGGCGATCAGAAGAACGCATCCGGAGCGCCCTCTAGTGGGCTTTCATGCAGCCAACTTTCAGTTGGCTGCATGAAATAGTTTTTTTTTTATTAAAAAAAAACCATCCCGCAGCCTCCCTGGCGATCTTAATAGAACGCCAGGGAGGTTAAACTAAATACTGTACAAACGTTTTAACTCATACATGAACATTATGGAAAATCCAAGTTGAAAATAAACTGTGAAGATAAAACAATTTTATCCATCCTACTCCTGAAAAATGTATTCAATTTTTTAGAACCTCCCAGTTTTATTTTCTGTTTTAAAAAGCTAAAAAGTAGGTTTAATGCTATTGTCTCATATGATAAGGATTCAGCTTTTCCCATAGTCTCGCAGTTAGCAATCATGTGACCCCCAACAAGACAAATTCAGCAATCATGAGGCCTCCAACAAATCATGAGGCCCCCAACAAGACAAATTCAGCAATCATGAGGCCTCCAACAAATCATGAGGCCCCCAACAAGACAAATTCAGCAATCATGAGGCCCCCAACAAATCATGAGGCCTCCAACAAGACAAATTCAGCAATCATGAGGCCCCCAACAAATCATAAGGCTCCCAACAAGACAAATTCAGCAGTCATGAGGCACATAAATAGACAGCATTTCACATAAATAGGCAGAATGCCCCCTTAATATGGTAGCCCCCCAAGTTAAGTAGTGAGTGACAGGGACCCCCAGGTTAGCTAGTGAGTGACAGGCGCCTCCAGTTAGGTAGTGAGTGACAGGGACCCCGATAGTGAGTGACAGGGAGCCCCTTTAGGTAGTGAGTGAGTGCCAGGGAGCCCCTTTAGGTAGTGAGTGAGTGCCAGGGAGCCCCTTTAGGTAGTGAGTGAGTGCCAGGGAGCCCCTTCAGGCAGTGAGTGAGTGCCAGGGAGCCCCTTCAGGCAGTGAGTGAGTGCCAGGGAGCCCCTTCAGGCAGTGAGTGAGTGCCAGGGAGCCCCTTCAGGCAGTGAGTGAGTGACAGGGAGGCCCTTTAGGTAGTGAGTGAGTGCCAGGGAGCCCCTTCAGGCAGTGAGTGAGTGACAGGGAGCCCTTTAGGTAGTGAGTGAGTGCCAGGGAGCCCCTTTAGGCAGTGAGTGAGTGCCAGGGAGCCCCTTTAGGGAGTGAGTGAGTGCCAGGGAGCCCCTTTAGGGAGTGAGTGCCAGGGAGCCCCTTTAGGGAGTGAGTGAGTGCCAGGGAGCCCCTTTAGGGAGTGAGTGAGTGACAGGGAGGCCCTTTAGGGAGTGAGTGAGTGACAGGGAGGCCCTTTAGGGAGTGAGTGAGTGAGTGAGTGACAGGGAGGCCCTTTAGGTAGTGAGTGAGTGCCAGGGAGCCCCTTTAGGGAGTGAGTGAGTGACAGGGAGCCCCTTTAGGGAGTGAGTGACAGGGAGCCCGTTTAGGGAGTGAGTAAGTGACAGGAAACCCCTTTAGGCAGTGAGCGAGTACCAGGGAGCCCCTTTAGGGAGTGAGTGAGTGCCAGGGAGCCCCTTTAGGAAGTGAGTGAGTGCCAGGGAGCCCCTTTAGGAAGTGAGTGAGTGCCAGGGAGCCCCTTTAGGGAGTGAGTGAGTGACAGGGAGCCCCTTTAGGGAGTGAGTGAGTGCCAGGGAGCCCCTTTAGGTAGTGAGTGAGTGCCAGGGAGCCCCTTTAGGGAGTGAGTGAGTGACAGGGAGCCCCTTTAGAGAGTGAGTGAGTGACAGGGAGCCCCTTTAGGGAGTGAGTGAGTGACAGGGAGCCCCTTTAGGCAGTGAGTGAGTACCAGGGAGCCCCTTTAGGGAGTGAGTGAGTGAGTGCCAGGGAGCCCCTTTAGGAAGTGAGTGAGTGCCAGGGAGCCCCTTTAGGAAGTGAGTGAGTGCCAGGGAGCCCCTTTAGGAAGTGAATGGGTGCCAGGGAGCCCCTTTAGGTAGTGAGTGAGTGCCAGGGAGCCCCTTTAGGGAGTGAGTGAGTGACAGGGAGCCCCTTTAGGGAGTGAGTGAGTGACAGGGAGCCCCTTTAGGGAGTGAGCGAGTGACAGGGAGCCCCTTTAGGCAGTGAGCGAGTACCAGGGAGCCCCTTTAGGGAGTGAGCGAGTGCCAGGGAGCCCCTTTAGGAAGTGAGTGAGTGCCAGGGAGCCCCTTTAGGGAGTGAGTGAGTGCCAGGGAGCCCCTTTAGGGAGTGAGTGAGTGCCAGGGAGCCCCTTTAGGGAGTGAGTGAGTGCCAGGGAGCCCCTTTAGGGAGTGAGTGAGTGCCAGGGAGCCCCTTTAGGGAGTGAGTGAGTGCCAGGGAGCCCCTTTAGGGAGTGAGTGCCAGGGAGCCCCTTTAGGGAGTGAGAGAGTGCCAGGGAGCCCCTTTAGGGAGTGAGTGAGTGCCAGGGAGCCCCTTTAGGAAGTGAGTGAGTGCCAGGGAGCCCCTTTAGGGAGTGAGTGAGTGACAGGGAGCCCCTTTAGGGAGTGAGTGAGTGCCAGGGAGGCCCCCTAGGGAGTGAGTGAGTGCCAGGGAGCCCCTTTAGGAAGTGAGTGAGTGCCAGGGAGCCCCTTTAGGGAGTGAGTGAGTGACAGAGAGGCCCCCTAGGGAGTGAGCGAGTGCCAGGGAGCCCCTTTAGGAAGTGCGTGAGGGCCAGGGAGCCCCTTTAGGGAGTGAGTGAGTGACAGGCCCCCTCCAGCCGCCGCCGCTCCTCCCACCCCCCTTACCTTGTAGCAGACCTCAGGATCAGCAGCGACCCGACCAGTAAGAGCGGGCGCTGGACGCACCCGCTCGATATGCGGAAGTAATGTCACTTCCGCATATCAGTGCGGGCGCTGGGTCCTAGCGCCCGCACGATTGGTCGCCAGCTTGCCGCCTGATCCTGAGGTCTGAGTGACGCGGCGGCGGCTGGAGGGAGCCGCTGCCAGAGGGGGCCGGGCGGAGATCCGTGGCACCCCAGGATAGATTGGGGGCACGTGCCCCCCCAAAATAGGGCTAGCGACGCCCCTGGTGTGGCTCCAGGACCCGCTATACCCCCGCAGTGCTGGTGACACGCAGCGTGTCGCCAGCACAATGTTTACCTAAGCGCTGTCTGTCAGCGCCGCTCCCCCGCCTCCTCTGCATCGGCGCTACCCGCCCGTGTCACTTCCCTCCCGCTGATAGGAGGGAAGTGACGCGGGCGGGTAGCGCCGATGCGGAGGAGGCGGGGGAGCGGCGCTGACTGACAGCGAATAGGTAAACATTGTGCTGGCGACGCGCTGCGTGTCGCCAGCACTGCGGGGGGTATAGCGGCGCGCAGGGGGGTCCTGGAGGCACACCATGGGGCAACAGAGGCTGGTCTTAGTGTGCACAACCAGCCTCTGTGCCCCAGTAACATAATTAAATCTCACCTCGGGTTCTCTTTAAAGGGAAGGTTCAGGGAGGGTGGGTTAAAAATCAAATTCCACTTACCTGGGGCTTCCTCCAGCCCGTGGCAGGCAGGAGGTGCCCTCGCCGCCGCTCCGCAGGCTCCCGGTGGTCTCCGGTGGCGCGCCCGACCTGGCCAGGCCGGCTGCCAGGTCGGGCTCTTCTGCGCTCCAAGGCCCGGAACTTCTGCGTCCCACGCCGGCGCTCTGACGTCATCGGACGTCCTCCGGGCTCTACTGCGCATGCGCAGAACTACTGCGCATGCGCAGTAGAGCCCGGAGGACGTCCGATGACGTCAGAGTGCCGGCGTGGGACGCAGAAGTTCCGGGCCTTGGAGCGCAGAAGAGCCCGACCTGGCAGCCGGCCTGGCCAGGTCGGGCGCGCCACCGGAGACCACCGGGAGCCTGCGGAGCGGCGTCGAGGGCACCTCCTGCCTGCCACGGGCTGGAGGAAGCCCCAGGTAAGTGGAATTTTATTTTTATTTTTAACCCACCCTCCCTGAACCTTCCCTTTAAGCACCATCCATCACATCCTTCCCACATTCTGAGTTATTTCCTTTTTTTTTTATTAAATTTTTTTGTGTAGTCTTTCCTCCCAGGACTCTAACCCTTTGTCCCCAGTGCAGGCTGGTATGGAAGATCTATACCAAGTACTTTTTGATGATTTATACTTTTCTGAATTTCTCCACATGCCCACAAATTTTGTTCATATGATCTTACAGGCTCATTTCCCACTTGCACCAAAAAATGTACTAATTCGGTAAGTTTTTTTCATAATGCAGCAACAGTCATGTGAATGGATTCAATGTTAAAAATAGCTTGTGTTTCCACTAGCTATCTTTAACATACCCGGGGGCGTAGCAGTAGGGGTTGCAGAGGTAGCCACCGCATCGGGGCCCTTGGGCCAGAGGGGCCCCAAAGGGCCCTCCCTCAACTACAGTATTAGCTCTCTATTGGTCCTGTGCTCATAATAATCACTTCTATAGATACTTAGAATAGTGGTAATCATTAACAAACTGTTCCCCATCCCCTTCTTTCACCTCTGACACTATAGTTGCCATTGGCAGGTTTTGGTGCACCATATCAGTAGTTATGTATAGAGTGCTAGAGGGGCCCCATTGTAAAACTTGCATCGGGGCCCACAACTCCTTAGCTATGCCACTGAACAGACCTGCTGTGTATGTTATGCTACTGATGCCAACGGAGACGGAAATGATGCAAGCCTATGGGAAGAGACGGTGTCTGTACCCACTAGGCTCTTTACTGCTCTTTTTCCATTCTTCTGTCCTTTTTTGTCACCTTCCTCTGTCTTTTTTCTGTCACCTTCTGCTTTCATCTGTAATTTTTTTGCCTTCCCCTGTGGTTACCGCCACTCAGGTCCCGCTGCGGCTTGGGTCAAGTGATACAATAGCCGTTTTAATAGGCTTTTGCTATAGCAGTTTAATAGGCTCTTGCCGGGGCTCCCACTCGTATTGCGGCACTTGTCAGTGTGGACGACAGATCCTTGACAGAACATAAAAAAGATGTGACATATCGGGACGAATCCCTTTAAGCGCTCTGTTGCAGATCCATCTAGATCCAATGCAAATTGGAGCTGAGCCTAAAGGTGTCCATTAACGATACAATTTCCGAAACAATTGTTACGCTTGGTGGTATATTCTCCACAGTCAGCACGTGGTGTATATCCTGACGTGAAGGAGGTACACACGCTAGCACAAGGAACCAGGATATCCCCAGTTTAGTGGAGGAGAGGACTGACTCCATCAGGAGATGTGGCGCACAGAGCAGGCGTAGATCCGAACAGCCACAAACAATCCTCCCACTATAGTGGCTCAGCGCAAGGTAGCGCTGAGTGCATAAACCAGACCTCAGAAGATCAGGACAGGTAACAGAATGAACGCTTGCTTAACTAGTCACTGCTTAAGTGACAGCAAGAGTCCATAACAAGACTGGAATGAGGCAGCCAATGCGGTTGCAGCGGTGGCGTGCCTCACAAGGACAGGACAGAATAGTCGGGAAATAGAGTCAAAGAAGGCAGACGTAGTACATACAAATATACAATAGGTAAGATTTCCTAGCGTATTACGATTACAGCTATCAATGAACTACAAACGACTAACTGACATATGTATATATCGGCGATAAACCGATATATGGCATAAGCAAGGAACACTAACTAAGAACTGGAGCAGGACTAGGAAGGATTCACTACTTCTACGCAGAAGCGAGAGCAATCCACGCAAGGCAACAGGAACAGGACTGACTAGCTAAGCACGGGTGATCACGATACGCGCAACCTACCAAAACGTGCTGAAAGCTGACTGACTGAGCACAGGATATAAACAGTTAGTGTACGTATATATCAGCGACACTGATGCATTAACGTAACACGAATACAAGGAAAATAACAAACACGCTAGTATGCGTATATATTGGCAATGAACCGATATATGATGCAAGACTAGCAAGTAACAAATACTGAATAAACAGAACAGGATTTAGAAGGACTCACTGACCCCTTTGCAGGAGTCAGTGCAGTCCACACGAGATCTAGGAGCGAGGGGGGCCAGAACAGAGTAACAGACTGATCTGAAACTATGATAGCCCGAGGAGCGCTGCAGGAAGCAGATCTTTATACTGAGGTCATCCAATGGGAGCAGAGATGCAGATTCCCACACAGGTGAATGGTAATTATTCAATCCTGAGCTGGCCAGAACTGCAGAGCCACTACAGATGGAATCAGCAATTAGTTTGCGTACAACCCAAACTATGCAAGCAAATGCATGTAATGACATCAAAAACTGCTTGTCTTCAGTTTTTTTTTTTTTTTGCAGCCAGCAGTACATGCTGCAGACATGATCATAACAGTACCCCCCCCCCCCCCCCTTAAAGGCGGATACTAGACGCCTTTCAAAACTGACATTCCCAGCAAAACAATCTGACTGATATTTCATGATGGCCGGGACAGCCCGACAAGACCAAATTCCAGAATCAGTCACCACAAGACTGGACCCACCAGAACCTACAAAACCATGCCCGTCAGTACTACAAGCCTCAGTGTGTTACCCATCAGAACCACGATTTCCAGAAAAAAAAGCCCCCCGAAACTCTCTGAGCGATACCCACTGCCTTCCAGGGACTGTCCAAAAATGCCAAAGCCTTTGCAATGCCCACCGGAACTGTCTTTACTAACACAAAACCCACTGTTGAACCAGTCCAAGGTACCAGGACAAGTTTCCTCAGAGATCTCCCAGAACACTTTGACGTTCCATAGAGATCCCAAAAGGTTAGAACGCCCTTTAGGCTCACATGGAGAACTATCAAGAACCCCTATGGAACCTAGGGCAATTCCAGAGTCAGGGTTACAAGGACAAATATGAAGATTAGGGCTTTCAGGGACCAGAACCATATCTGGGCATGCAGGCAGACTGGCAACATCAGAACATGTCTCCACTAAGGAAGCATCTGAACACGCCAACACCTTAGACACACTTGGGCATTCTGGCACACGGAGCACATCTGGGCACACTGGCACAAGATAAACTTCTGGGCATGTCAAGGAACTGCGGACCTCAGAGTCAGTCAAGATAGGACCAAAACCAGGACTGGGCAAAAAAAATCATCATGACTAGACTTCACAGCTACTGGATTCTCACTAAAGAATGCAGGATCAGACTTAGATGTCACTGATTCTAGCAAGGTTATTAACAAATCATGTTCAGGGGCATTTACAAGACAGGACAAATCTTCTGATGTATGCACCAAACTAGACAGGGTTTCCATAGCTTCTTCTGGACTAGACAGAGACTCATCTAATACACTGGATTGGAGCTCATGAAGGGCTGCAAAACAAGTCAGTATTGCAGCAACCCAGTGGCGTAGCATTCAGTACAGCCACCATAGCGTTGCTATGGGGCCCGCGGTATCCCTACGCTACAGGGGCCCGTGCCAAGTCAGAGGACTTTAAAAAAAAAAAATTTATGATGCCGGCGTCACCGTCCGGCCCCCCCCCCATAATTTTAAAACAGCTGTGCGCCACCCTCCCCCGGCCCCCCTCCTCTGATGAGGTGGCTGGTGAGGAGGGGGACCACGTAGCGGCGCATTTATCCTCCCTGGCTGCCGGGCCGACACTTACTGTATAGTTCCGGCCAGCCAGGGAGGGAGAAGGAGGAGACAGCAGGAGGAGACGAGGAGTCAGAGAGTCTCAGTCTCTCCGACAGTCAGACCTCGTGGTGCGACCAGGAGGGAGCGGACCGGCTGCATCGAGGAGAAGAGGGAGAGCGGAGCACACCGACCCGACCCCACCGTCCCGTCCCACGCAAGCTGGCAAGGCAGCTGCAGCATGCAGGCATTGATTGTAAGTATTTTGTGCGTGCGTGGCGACGCGTGCCTCACTGGTGCCTGGTGCTGCTGCTTGCAGTGGACGGAGGTGGGTGATGGGGCCGGCCCGGGGGACTTGCTGGCTGCTGCTGCCACCCATACCTGGAGAGCGGGGGGCCATGATGTAAGCTGGTGCTGGTTGGTGGTGGTGGGGGGGGGGAGAGTTGCTGGCTGCTGGCGGGGGGAGGAGGATGGGGGAAAGAGTTGCTGGCTGCTGGGGGGGGGGGGATGGGGGAAAGAGTTGCTGTTGCTGGCTGCTGGGGGGGGGAGGGGGAAAGAGTTGCTGTTGCTGGCTGCTGGGGGGGAGGGGATGGGGGAGAGTTGCTGAGGGGGGGGATGGGGGAGAGAGAGGTGCTGGCTGCTGTGGGGGGATGAGGGAGAGAGAGGTGCTGGCTGCTGTGGGGGGGATGGGGGAGAGAGAGGTGCTGGCTGCTGTTGGGGGGGGGGGGTGAGAGAGGTGCTGTCTGCTGTGGGGGGATGGGAGAGAGAGGTGCTGGCTGCTGTGGGGGGGGGGGGGGAGACAGAGGTGCTGGCTGCTGTGGGGGGGGGGGGAGGTGCTGGCTGCTGTGGGGGGGGATGAGGGGGAGAGAGGTGCTGGCTGCTGTGGGGGGGGGGGGGGGTCTGGCTGCTGTGGG
This sequence comes from Hyperolius riggenbachi, assembly GCF_040937935.1. Lineage (NCBI taxonomy): Eukaryota > Metazoa > Chordata > Amphibia > Anura > Hyperoliidae > Hyperolius > Hyperolius riggenbachi. The sequence continues at coordinate 138,941,528 of NC_090656.1, forward strand.
GGGGGGATGGGGGGGAGAGAGGTGCTGGCTGCTGTGGGAGGGGGATGGGGGAGAGAGAGGTGCTGGCTGCTGTGAGGGGATGGGGGGAAGAGAGAGGTGCTGGCTGCTGTGGGGAGGGGGATGTAGGGAGAGAGTTGGTGGCTGCTGCTAACCGCCACCCATACCTGGCCGGCGGCCATGATGCTACATGTGCCTGGCTGCTGGGGGGGGGGGGGGAAGGGGTCCTGTCTGCGCGGGAGGTTTACACTGGCTGCAGGAGGATCGTCGCAGGAGGATTGTCAGGAAGCTGTGCGTCAGAGGCCCGCCAGGTGAGTGAATTTTTTTTTTCCACAGGTTTATTTTCTGCGCACATAACAATTATGTGAATGCTCCCCACATAGCGACTATTTTCTGGTGGCTGCTCCCCACATAGCGATTATTATCTGGTGACTGCTCCCTGTGACGTATGCGCAGTCACCCACCAATTCCTGTTCCCTTTGCTCCAGTTTACCATAAAGCCTCAGACCCTGAGGGAATCCTGAAGGCAATCAGAACTGCAGGCAAAGTAACCTTTTGGATTGGTTGGTGAGTCCACACACAGTCCAATTTCGATTGTATACACAATCGATACAATCTGTGCTCTCATATAGAGGCCAGGTCGCTGCCACCAATCCGCAATAAAAGCGTGCGAACGCGCTAATTCTAACTCTAGCTAAATCCTGTAGGAAAAGGGGTTAATTAGACAACCTTTCTAGAGATAGCAAAACTAACAATATTTAATATCAAAACAGTTATGGTAACATGTCTCTCTGAAGATGTGAATTCTTTTGGCGGAGATTTGTTTCAGAACAGCACTTAAACGAACGATTTTTAAATCGTTTATTTAAAGAAATAATGCAGAACAAAATATAGCAATAGAAACAATTTGATACAGAAATAATAAGAGTTCAATATGAAAATAATAGCTGATTACAGTCTGAGCAGTTTGTCAAGTTACCGTGTCCTTTGCGGTAGGTCATCCAGCCCAAATCCGTGATGGTACAGGATGGCTGGGCTAAAGACTCTCTTCTCTCCCCAGCATTGTTGGTTTTAACTCTTCCTCTGCCAGAGGGCGGAGTTGTAAAAGGAGATGTTTCCACCCTTAACAATCTGACCTCAGGCTGCTGAAGTCCGCCCCTATTGTCTGAGGGACAGAATTGGCAGTTTCTCCAAGTATGCCATAACTCAGCGGATATCTGACATATCATATAAAACCCAACATTTTACATTCCGTCAGCATGCGCTGAACCAATCGATATCAAACTCGCTTGAAGTGCCACCTTCCTTGCCTATGTAATCAATACCTCCGGCTGTGAGATGACTAGGTGGTCGGTTAACGTCTCAGAAGGTGTGCTGCGCTAGTCGCATGGCGTACTGTGAGTTGTGGACCGCTGGGCCCTAACGGTTCCGCAATATCCATCGAATTATGGACTACTATGAAATGAGATATCAAAAGCTCATTAAGCCAGGGACATGTCTCTGGGTGTTCTCAGGACAGGCAGGAATGTCACCTAATGATTTTACGACGCGTTCCTGTATCCTGCTTCTTATCAGCAATTCCTTGTAGTAGATCTGTGAGCTATGTGAATGCTCTGGTTTTTTGGGTTTTATTGGGGATCTTCAGGAAGTGTAAATAAGCACTCATATCCCCCATTGCAGGGCTGGTGAGCTGGAAGAACAGTCATTTTCTAAAAGCAGGCTAATGCATTTAAAGGGGATCTCCAGCTCATAGTTTGAGCACCTTTACATGCGCTTGCCGCAATGGCGTTCGCGGAATCGTGACACTCCCCACATAGCGATTATTATCTGGTGACTGCTCCCCACATAGCGATTGTTATCTGGTGACTGCTCCCCACATAACAATTATTATCTGGTGACTTCTCCCCACATAACGATTATTATCTGGTGACTGCTCCCTACATAACGATTATTATCTGGTGACTGCTCCCCACATAACGATTATTATCTGGTGAATGCTCCCCACATAGCGATTATTGTCTGGTGACTGCTCCCCACATAGCGATTATTGTCTGGTGACTGCTCCCCACATAGCGATTATTGTCTGGTGACTGCTCCCCACATAGCGATTATTGTCTGGTGACTGCTCCCCACATAGCGATTATTGTCTGGTGACTGCTCCCCACATAGCGATTATTGTCTGATGACTGCTCCCCACATAGCGATTATTGTCTGGTGATTGCTCCCCACATAGCGATTATTGTCTGGTGACTGCTCCCCACATAGCGATTATTGTCTGGTGACTGCTCCCCACATAGCGATTATTGTCTGGTGACTGCTCCCCACATAGCGATTATTGTCTGGTGACTGCTCCCCACATAGCGATTATTGTCGACTGCTCCCCACATAGCGACTATTATCTGGTGACTGCTCCCCACATAGTGACTATTATCCGGTGACTAGTCCCCACATAGCAATTTTTGTCTGGTGACTGCTCCCCACATAGCAATTATTGTCTGGTGACTGCTCCCCACATAGCGATTATTGTCTGGTGACTGCTCCCCACATAACTATTATCTGGTGACTGCTCCCCACATAGAGATTATTGTCTGGTGACTGCTCCCCACATAGCGATTATTGTCTGATGACTGCTCCCCACATAGCGATTATTGTCTGGTGATTGCTCCCCACATAGCGATTATTGTCTGGTGACTGCTCCCCACATAGCGATTATTGTCTGGTGACTGCTCCCCACATAGCGATTATTGTCTGGTGACTGCTCCCCACATAGCGATTATTGTCTGGTGACTGCTCCCCACATAGCGATTATTGTCGACTGCTCCCCACATAGCGACTATTATCTGGTGACTGCTCCCCACATAGTGACTATTATCTGGTGACTGCTCCCCACATAGCGATTATTGTCTGGTGACTGCTCCCCACATAGCGATTATTGTCTGATGACTGCTCCCCACATAGCGATTATTGTCTGGTGATTGCTCCCCACATAGCGATTATTGTCTGGTGACTGCTCCCCACATAGCGATTATTGTCTGGTGACTGCTCCCCACATAGCGATTATTGTCTGGTGACTGCTCCCCACATAGCGATTATTGTCTGGTGACTGCTCCCCACATAGCGATTATTGTCGACTGCTCCCCACATAGCGACTATTATCTGGTGACTGCTCCCCACATAGTGACTATTATCTGGTGACTGCTCCCCACATAGCAATTATTGTCTGGTGACTGCTCCCCACATAGCAATTATTGTCTGGTGACTGCTCCCCACATAGCGATTATTGTCTGGTGACTGCTCCCCACATAACTATTATCTGGTGACTGCTCCCCACATAGAGATTATTGTCTGGTGACTGCTCCCCGCATAGCGATTATTGTCTGGTGACTGCTCCCCACATAGCGACTATTGTCTGGTGACTGCTCCCCACATAGCGACTATTATCTGGTGACTGCTCCCCACATAGTGACTATTATCTGGTGAATGCTCCCCACATAGCAATTATTGTCTGGTGACTGCTCCCCACATAGCGATTATTGTCTGGTGACTGCTCCCCACATAACTATTATCTGGTGACTGCTCCCCACATAGAGATTATTGTCTGGTGACTGCTCCCCGCATAGCGATTATTGTCTGGTGACTGCTCCCCACATAGCGACTATTGTCTGGTGAATGCTCCCCACATAGCAATTATTGTCTGGTGACTGCTCCCCACATAGCGGTTATTGTCTGGTGACTGCTCCCCACATAAAAATTATTTTCTGTCATCAGGAGGACTGTGGTGGAGAGAGACATCCAGAGGGGACAGCAACACTGTGCCATCACCCACCCAACCCAGTGTCGCTGCCAGCCTCACCAGTTGCCTGTGAGCCAGAAGAGACGACAGCGTCATCATCCATCCCACCCACTGCCAGCCAGACCACAGGTAAGCTCACACCTAGGGTTGCCGCGGTATACCATGTTTTTGGGCTGCATGGTAATTACACCATGCAGAAAACCTAGCGAATATTGTCTGGTGACTGCTTCCCACATAACGATTATCTGGTGACTTCTCCCCACATAACGATTATCTGGTGACTGCTCCCCACCATAGCGATTATTTTCTGGTGACTGCTCCCCACATAGCGATTATTTTCTGGTGACTGCTACCCACATAGCGATTATTATCGGGTGAATGCTCCCCACATAGCGATAATTTTCTGGTGACTGCTCCCACATAGCGATTATTTTCTGGTGACTGCTCCCCACATAGCAATTATTTTCTGGTGACTGCTCCCCACATAGCGATTATTTTCTGGTGAATGCTCCCCACATAGCGATTATTTTCTGGTGACTGCTCCCCACATAGCGATTATTTTCTGGTGACTGCTCCCCACATAGCAATTATTTTCTGGTGACTGCTCCCCACATAGCGATTATTTTCTGGTGAATGCTCCCCACATAGTGATTATTTTCTGGTGAATGCTGCGCACATAACGATTTTTTCTGGTGAATGCTGCGCACATAGCGATTCTTTTCTGGTGAATGCTGCGCACATAGCAATTATTTTCTGGTGACCTAGAGGGGTGTGGGAATGTTTGGGTGGAGGAATGTTTGGGTGGGAGGTCCGAGAGGCGCGTTGGGTTGGAAGGTCGTGTGTGTGTGTGTGCGGGGGGGGGGGGAGCCCATACAAAAAATTTGCTATGGGGCCCAGTCATTTCTAGCTACGCCCCTGCAGCAACCCCAACTGAACTAGGCAAAACTGAGGAACTCACTGGACAGGAAGGGGACTCTAGAACTTCTGCCACACCGGCCAGAGAACCAGAATTTTCCAGGATACAGAGCTGGGTTTCAGGAACACTCATTAACCGGGACTGAAATTCTGAGATTTCTATTAATTTTTCCAGAGAGTCAGAATTATCCATGTTACAGGGCAATACTTCTAAAACATTCAGAGGACAGGGCTGAAGTTTCCTGGCTACTGTGATATCAGAGAGGGACTCAACATCATTAGCAAAATCAGACTGTGTACAGGGCAAGGTATCTAAAACGCTTGCTGACAAGGAAAATGCTTCAATGGCTTCTGCTTCACTAAGCAGGGATTCATCAAGTTTTACTAGAGCAGACTGTAATTCCAAAACAGCTGCTAAACAAGTGAATATTACTGTAACCCCCACTGAAGTAAGCAGAGCCTCTGAGTCTTCTGCTCGAGATCTTGAAGCATCTACAATACTGAGTGAAGCATAATACTCTGTAATTTCAGCTTCACTGGACAGAATCACTGAACAGTCCATATTGCAGGGCAGAACTATGGAAGCACCTGCTGGACAGCATAATGATTCTGTGAGCTGAGGTTCATTGGAAATAATTGAACAATTCATGGTACAGGGTGAATTCACAGGAATATTTTCTGAACAAGGCAATGATTCTGTGATTTTAGGTTTACATGATAGATGCTCAGAACCATTCGTGGAACTAGAGCAAGGTACAGAAACAGGAGGATCAGGACACAGGGCTTGTGAATCTGAACCATAGCTTTTCAACTGTGAGATTGGAAAATTTAGATGCTGGGGTTCCAAGACTAACAAACATGATTGCTGAGACTCAAAAACTGATGTAGTGCATCTATTGGTGTCTGCTGGATCAGACAGGAATTGCTCTTTATCAACAGGTAAAATCTACAGAAGTGTTTGCTGAAGCAGGCAATAATTCTTTGATTTCTGTTTCACTGAACAAAGACTCATGAGTACTGGCTAGACTGGACTCAGAAGTCAGCAGGACCTCTGGATCCTCTGCTGAGAAATTTGTGCAGGGCAAGATTAAGGAAGTATTAGTAATTTCTGTCTTACTGGGAAGTAACACTGAGTTATCCATGGTACAGGGTGGAATTACAGGAACATTTACTGGACAAAGCAGGGATTCGGGAACTTCAATTTCACACAAAAGGAGCTCTGAAAGGTGCTGAAGCAGGCAGGTCAGAACGCCAAATTTGCGAATCTGGAGTCAAGTTCAATTGTGAAACTGGAAAACTCAGAGACAGAGGTTCTGAGGTTACCTGACTGGATTGCGGAGCCTCAGGAACTGAGGAAGTGGAACAATCTCCAACTGACAGTGTGCTTTCCCTGGAATCAACTGATTGAATCGCATAAAAATCATCCAAAATCATTTCCCACACATCGATCAATGGAGCCACAAAGTCATACCCACACACACCAGTTTTTATTAGATTATAGGCAGACTTAATGCATGCATTCAATACTGATTCACTTTTAGCACTGAAGAAATGACAGAATGAACTTGAATCACTGTTCAATTCACAGACCAGAGCTTCAACTTCCCATTTCTCAAATGGAGGATCCCATGCACACTTAACGACAGCTGAACATTCAGGCTGAACACAGTTCACAGGTGTGGTTGTGGCAAAAACATGTATAGGGTTATTTAGCAGGCGATTGGCAGATTTCTTATTCCTAAGAATCTCCAAAACCTGTAACAAGTGTTGAACTGTAGTATATGCAAATTTCCCTTGCTGCACAAATAAGTTGATTTGCTCAATACTCTGTGATTTTCTCCATTCTAATACTCCTTGACCTTTCCTCTGCCTTTGACACGGTTGATCATGCTCTGCTTCTGCAGAAACTGACATCTTTAGGAATGAAGGGACAAGCACATTCCTGGATCTCCTCTTATCTCTCTGGACGCTCTAAAGGCTCATACACACGGGGTACGGCCGTCGCCGCAACCACGTGGCACGCGCGTGTTGCGGCGACGGTTCGCCCGTGTGTATGACGCGCGCGCCCCGGACCGTCGCCCGTCGGAGCTGTCGCCAGGCGATTGACATGTTCAATCGCCGGCTACAGCCGTCGCCGCAACCTCGCCGGAACTGTCGCTAGCCCCGCATGTGTATGCGGGCTAGCGACAGCTACCCACACACAGTACACGGAGCATCCGGCGGGGGGGAGGAACCTCGGCGACAGCTTCCGCCGCATCGCTAATCCCTCTGCTGCCGTGTGTATGCAGAGGGACTTGGCGACGAGCTGTCGCCGAACTGTCTCCGAACTGTCGCGCACACGCTCCCGTGTGCAGCGACAGCTACAATTGTCCCCCCGTGAGTACTTAGCTTTACACTGTCTTCTTCTCTAACACCAATTCCTCTCCACACCCACTGTCTGTTGGTGTACCTCAAGGCTCTGTTCTTGGGCCACTTCTTTTCTCAATCTACACCCGTGGCCTGGGACAACTAATTAACTCTTTTAGCTTCCAGTATCACCTCTATGCGGATGACACCCAAATCTATCTCTCAGCTCCTGACCTGTCCTCACTACTATCCAGAGTCCCCGACTGTCTACGTGCCGTTTCTGCATTCATGTCCTCCCGCTTCCCCAAACTCAACATGACTAAAACGGAAATTGTGATTTTTCCACCATCGCTATCTTCACCCCCACCAATTGCAACCATAACGGTAGACAACACCCCAATAACCTCAACCACTAAGGCCCGCTGCTTGGGGGTTATACTTGACTCAGAGCTCTCCTTTAAACCTCACATTGCCTCATTAAACACCACCTGCTATTTCCAGCTCAAAAATATATTCCGTATCCGTCCCTTCCTCACACAAGAAGCCACCAAAATGCTTGTTCATGCCTTAATCATCTCCCGCCTAGACTACTGCAACACCCTGCTCTGTGGCCTACCAAAAAACAGGCTAGCACCTCTCCAATCCCTTCTAAATTCAGCGGCCCGCCTCATTCACCTTTCCACACGCTCTTCCGATGCAGCCCCACTGTGCCATTCTCTCCACTGGTTACCCATTACCCAGAGGATCCAGTTCAAACTCCTGACTCTAACATACAAAGCCCTCCACGAGTTGTCTCCTCCATACATCTCCTCATTAATCTCAAGATATTGTCCCTTCCGCAACCTTCGCTCCTCCCAAGAAATCCTCCTGGCCTCTAAGCTGATCACCTCCTCTCATGCTCGCATCCAGGACTTTACACGAGCATCACCCCTTATCTGGAACTCTCTTCCACAGCCTGTACGTCATGCTCCAAACCTGGACATCTTCAAACGCACTCTTAAAACACACCTTTTCAGACAAGCTTATAACATTCTATAGCCCTTATTTACTTCTCTGTCACAATGTAATCAGAGGCAAAGAATCACTGCCTCATCCATCCTCCACCCCCTTACCTAGTGTGTCCCCCACAACCCATTAGATTGTAAGCTCGCAAGGGCAGGGTCATCCTCCTAATGTTTACTGTTCTTGTAACAATATTTGTGCTGCTTGGAACTCTGCTGTACATTTGTTAGTTGTATCTATGTTCCCCTTGTTCCCCTGTTCCTCTTGTCGTCTTATTGTGCTTTGTAAAATGAATATGTTGGCGCTATATAAATAAAAAAAATAATAATAATATGTCTTCATAATCATATTCAGACAATTCATTTAAACAAGAATTTTTATTCTCCCTGGCTAACAACGAAAGTTCATTAGTAGTTTCATAGGTCCATTTGACTCCCCTGAATGGTAACTGAATTTCATCATCTGCTACTGGCGGAGTCTCATTACAGATCTGATGCGCAGTCGCTAAAGGCAACGACTCTGCTGGTTGTGAACGTTTCCTGAAACGTTTACGCTTATTTATATGTGAGACTTTAGACTTTGCTGCCTTAGGCGATTTATTCACAGATGAAGGAAAGTTATCAGTACAACTATCTGCTTGCTGAACATTTTTGCAAGTAGTTAAAGGAACTGCTGATTGATAAGCTGCCAGGAGCTCATTAAAAGGGTAAGGCAAATTAGTTTTGCGCAGCCAGTTATGGATCACAAACGCTAAAAATTCCAGCGGCCTCTCTTTCAAATTGGTATGATCCAGGACATCATAAGCCCACTGAAACAATTTCCCCTTAAACAAGATATAAACTAGCTGGGATGCCCACGTTGAAACAGGAGTAGCTTGGAGCTCGGGATTGGCCAGAAACCTGGTACATTCAAAAAAAACCTCAATTTTCTGTTTCAGAGTTAAGTTTCTCAAATTTCTTAAAGGAACAGGAACCATAATAAACAGTGTCATATTTTCTGGAAGTCTCCTCCACAATGGGGATTTGTAATTGCGCTATCATAATGTTACGCTTGGTGGTATATTCTCCACAGTCAGCACGTGGTGTATATCCTGACGTGAAGGAGGTACACACGCTAGCACAAGGAACCAGGATATCCCCAGTTTAGTGGAGGAGAGGACTGACTCCAACAGGAACACAGAGCAGGCGTATAGATCCGAACAGCCACAAACAATCCTTCCACTATAGTGGCTCAGCGCAAGGTAGCGCTGAGTGCATAAACCAGACCTCAGAAGATCAGGACAGGTAACAGAATGAACGCTTGCTTAACTAGTCACTGCTTAAGTGACAGCAAGCGTCCATAACAAGATAGACTGGAATGAGGCAGCCAATGCGGTTGCAGCGGTTGCGTGCCTCACAAGGACAGGACAGAATAGTCGAGAAATAGAGTCAAAGAAGGCAGACGTAGTACATACAAATATACAATAGGTAAGATTTCCTAGCGTATTACGATTACAGCTATCAATGAACTACAAACGACTAACTGAAATATGTATATATCGGCGATAAACCGATATATGACATAAGCAAGTAACACTAACTAAGAACTGGAGCAGGACTAGGAAGGATTCGCTACTTCTACGCAGAAGCGAGCGCAATCCACGCAAGGCAACGGGAACAGGACTGACTAGCTAAGCACGGGTAATCACGATACGCGCAACCTACCAAAACGTGCTGAAAGCTGACTGACTGAACACAGAATATAAACAGTTAGTGTACGTATATATCAGCAACACTAATGTATTAACGTAACACGAATACAAGTAAAATAACAAACACGCTAGTATGCTGTAATGATTGGTGAAGCACAGAGAGGATCTGATTGCCGGTGATCTGCAGTATCACCGGAAATACAGATGTATACCTGATTATAAGTGATCTGCAGTATCACAGATAATCCGATATACCAGCTAACCTCTGTTCACCTGAGTAGAGTGTAGTGTTTTGGTGTAACAGTAACACTTTGAGGACAAGCCTCAGCGCAGTCAGGAGTACTGCACAGATTCCTTCCGCAGACCCGGACTCTCCAAGACGGGAGGAGTCGGGCTGACAGCAGGAAGGATAGTCTGAAAGTAACCCTCAGGAGGAAGGGTCGCTAACAGAGTGAGGAACCGCCTCTAACGGTAAGTTCGGTTCTCGAGGTCGGACAAGCCAGGTCGTACACACACGGACAGATACAGTACAAGATCAGGAGACAAAGGCGGAGTCTAAGTGCAGGCAGGGTTCAGCAACGGGGTATCAGATATATCGAGGTACAAAATCAGGAGGCAGAAACAGAGTCTAGGGACGAGCCGGGGTACGGCAACAGAGTATCAGAAATATCGAGGTGCAAGATCAGAGTTCAGGAGGATAGTCAGGCAAGCAGGCAGTCATAACAGATAATCACAATCAAACTAGTACTTTAAGCTATCAACAAAATCTAGCTAAGTGTAGGATTACAGCTCCAGCTGGTCCCGGCACACTTGCGGATCTGACTACGGATCTGGGATCTCCCACGTATGTGATCCCAACGCCAGACACCCAACAACTGAACAGCTGGCAGTATATATACACGGAGGCCTCTCCAGCACCTCCCTAAGTGCTGGACCAATCAGGAGGGGAGCCAGGGTCAGCTGACCAACCTGGTCAGCTGACTCATTTCTGGCTGGCATATATGCTCTGCCTCAGTGCGCGCGCGTCATTCTCAACCTAGAGGGACTACGTGTCCCAGCCACCCCAACACCGCTCTGCGGTGTAGCAGCCAGAGGGCCATGCGCGCTAACCGCCGCGTCCAGCGCAGCGGTTATCCCGCGCTCCGCCAAGCCCTGCACGGGGACAGCCGCCTCAGACTGAGTGGAGGCGGCTGACTCCCCGTGCTCTGCCACGCTGGATGTGGAAGCAGCCGCCCCGCTCTGAGAGCGAGCGGCTGCGCTTCCACGCTTTCTGACACATGCGTATATATTGGCGATGAACCGATATATGATGCAAGACTAGCAAGTAACAAATACTTAATAAACAGAACAGGACTTAGAAGGACTCACTGACCCTTTGCAGGAGTCAGTGCAGTCCACACAAGATCTAGGAGTGAGGGGGGCCACAACAGAGTAACAGACTGATCTGAAACTATGATAGCCCGAGGAGCCCTGCAGGAAGCAGATCTTTATACTGAGGTCATCCAATGGAAGCAGGCATGCAGATTCCCACACAGGTGAATGCTAATTATTCAATCCTGAGCTGGCCAGAACTGCAGAGCCCCTACAGATGGAATCAGCAACTAGTTTGAGTGCAACCCAAACTATGCAAGCAAATGCATGTAATGACATCAAAAACTGCTTGTCTTCAGTAAAACTGCAGCCAGCAGTACATGCTGCAGACATGATCATAACAACAATTGACTGTATGATCGATCGAACAGGGTACTATTAATGTAGCCAATTGACTACATACAATCCCAATTTCAAATTAATTCTATTAATCTGATCAGATTGCTTATGTCATTCCACTCTATTGGTAGGCTCAAAACGATCGTTTTCGATTCATCAAAACATTCAGGGAAATTTAATAATTAATGGGCACCTTAAGTATGGATTTTTATGACGTGTTTTTGTAATGAAATTGTAATTTTACTTACTTGCCTGACATATAGCAATAACTACTTTGCTTTTATTCTAACAATTTAAAGAGACTCTGTAACAAAAATTTCATCCTGTTTTCTACCATCCTACAAGTTCCTAAACCTATTCTAATGTGCTCTGGCTTACTGCAGCACTTTCTACTATCACCGTCTCTGTAATGTATCTTTCCCCTGTCGGACTTGTCGCCCTTTGTCTGGAAGACTGCCAACTCTTCAGTGTTGATCTGCTATGCACGCCCCCTCCAGGCCCCTCTATGCTCACTCCCGTGTGTGTGTGTGTGTGTTATTTACATTAGCCAGCTTTTCTCTGCTCTCTTATCTTTTACAACCTGGAGAAATCCTCTGTTGTGAAAGGAGTCACATGCTGAGGAATTACAGACACGGGCAGAGCTGTCTGCAGGAAGAAACAATTAGCCTGTAACTCTTCAGTGGGTGAGAGCTGCAGGGGGAAAGAAACACACAAATGATCTCTTGAGATTCAAAAGGAAAGCTGTATACAGCCTGCTTGAGTATGGATGTATTCACTATGTGTGGACATACTGTATATCAACCTACTTTCTGTTTCGGTGGCCATTTTTTTTGTTTATAAGCAAACTTTTTCAAACTTTTTTTGACTACTTTTAATGCGGCAGGGAGCGGCGAAATTGTGACAGAGGAGAATAGGAGATGTCCCCTAACGCACTGGTATGTTTACCGTATATACTCGCATACAAGCCGAATTTTTGACCCCAAAAATGTGCCCCAAAAGTGGGGGTCTCGGCTTGTATGCGAGTCACCTACTTTACCTGGCCATTTTTGTGTGGGACAGAAGCTGCGGTCCTGAAGTCCTAGATGGCAGGAGAGTGCCTGGGGCAGAGCGGGGTCTCCGGTATTATTGGAGGGCAGGATCGGATACCAGCAAAGCATGACAGGTGCTCCTCCACTATCAGCCACTCGCGGGGCCTTCTTTTCCTGCACGGCGGTAGACAGAATGGGATATGGATCCGGGCATCCGGTGCAGGCAGTGACGTGACTGGAGTGACAGAACCCGCTCTGAAACACCAGCGCAATGATCGGGGATTCCCTCTTCCGTCCTGCACTTGCTGTGTCTCATATAGATGACGCCATCTAGTGGCGTCTTTAGACAGCAAGTGCAGGACGGAAGAGGGAATCCCCGATCGTTGCGCTGGTGTTTCAAAGCGGGTTCTGTCACTCCAGTCAAGTCACTGCCTGCACCGGATGCCCGGATCCATATCACATTCTGCCTACCGCCGTGCAGGAAAAGCAGGACCCGCGAGTGGCTGATAGTGGAGGAGCACCTGTCACGCTTTGCTGGTATCCGATCCTGCCCTCCAATAATACCGGAGACCCCGCTCTGCCGCACATTCTGCTGTAGGCACTCTCCTGCCATCCAGGACGGCAGGTTTCTTCGATTAATCCAGACTCCCCCGCAGCACAGGTACTAAAATCTTATTGTAGATATATGTGACATGGGGGGAGCAGGAGGTTGCCTACTGGGTGCACATTTGGTTGTGGAAAGGGGGGCTGCCTAACACCTGTGTGCACTTTTGGCTGTGGTGAGGGGGGCTGAGTAACACCTGGGTGCACATTTGGTTGTGGGAAGGGGGCTGCCTAACACCTGGGTGCACTTTTGGCTGTGGCGTGGGGGGCTGCCTAACACCTGGGTGCAAACTTGGCTGTGGGGAGGGGGCTGACTAACACCAGGGTGCACATTTGGCTATGGGGAGGGGGGCTGCCTAACATGTGGGTGCACATTTGGTTATGGAGAGGGGGACACCTCATGCTGGGAGCACATGATGATATTTATACGGGGGGGGGGAGGGGGGTTATATGCGAGTCAATTACTTTTTCCTGATTTCTGAGGTAAAAGTTGGGGGGTCGGCTTATATGCGGGTCGGCTTATATGCGAGTATATACGGTACTTTTGTGCGATTTTAACAATACAGATTCTCTTTAAGTTATTATTAACACCTTAAGTCTATCTGGACGGATATATCCGTCCAGATAGACTGTACTGCTGCAGCGGCGCGATGCGCACGATCGTGCTCCCGCCGCCTGCCGTTAGCCCTGAGATCAGTGAATGGGAATATAGTTCCCATTCATTGATCTTTGTCCCCGGCAGAAAAACGGACGGCCTCTTATAAGAGGCTGCGGTCTTTCTGTAAAAAAAAAAAAGTTTCCCGTCCTCCTAATGCTTCCTGGAAGTGAGAGCGTTCGCTTTCAGGACTTTTTGACTGTGGCCATCCTGTGGCCAAATAGTAAAACTACACACACACATACTTTTTTTTAATTAAATATATACATTATATTACATTTAAAATTAACTGTATACCTCCCACACCAAAAATTACCCAAATAAAATTTTTAATCAATAAAAAAAAAACAACTACAATAAAAAAAAAAAAAACATAAATAGTTACCTAAGGGTCTGAACTTTTTGAATTTGCATGTCAAGAGAGTATACTACTATAATGTTTTAAATTATAAGCTTGTAAATAGTGATGGACGCAAATTGAAAAAATGCACCTTTATTTCCAAATAAAATATCGGTGCCATAAATTGTGATAGGGACATAATTTAAATGGTGTAATAACCGGGACAAATGGGCAAATAAAATACATGGGTTTTAATTACGGTAGCATGTATTAATTTCAAACTATAAGGGCCAAAAAATGAGAAATAATGATTTTTTCCATTTTGTTTCTTAATCTTCCTGTTAAAATGGATTTAGGATAAAATAATTCTTAGCAAATTGTACCACCCAAAGAAAGCCTAAATGGTGGTGGAAAAAACAAGATATAGATAATTTCAGTGTGATAAGTAGTGATAAAGTTATTCTAGATAAAGTTATCTCAGATGCATAAGGTGAACAACACTGTAGACTGAAGTGGTTAATTCATGTGATCTATTGCTTCACAACTATTCTTAAAGAGGAACTGTAGTGAAAATAACATAATTAATAAAATTGATTATTGTTTGCAATATTCATTTATAGATTATTTAGTCAGTGTTTGCCCATTGTAAAATCTTTCCACTCCCTGATTTAAATTCTGTAATTTATCACTGGTGGTGACAGCTTTAGTTCTGCCAGGTGATCTACATGGAATGTTCATTTCTGAGAGTTCTGTGCACAGAGGGAGATATTGCTTGCTTGGCAGACGGAAAAAGCCATTATTTCCCACAATGCAACAAGGTTCTCAGACAGTAGACTGTCAGGACCAGGGTCATGACATCACACTGTGGGAGGGGTTTTACCACAATATCAGCCATGCAGACCACCCTGATGATTTATCAGAGAAAATGTAAAGATTTCTCATGGGAAAGGGGGTATCAGCTACTGAATGGAATTAAGTTCAATCCTTGAAGCTGCAAAACTACTCCTAAATAAATTGTTTTTGATTGTTTGGTGGGTGGAAGCGCACCTTGTTATACACTTGGTTTTGAACACTAATATTTTAGTATAAAATATGAGTGGGACTTAAGGGCTTTTCCCACTGACAATAGTGATCGCAATCGCACTGCAATTTGATTGCAATTTTTCTATTTTATACTAGAGGGTTTTATGTGTGTTTCAGTGTGATTTTCATGTGATCATTTGATTTTCTCGCTGTGATTGCACTTTTCCAATGAGAAAAATAAATGAAACAGGGAAATTGCAAAAACATTGTATAGCACCACATTTTCTGTGCAATTTTCCCATTGACTTTAGCCCAAGCACAGGAATAATGCAGCATCAAGTTTTAAAGTGTACCAGAGATTGTACACTGGCACTTATTTATACTTACCTGGGGCTTCCTCCAGCTCCATGAGTACCACAGTTTCCATCACCTCCCGTTCTGTCGGTACAACTCCCGGTAATCCGGTCAGTCGCCGCCAGTTGCTGCCTTCTGTGCAGGTGCAGAATGCTCAAGGGGACGGTAGCGCGACGAGGGGTGCAAGCGCGGCCAAGCCGCGCATGTGCAGAAGGCCGCGACTGCCTGGCTTACCAGGAGTTATAGCGACAGAAAGGGGGACCCGAGGAGGAAGTATGTCCGTGTCATATGCATATCACGCTGGTCTCCAAGTAACTGCCCAATACTGTGCGTTACATGTGCTGTCGCCCTTACCCCTCTCACAAGCTGGAACTGGACCACCAATGACGCTAAGGTGATTGGGAAAGTCACAGCAATAGTCAGCTTTTGGCTGAATGCTAAAGGCTACCCATGTGACCTGAAAAGAGGCAGTCCTTGTTATCTAAGTTCCCAATACAGCGGTTTACACGCCCTATAGAGGGAGGAGCAGCAAACGGTGTTAACCACAGTATATGAGAAGTATTTTTACTGGTGTCTAGCCCCTGAAGAAGCTGGTTAACCAGCAAAACAGCTGTCAGGCACTTGAGACCCCCACTGCTCTGTACCTGTTGTCTCCCAACTGGAATAAAGGGATTTTAAAGAAGTGGTGCCCCGCTTTCTTTCTCTTTCCCATTGGATATTACAAGGACATTGGATGTGCACGCTTTGTGTCCCAGCTCCGGTTGTTCCACCCTGCTGCATTTGGTGCCAGGTACTGTTTTCTCTTTTACAATATTACACAATGGTTTGTGCAGATAAAAGCAAAGAGAAGAAGGGTTCTGCCAAACAAATGCATCAGATTAAGAGAACAGCTGCTAAAATGCCATTACAAAGCAGCAAACACATATTTGAAGCTGCTGGTGCCTCCGGAGTCCCGCAAACGTCCAAGTGCAGGATTCCAGGATTTCAGTGCATAAATCCTCTATTCAACCACCCTAACCTTAGCTCACAAGCAGGAACAGCTGCAGTGGTCCCAGGACTACAATTTCTTGTTTACTGATAAGTGTCGTGCAACTCTTTATGGTCCAGATGGATGGAGGGGTGGATGGTTGGTTAACAACCACCACCTCCCAACAAGGCTGCAATGTCAGCAAGGAGGTGGCGGAGTAATGTCTTGGGCTGGAATCATAGGAAGAGAGCTGTTCAGCCTAGGGATGCTCATCCGGATTTCGGATATCCAGGTAACCTCTCTCTCTCTCATTTTGTCTTAAAGGGATTTGTAGGCTGTCAAAAGGAAGCTCACATACATTGGCCAGGGATCGAACCCAGGTCAACTGCTTGGAAGGCAGCTATGCTCACCACTATACTACCAACAGATGAAAGCAGTGGGGCACATGGTGAAATTGCTTACAGGCTTCACTGCTTACAGACTTCAATTCAAGACTTCAGAATCAGAAAGATCATGTGCCCCCATGGATGATGCTGGTGTAACACACACAGCAAAGGACAGCAATTTGAAGTCTGGAAGATTCCAGGGCAAGGGTGGGAAGGATGAAAAGCTAGGTGACCATGCAACCCTTCCTGCTAACCTAAAGCTTACTTGTGAATTACAACACATTGGCTTAAAGAGACTCCGTAACAAAAATTGCATCCTGTTTTTTATCATCCTACAAGTTCCAAAAGCTATTCTAATGTGTTCTGGCTTACTGCAGCACTTTCTGCTATCACAGTCTCTGTAATAAATCAATGTATCTTTCCCTTGTCAGACTTGTCAGCCTGTGTCTGGAAGGCTGCCAAGTTCTTCAGTGTTGTGGTTCTGCTATGAATTCCCCCTTCCAGGCCCCTCTATGCACACTGCCTGTGTATTATTTAGATTAGAGCAGCTTCTCTTTTCTCTCTTATCTTTTACAAGCTGGATAAATCGTCCTCTGAGCTGGCTGGGCTTTCACATACTGAAGAATTACAGACAAGGGCAAAGCTGTTTGCAGGAGAAAAAAGAGCAGCCTGAAACTTCAGCGCATGAGAACTGCAGGGAGAAAGAAACACACAAATGATCTCTTGAGATTCAAAAGGAAGGCTGTATACAGCCTGCTTGTTGTATTTTCTATGTGTGGACATACTGTA
This sequence comes from Hyperolius riggenbachi, assembly GCF_040937935.1. Lineage (NCBI taxonomy): Eukaryota > Metazoa > Chordata > Amphibia > Anura > Hyperoliidae > Hyperolius > Hyperolius riggenbachi. Next base: position 138,959,126 of record NC_090656.1, read on the forward strand.
CATCAACCTACTTCCTGTTTTGGTGGCCATTTTGTTTGTTTATAAACAAACTTTTTAAAACTGTTTTTAACCACTTTTAATGCGGCGAGTAGCGGCAAAATTGTGACAGAGGGTAATAGGAGATGTCCCCTAACGCACTGGTATGTTTACTTTTGTGCGATTTTAACAATACAGATTCTCTTTAAGACTAAATCCAATGCTCCAATCAGGGGAAGCTTCTCTGTTTGCTTTTTTTTGTGTGTGTGTGTGTTTTTTTTAAGTGTGGTGTCACAGTTCACTCATCTCTTCAACCACAAGAAAAGCCCAGGAGTAGTCTTAGCTACCGTAATATCTATGCTACGGCAGGGCCCTTTTAACACTTTCTCTTACAGGGCTATGGAAACTGTTTTGCCCATGTGATAAAGCGAGGTGCAAAAATGAAATCATGCCTAGCAGAGGATGGTTTAGATCCATCAACCTCTGGGTTATGGGCCCAGCACACTCCTGCTGCACCACTCTGCTGCCTCAAAGCAGGGTATTAAGATGCTTTACTGTAGTAAAGTTCAGTAAGTATAGAGAATGCCTGCGTGAATACAAATAATCAAAAGCAGTGCTTAAAAAAGGGTCAAATCCAATCATGCCAATGAGAGATGACAAGACTGGAAGATGCCAGTGGACTTGTGCTGGCCTGTAAGTGATAATAAAATAGGGGGGGGGGGGGGAGAGACGTTGAGGTTTCTTCCACAGGGGTGGGGACAACCATACCCCCTGATGGACATTACAGCAATATGATTGAAGGCATGCCAGAAACAAAAGGAAATCTGCAGTATCGCAATCTCACCTTTCTTGAGTTCCAGCGAAGGAGCTGTCACTTCCAGGTGGCAGCCGCGAGTTGCACTGATCGAGGACGGCATCCCCGATGTCCCTTCGTGTGCATGCTCACATGCGTCTTCTGCTGTTGCTAGGCATTGATGGCGTGTGGCCACATACTTCGTGTACTCTCTTCTGCATCCGGCCACATTCAGAAAGTGATTGCACTCTGCAGCAGAGACAATCACTAGTTACTGGAACATCTGTCATTGGTGGTCGAGTTGTGTGGCTACTTCTGATTGGCTGTCTCTACTTGATTATTGTTGAGACCTATTGCCTAAACCTGATTTACCCTTTGATTGCTACCTGGACTCACCTGTTGCCTGAACCTGGTTTACCCTTTGCTTGCTGCCTGGACTGTCCTGCTGCTTGTACTTGACTAATCTTTGAATTATTCCTTGGTATTGACGTTGGTTTGGATTCCCTGGCCCTTATGCAATTAAATGTTTCTCCAACTTTATCTCCTAGGAGATCATTTCCATGTTCTCTTTAAAATAAATTTTAAAGCAGTTTAAAATTGAATAAATACTTAAAAGTTGTTGAAAAAGTAGTATCAAAGTTATTTTTAGTATTTTCTTGCTTGCTGGTGGTTTAAAATGCATTTTATGACAAAGTGTAAAAATATCACCTTGGAGCAAACTCAGGAGAAAAAGTGAATTGCAAATGTACCCCTGTGTATTACCCCTTACTTGTCTGGACACTGCCTTGTCCAGAAGAAGGACTTCAGCGATGGATGTTGGGAGCCAGGTGAGTCTCCTCCTCTCATATGTGCTGCTCTGCAAAGGGAGGGAGTGAACTGAATGACAGTGGGGGCTGCAGTATGAGGGCACATCTGGGATTTCCTCGGAGCTCTAGCTATGGCCAGTTGCGTGTGGTTCGGTATTAGTCATGGAGAGAATCCGAAGACATAACAACAAAAGTTGTTTAGGTGATACTTTTAATGACTAACTGCACAAGATTTCTTTGCAAGCTTTCAAAACTAAGTTTCTTCTTCAGGCATGGTTCTGATCCATTTCTGAAACATGCCTGAAGAAGAAATTTAGTTTTAAAAGCTTGCAAAGAAATCTCGTGCAGTTAGTCATTAAAAGTATCACCTTAACAACTTTTGTTGTTCTGTCTTCGGATTCTTTGGCCATGGTCACCTTGAGGTAGTTCACTACTAGACTTTGGGATTGAGCTGCGCTGCTAAAGCAGCACAGCTTTATGTGAGGAGCGTGAGTTGTGCGCTCGCTACGCATGGTAGTGCACCGTAGCATGCGCTGGTAGCTTATGCAGGCTTCATTTACATAATGGCTGCTCCACTCATCCTGCCCTGAGCCCCGTCGGGTCCAATGGCTTTATAGGACATGATCCCTGCACTTTGATTGGCCCAATAGGTTTCCTGTCAAGCGTAAGTTACTAGTGCACGCTATGTTACACTACTGCACGTAGGCCGCGCACAGCTCGCTCTCCTCACATTAAGCTGCTCTGCTTTAGCACTGCAGCTTAATGAATCAACAACTTTGGTGCCTAGTAATGAGCAGTGAATAATGGTGCAGCAATGCTGCCCAAGGGCCTCTAGTGATGATTTCACCAATATCAGAATGTATGAGAACAAATATGTGAAACCAAAACCACAAGAGTTTTGGACATGACCAAAACATATGGATCATGCCTCTCCTCAGTCCTCAGCCCCGAAACATGTGGCCCATGTGGAGCCAGAGATATTAATTCAGTATTACCTGAGCAGTGTTTTATAAGCAGATTGTACTGTTGTAACATTAATAGGAGGGGTCATCCAAACCTCATTTCACTCTTTTGGGTTCTTAGTGCCATACAGGTAATTTTCCCAGCTATTGATGTATATATGCTTAAGGTGTACCTGAGATGAGAAGCATCGCAGATACCATACTTACCTGGGGCTTCCACAGGTGCAGAACGCTCCCAGGGACGGGAGTGCGACGTGGGAGCATGCCTGGCCGGGCCGCACAGTCGAGATGAAGTGCGACTCAACCAGGCTTTTGGGCTGAATTGCTGGGGACCGGAGCCACCCGGTGAGATGGCGAGGGACGAGCAGCCCTAACGGGGATAAGGAAGCCCTAGGTAAGTATGGAACCTGAGACGCTTCTCGTCTCAGGTTTCCTTTAAACCCTGAGGCCCCTTTTACACTTATACACTTTTTTTGTGTTGTGTTACCCTTTCTGCATGCAGGGTAACGCAATAGCAATGAAAGTGTATGAGATCCAGTACACTTCGTCACCGACCCGCCGCAAAGTCAACAGTGCGTTACCGTGTGACTTCCATGCCAATGCAGCAGCGGCGGAATGCATACTTGTCAATGGTAATATCTGAATTACCTTGCGTGGTTTTATGTAATAAGAAAAAGGGGGGTAATGTGAGAGATGTGGCCTGTGTTAAGGGGCGGAGTTTAGGGCACCAGAGCTTACAGTATATGCTTATAGGCTCCTGAGCTGTAAATCTGGCCCTGTGAACTTATCTTTTTGAAGAAAGATAAAATGGATACATGTGGGCACTGTGGTTTGCTTTGAAAGATAGTGGTGTCTATAAATCGATTATATTGTCGGTTCTGTCAGATTTTAAATGCCTACCTTTTTTTCGCGATAGTGGTCCTAAAACGACAACCGTTTGCTTATTCCATACCAGGGAAAGGAAACAAGAAGTATGTCTGTGTAGAGGATAGAAAGGAAGGAATTCTCCTCTTTACAGTGTTGAAAGATAGTGGTGTCTATAAATCGTTTATATTGTCGGTTCTGTCAGATTTTAAATGCCTACCTTTTTTTCGCGATAGTGGTCCTAAAACGACAACCGTTTGCTTATTCCATACCAGGGAAAGGAAACAAGAAGTATGTCTGTGTAGAGGATAGAAAGGAAGGAATTCTCCTCTTTACAGTGTGGAAGATTTATCTTTTTACATTTATCTTTTAAGCCAGGAGCAAAGAAAACTGGAACAATTAAAATGAGCATCCAATTACAATACCGCACTTGTTTCATTTACCATCTAAAACCTGTCTGCTTGCACTAAGCAACTGTAGCAATTCTACTGCATTTTTAGTGGTCACGTGGGTAAAGCAATATTCCTTATGTGGCATGATATATATATATATACAGGATCTTCTCAAAAAATTAGCATATTGTGATAAAGTTCATTATTTTCTGTAATGTACTGATAAACATTAGACTTTCACATATTTTAGATTCAAATACACACAACTGAAGTAGTTCAAGCCTTTTATTGTTTTAATATTGATGATGTTGGCATACGGCTCATGAAAACCCAAATTTCCTATCTCAAAAAATTAGCATATTTCATCCGACCAATAAAAGAAAAGTGTTTTTAAAACAAAAAAAGTCAACCTTCAAATAATTATGTTCAATTATGCACTCAATACTTGGTCGGGAATCCTTTTGCATAAATGACTGCTTCAATGCGGCGTGGCATGGAGGCAATCAGCCCGTGGCACTGCTCACATGTTATGGAGGCCCAGGATGCTTTGATAGTGGCCTTAAGCTCATCCAGAGTGTTGGGTCTTGCGTCTGTCAACTTTCTCTTCACAATATCCCACAGATTCTCTATGGGGTTTAGGTCAGGAGAGTTGGCAGGCCAATTGAGCACAGTAATACCATGGTCAGTAAACCATTTACCAGTGGTTTTGTCACTGTGAGCAGGTGTCAAGTTGTGCTGAAAAATGAAATCTTCATCTCCATAAAGCTTTTTAGCAGATGGAAGCATGAAGTGCTCCAAAATCTCCTTACAGCTAGCTGCATTGACCATGCCCTTGATAAAACACAGTGGACCAACACCAGCAGCTGACATGGCACCCCAGACCATCACTGACTGTGGGTACTTGACACTGGACTTCAGGCATTTTGGCATTTCCCTCTCCCCAGTCTTCCTCCAGACTCTGGCACCTTGATTTCCGAATGAAATGTAAAAGTTGCTTTCATCCGAAAAAAGTACTTTGGACCACTGAGCAACAGTCTAGTGCTGCTTCTCTGTAGCCCAGGTCAGGCGCTTCTGCCGCTGTTTCTGGTTCAAAAGTGGGTTCATGCTTCCATCTGCTGAAAAGCTTTATGGAGATGAAGATTTCCTTTTTCAGCACGACCTGGCACCTGCTCACAGTGCCAAAACCGCTGGTAAATGGTTTACTGACCATGGTATTACTGTGCTCAATTGGCCTGCCAACTCTCCTGACCTGAACCCCATAAAGAATCTGTGGGATACTGTGGAGAGACAGTTGAGAGACGCAAGACCCAACACTCTGGATGAGCTTAAGGCCGCTATCGAAGCATCCTGAGCCTCCATAACACCTTAGCAGTGCCACAGGCTGATTGCCTCCATGCCACGTCGCATTGAAGCAGTCATTTCTGCAAAAGGATTCCCGACCAAGTATTGAGTGCATAACTGAACATAATTATTTGAAGGTTGACTTTTTTTTATTTTAAAAACACTTTTTTTTTATTGGTCGGATAAAATATGCTAATTTTTTGAGATAGGAAATTTGGGTTTTCATGAGCTGTATGCCAAAATCATCAATATTAAAACAATAAAAGGCTTGAACTACTTCAGTTGTGTGTATATGAATCTAAAATATATGAAAGTCTAATGTTTATCAGTACATTACAGAAAATAATTATCTTTATCTCAATATGCTAATTTTTTGAGAAGATCCTGTGTATATATATATATATATATATATATATATATATATATATATATATATATATATATATATATATATATATATATATATATATATATATATATATATATACGCACATACACACAACATATAAACAAAGGTTTTAGTGTACCAGTAAACCACAAACTAATCAAATGATAATCCTATAATAGACTGACCAATCATAAGAAATGCAGCTGGAGAGGATCAGAGCTGAGAGCAGGAGATGCAATCCCTCCGCATCCAAACTGAAAACATATTTTGTCAATGCTGCATGTATTCATTGACAAGTAGATGAGGGCTTCACCCTTGAGAAGAAAAATTCTGCTGAAATCAGCACATTTATTGCTGTTATTTGTGATTGATATGATCTTTTTTTCTCACTATAAATGTATGTTTAGGAGGGGATCTTCATCTTTCTAAGTTCTGCTTAAAATAAAAATACAAATAAATAAAAAAAATGGTATAAACTATTCAAGAATGTATTAAAATAACTGTACATGCAGTGAAACTATTGTAATTCTTTTGTAGTCATATTTGCCTCACCACAATATTCATCTCCTTTTTGTCAGACATAGCATTGTAATCAGCACAATGTGTAAGGTAGTAATTAGCTTGGACTGGTTTGTCTGTTTGGATAATGTGAGCGATTTTTGATTGGCTGGTGGTGATGTCATCCTGTGAGGAGAGGAGGGAGCTCATTATTCGTCATTCAGTGTCACCCTACACACACACACACACACGCACGCCGACAGGCTTACACACAAAGGACATGCACAAGCACTGACACTGGGGAATCAGCCATGCACAAATGAGGCCAAGTATTAAGGAAACCTCGTCTGCCGAGGAGGGGAACAGCTGACAAAGGTAAACTGGTGTGTGTGCATTTACATACTATAAATATGTTTATAGTTTATATTTTTATATATGTGACTATTTAGAATGTTAGAATGTGTATTTATATAGACTAATACTTTTGCATCTTAATAGAATTGCTATTATAAAACTATGAAGGCTGTTTAATTTGCAAAGGTAATTTGGATGGCAATAATTGCTACAAAAATAATGGCAAAAAAAATAACAGCATTCTCTTTCTGTGTTATTACTTTGAAATATATATATTTTTGCTTTATGTTTGTGTTTTGCATGATTTTGGCCTCGGTTCTGTGTTTGATCCTGCAATGTCGTAGAATGCCTGCAGTATGTGAAGGTGATCTCTGCGTATTAGATAGAGCTCACGTTTGTATGGGCAGCCACTGCAGAACTGTGAACAGGAAGGACAGAAGCTCAAATAGCATAGGAAAAACTACAATAAAGGATACAATAAAAAAATCAACACAAGCAGAAAATAGACCTGTACATAATTACTTCATGCTCTAGTCTAGACTAAAGAAAGCAAAACCCACCATTTTATTTTATATATTTGTTGGCAAGTATGGTTGCTTGTGTGCAGCACAAATAATTAACATTGTTTTGCAAGTTTTGCTACCTTTTGGCAATCTCTATCAGATAGTCTTGTAGGCATATTACAGGTTACATATAATCAGAAATGTACCTGAATCCTCTTAAAGTGGCCACACATTGGCAGATGGCCACCAAATTCCACCAACAGATACATTCCTCTCTGATCAAAATCTGATCAGAGAGGGATATTTTGCTGCCACACAAGCTGCAAATACATTTCTAATAAATTTCATAAATTACAAATCTAAGGAACCACTACAGTACACTGGCAGGACCCCCAGTCTCCCCCCACCCCCCTCATATAGTTTGCCTTCTGGGGCCCCTGCAGAGTGTTTGCAGCAAAAGGCACTCACCTGTACAGGCACGCCAGACCACAAATTACTTTTCCCTCAAGTTGCTATGGCTCAGAAGGGGAATAATATGTAACACCACCGGGTATTTGAGCAGCAGCAGGGTGAGCCGTCATTCTGCTCACCCTGCGCCCAACTCACCGACGGTGGGATAAATTGTACTGTGTCCTGTCTCCATCCACACTGACGTATCTGCCGCTGGGTCACTCACAGGTAACAGGCGGTGCGGCAGGGATGGAGACGGACACAGGAGAGAGCGTACTGGTAGAAAGGTGAGTGCCCTTCATTGCCAACAACTTGCATTGTTCCAGAAGAGCACTATTTAAGGGGCGGGGGGACTGCAGGGGGTGTCCATCGACCAGCAATTAATCTACCTACTCGCACCTGACTCGCCCCCTCTTGAGCAAGATTTTTCCATCTGGAGCGATTGATAAATGGATGGAAATTGATAGAAATTAGGATTGGATGGCCATTTTGAGGGCATTGATCTCCGGCAGATTCAATCACAGTGGTTAAATCTGCACAAGAAAATTGATGAATGTATGAGCACCATTAAGCGGTTTATGCACCATTTATGATTGTATTGGACAGTGTCTGGATGTCTGTAGAGCATAACTGACATGCTATAACCATCCCTGATCAGAAAAAACAGTGATGTAGAGTTTTCTAAACTGAGTGCTGTTATATTCCAAAACATGAGCTACTGTGGGATATCTCTTTCCACACTTTGTACTCCTTTTCTCCAAGGAAAGAACAGCCTCAACCTAGCCAAACAATCATGTTTGTATAAAGGTCTTTGAGATAAACCACTTTAGTTGGATTGTGTTGTGCATGTTTATTTGTAGTCTGAAATGTGTGTAGCTAAAGCTGAACAGGAAGTAATCTTGTTACATGAATTTTAATCTCTTATATTGTCTGTTTTTTTCCTTTGTAGCATTATGCCACCTGTTCCTCTAGAAGATCGCTCAGCTCCCTTGCCTCGTCCACGTTCCCTTCCTCTCCAGTCTGCTCCTCATTCACGAATGGCTCCTGAAGTGAGAGGTTTGCAGCCTGGACATCGCGCACCATCCCATGCTGACCTCACTTTGCCTGGACAGATACCACAGCTGCAACCCCCCCGCTGGCCACGGGAACCTTGTTCTCGTCGGAGGGGTTCTCCTCCATCACCAGCTACACGGTCTCCTTCATGCTTCCGTTGGGCGCTTCATCCTTTAAAATGCGGCTGTAAGGGCTGTTGGCGTTTACTTCGTCCTCCAAGGAAATCTGTGGGTTCATCCTGTAGCTGCGATCCTATTGTAACTTTTGATCCTCAGTTTTTGGGCAGTTCAAGGGTGAGCTATGATGAGGATGATGATTACAGTGTCCGTGCCATTTGGCCTGATGAGCTGGCGCGGAAAATTATGTCACGGACAAGAGGAGGAATGCTTGGGGGTTCCCCATTGCTTCTAGACCCAAGAGGTTTAGAAGGATTGGAGGTAGATGAGCCAGTGCGTCCCCATTCTCCTCCACCCCCTTCAACACCACCACCTTTGTCTCCAATTGGGGGAACAAACAGGAGGGTTCAAAGTCTTTACCTTCTACTGGAGCCATTAACTGACAAAGATAGTACTGGAGGAACAGGCAAACGTAAGTTATGCAAAACAGTAAGACAGAATTCAGTTATTGTGAAAATTAAAGAAAGATCATGTGGACAAATTCTATTGGCTACTGTAAGAAAGAACATATAGGTTCCATGTGGGTGTGCAGGTACTAAAAGAGGCATAGATGCAAATAAAAAAACATATCATTTTGCCCCATACAAAGCATTAGTAGACCATACCTTAAAGGGAACCTAAACTGAGAAACATATGGATTTTTCCTTTTAAAATAATGCCAGTTGCCTGATTCTCCTGCTAATCATGAGTTTCTAATACGTTTAGCCACTGCCCCTCAATAAGCATGCAGATCAGGTGCTCTGACTGAAGTCAGACTGGATTAGCTGCATGCTTGTTTCAGGTGTGTGATTCAGTCACTACTGCAGACAAAGAGATCAGCAGGACTGCCAGGCAACTGGTGTTGTTTAACAGGAAACATCCATATCCCTCTCAGTTTAGGTTCCCTTTAAAAACGTAGTTCAGCTTTAGGTACCTAGACACAAAAAAAGGATATTCTGTAATTGACAAAGATGCAGAAAAAGGCCACTAAGTTACAAAAAGGACATGGAGGACGTCACTTACGAGGAAGGCTAGCTGAACCACACTTGATAAAAGGAGATTAACAAAAGATACAATCACAATTCTTAAACATATATTTGACTTGTGTACAAATTAGGTGAAATGTTGTTTGCTTAAAGGTCACCCTAAAAACCTAAAGGACACCCCGTGAAATTGCAGAATGGATTCTTTACTGTGGGGACTGAAAATATGCAATGCTCTTCCAACCAGGTGTAGCAGATAAAGTAGATAACTATAAAAGCTCTCCTGAAAGACAGCTGTCTACATTTTCTCCCCGTCTCACTTCTGCCGCTGGGAGACATGAACGGCCCAATTGCGGGCAAACGGAGAGGCAGAAGAAGATGGTGTGGGAGTAATCAGGCTGGAGGAAGCCCCAGGTATGCATGTTTTCTTTATAATCCCCCATCTCAGGTTCCCTTTATGGGTCTTTTACTTTCTATTGGTGGGTTGTTGTTTTTTTTGCATTTTCTTCTTGCCAGAATTTCTCTTTAACCTCAGATGTTTAATAAATGATAAAAATATACTATAGGACAGAGATGTACTTTATAAGCCCCAAGTCAAAAAGGAAAATGTAGAAGATAGCTTATTGCTGAATTCACTCATCACTGGAAACAATTTCTGTTCCTACTTTACCAGGGTAAATTATGATTTTAATAATTATATTAACACACCTCTTGGACACACGCGAGACAGGATTCGGCTAAAGGGGCTTTTTAGGGCTGTGTCAGCTAAGAATCCAACATGTGTACAGATGCCCCGCAGCCTTGTTTAAAGATCTAGCACTCTAAAGTTGGCCATACACTCTTCAGATTAGCAGCAGATAGATCATCAGATAGATTTCTTATCTATCTGATGTGTTTAGGAAAGTTTTTTACTAGGAATAGAATTCCAATAGATTTCAGTTTGAAATCTATTGAAAATCGATCTGATGGCATTTTTTTTGCCATCAGATGTCCATTAGGGACCATGCAAAATGATAAGCAATCTCAACAGAATGACCTGGATTTTGCACCCTGCCAGATCGATTGAAATCAATCGAAATCTATCAAAATCGGCCGCCAATCGGTCAACCGATTTGCAATCGATCAATCGATCGATTGGCCAGAAAATCGGCTGTGTGTATGGGCCCTTAAATCTTTAAACAACAGCAACGGCTGAGCACATTGTTCCCCTCCTTACCACACCCACCTTAAGCCACTTCGTCATGCACCAGGCTGTTGTCCCTCCTCCTCCTCACCCCATAGCAACAGTAGGATGTCGTAGAGGGATGTGTGTGTATTAGCTTACACATGGAACTGGCACTAAGTGGATCTGGTCCCAATCCCTACTGGAAACAGTTACTGACAGTGTGTACATAGCTTGAAGTAGGTTATATAATCAGAGAATATAGCAATATGACTATCCATTGTACATGGATCATCACAAACTGTACAAGGGAGTAAGGTTTTCAAAGCATAAATATGCAGTGATACAATTATTTATTTAAGCAGATCTTTTCATTTTATATGTATAAACATTGAAAAGACGAAATACGGTAGTCCTGCTTTAGGTTACGCCTTCTATGGTAAATGCGCCGGCTATTATGACAGCCTGGCATAGAGTGTACCATGCTTGACCTGATCTTGAAGCTTGCACCTTTAGGGCTGGCTTTTGAATGTGCTGCATCAGCATATCCATTGCCATGCAGAATTCGTGCCTTTGTCAACAGAATGGTAATGCATCCGCTGTACACTAAAAATGCACACAGAAGTTACATTGAATTGCACAATATCTGGGCTGCAATAGATATGCTGACACTGCACATTTGGTATAAACCTAGATTTAATGTACCCACTTGCATAATAAAATGTATCACTGAGACCTGGCCATGGACATGACATAAGCATTTACAGATCCAGCTAATTTGAGCCAGAATCTGATGAGTGTTTCCTGATGTAGTCATTTTCAGCCAGATACTGTATTTTGTCATGTGTATGGTGCCTGCAGATAGCCTCAGATGAGCATTTCTGTCCCATTGCTAATAGTCCAGTGCATATAAGCTGGCAATGACACCCATGATGTCTGCTGATACCTACCACCTCCTGTTGTCACAGAGAAGTTTGTATACTTGGTTCACAAATTTTTAAAACTGCCTAAAGGAGGACAGGTATAGATGGCACCAGATTTGACCATTATATAGATCCATGCTAGATTAAAGCTGATCTGAGAGGGATATATTACTGCTACTCAGTCACTAGGCATAGATTATTTAATAGATTTCTGCATGAACTATTAAAAAACCATAGCCTTGCACTGTTCAATACGCGTGCATCAAAAAAGGGCGCCTGGAAAAAAGGGTGCAGGATATAGCCGAAATTATAAGTTGTAATGTAAAACAATATTTTTCGTTTATAGCTTGTAAACGAAAATGTATTGCTAAATAGGTTGAATAAACGGAAATGAAACGGCAAAATACCGTCTATAACAACAAACGATATCGAAAGTGAAACTTCAAATAACGTCTATAACAAAAACGATATTTACACTTGTATTAACCTTTTGAGGACTGCAGGGCTAAACCCCCCTAGTGACCAGGCCATTTTTGGTAAAATTGGCCACTGCAGCTTTAAGGTCAAGCTGCAGGGCCGCACAACACAGCACAGAAGTGATTCCCCCCCCCCCCCCTTTTCTCCCCACCAACAGAGCTCTGATCGCTCCCCCCATGTTTATTTTTTTAATAATAAATATTATTGTTCCTGCTTTCTAAAAAAAAAAAAACTCTGTCCTTAAAACCCGGCGTAAATTTTTTTTAATTACGGCGATCGGCTGTCATAGGCTTCTGCCTATGAGAGCCGATCGCTCTCTTGTCCCCCAGGGGGACAGCCGTGTCACACGGCTGTCCCCAGTGCAGCGCTGCTGCTGATCGCAGCGCTGTACAGTGTAAATAGACGGCGATCACGCCGTCTAACATTGCCGCTCGGAGACTGAAAAGGGGGCGGAGCTCCACCCTCCGAGCATGAGATGCGCTCATGCAAATTACAGCCCCAGGACTTTACGCCAATTGGCGTTAGGCGGTCCTGGGGCTGCCGCGGTGGCCACGCCCATCGGCGTGACGCGGTCGGAAACAGGTTAAGCATAGTAATACAATGGTAGATTTTACAGGTATTTTACTGCAATTATATCTAACTGTAGGCTCACAGAGATCTCTCCCTATCCCTAACCCCTAGCCCCCCCCCCTTTATTTAAATATACATAATTTAATAAATTGTATATATTACATATATTATACTGTAACTATACCTAACCCTACTCTCACACAGAACCCTCCCTGTACCTATCCCTAACCCCTTGACCCCCCTGGTGGTGCCTAACCCTAACCACCCCCCTGGAGATGTATATTGTACTGTAACTATACCTAACCCTACTCTCACACAGAACCCTCCCTGTACCTATCCCTAACACCTAGACCCTCTGGTGGTGCCTAATCCTAAAACCCCCCTGGTGGTGCCTAACCCTAACCACCCCCCTGGCGGTGCCTAACCCTAACCATCCCCCTGGCGGTGCCTAACCCTAACCATCCCCACTGCACAAAAACCCTTACACACATATAAACAATAATACGTACACATTCAAATAACGGTAATATTAAAATCGATATATTAGTAAGTTAATAAATCTGAAAACTATAATCAATGCATTATAAGTGTAAAAAACAGAGTTAATACCAAAAGCTATGTATTTCTAATAGAATAAGGTTTAAAACAATATTTAAGCATTATATGTATGAAAATGAATTTTAAATGATAAAATAAGTGTAAACGAAAATGTACTTGTTACAGTCCTGAAAGCGAAATTTAAAAACGGAAAAATAAGTAAAAGCTCCTATAAGCGAAATTTAAAAACAAAAAAATAAGTAAACCACAAAGTCAAAACGAACTTGTAAACGATATTTGTAATAAACCTTATTCTGTAAACGAAAACTTTGTGAACACGATCCCTGCAACCGCTATTTCTCGGGCACCCAAATTTCCTGTTGGGCGCCCAATAGCCGATGTTTTGCATTGCAGTCTATGGCGGCGCCCTTTTTGTCCATTAGCCATACGCGCCCTTTTTACTATTTCCGTTCAATACAGTGCAATGCAATGATCTGCCCTTCAAACTAATTCGGTGGATTGTGGCCACAAATCTATCAGGCGATTGATCGGGCCGTTCGCAGAATCTATTTCCAGCAGATTCGATCAGAGTGATGTAGAAATCTGACAGAACTGACAGGTTTTGCACTAGTCCATCTCCTCATGGGGGATTTTAAGTACGGTACAGTATTTTCTTTATTTCTTACAAAGGCAATCCCTAAACACACACACACCTGTTTGTACACTTTTTTGGCAGTTGGACTGAGCAACTGCCATTCACTGAGGCCTTGCTCACATCTAAAATCGCAATTGCTGGTGCCAGTGTTTTGCGATTTTGTGTGCGATTATTTTTAGCGCTTACCTGCGTGTTGTGATATTTTTGTAAAGCGCTTTTCTAGGCGCTTTTGCAGAGCGACTTGTTTTTTTCACTTCCTGACTCAAGTCAGGAAAGGAACTCTTTGACCCGGAAAAGAATAAATACAATGTATTTATTCCTAAAAGCGCTGGGGAAAGCGCTTTTTCAAGCGTTTTGCGATTTCCCTATACCTTCCATTGAGGCAAATCGCCCCCAAAATGGTACAGGCTGCGCTTTGGTAAGCGGATCGGAATCGAACCGCTCATATGTGAACACTCTCATAGGGAATAATTACACAAGCGCTTTTAGGCCAATTTTGAAAATCGATGGCGCTTAAAAAAAGCAGAAAACGTCCTTAGTGTGAACAAGCCCTAAGTGCTTTTGAAATAGAAAAAAACCCTTGAGAGTCCTTCATGAGGTGATGGGCTGTAACTTCCAAACATACAGTAGGATACAAGTAATTTATGCCTCATTTTACTCTGGGAGAAATGTCCTTCCTAGTTAAATAAGTTTACATGTATTTTACATTTTTCTTTGAAAGTTTGTATGCTCATGATCTCATGAAGGAAATTTCTCAGAAACTAAAGGTGCCCATAGACCTAAACATTATGGGCAGATTCGACAAAGAGACAAATTTATCTCTTAATCGAATCTAATTAGAGATACATTTGTCTCTTGTCAATTCTGCCCATACACTACAGGAAGATTGCCGTCTGATTTCAGGATGAAATCATCAGGAAATCGCCTGAGCCCGCTGCCCCCGCACCGCCGCTGCCTCCACCAATGTATAAACGTGCCCACCGTGTGCATTTATATGTTACCTGTCCTGTTGCAGCCTCCGCGTCTCGCAACCTCCGGACGGTATTCCGTATGCGCTACTGGCGCATAGCGTCTGATGTCAGACGCTATGCGCCAGTAGCGCATACGGAATACCGCCCGGAGGTTGGGAGACGCAGAGGCTGCAACAGGAAAGGTAACATATAAATGCACGTTGGGGGCACATTTATACATTGCGGCGGGGGTTTTGTCGTCTCGTCACTCGCTCGGAAATCGCCAGCGTACCGCCACACACCCGACCAACCAACTTCAGCCCGACATCTTGCAGCATGCGTGATACACAAAGCGACAAATTTCTGTCCCGACATTGGTCACTTTGTCGGTCGGGCATGCACTTGGCGGCAACGATTTTTATCCAATTCGATTATAATAATCAAATTAGATGGTCGATCAGCCGCCAAGTCGCCTGATGTATGGGAACCTTAAGGGTGCATACACACATCCAATTTTGATTGTCTGTTTGCTCTCAAACTACATGGAGTTGGTCAAACAGTGAGTAGTCAGTCAAAATTGCATGTGTGTATTCACCCTTAATACAATAGTTCAATAAACGATGTAAGTGCAAATTAAAAGAGTATTACATATGATACTCAATCTCTGTTTTTAAACTGCCTGAAATAGTTTTAGCAATAGCTGTTTGTACCTACACATTTGACCACCCAGTGTCTGTGGATAATTTGGCCAAGATTCCTTTAAAGTGGGAGAACATAAATGTTAATGAAAACCTGGCTTGTATTTAAGTCGTATACACACATAGGATAAACATTGCCCAGACTAATCTTTTCTGAGTGCTTTGGGTGACATTTTCTCCCTGATCAGTCTACAAATGATGCAAGTAGCCCAAGTTGTGTATGTTATATATCAACAATGTTTACATTAATATTTTATTACCTGACTTTCTAAATGTGCAGAACTGTCTACCTGCGCCAAAGTCAGATGATTAGACTGAACAACAGCTTAACCCACATAAGGTAGTCAGACAGGAGCCGGGAGGAGGCATTAGCTAATCTCTCATGGTAAACATACCAACTGACCTTCCACACCTCCTTCCTGTGCTGCTTCGTTTGTGTCAAGCACTGAGGCACCATAGCTCTGAAAAGTCATGAATTCATGTTTAGTTCCTCCCTACTCAGTGTGTACATAATAAAGCATTAACCCTTCCCACACCTTCCCCAGTATGTTTATAAAGACTAATAATTGAGCAGTGAAAAATGTCTACTTATTCCAGGCTGGGGAGGATGATGATAGGTACATATGACTTTTAAAAACTCAGTTGGTGTGGTGTGAATAGGGTTAAATACCTGTTCACACATTGAACAGGGAGAAACTGCTGAACCATAATAAATAAATAAATAAACCATACATGATGTGATGGCCACAAGAGTAGAAGGAAGTGGACTGGGTCAGGTGATCAGCTCTGTGTTGGGGCAGCATCTCCCACTCTGCTGGCATTAAAGGAAACATGAGATGATTTACATTTTTATTAGTGATTTATAAAATGCCATCTTATTCCGTGGCGCTGTATAAAGTAAGAAACAAACATGGGGCACATAATAATACAGACAATGGTATATACCAATATCCAAAATACAGAATTGGTACAAAATACAGAATTGGTAATTACAGTGACAAAAGTAACTTTAATTAAATGTGTAACAAAGACCCAAAAGAGTGGGAGAGCTCTGCCCTTGCGAACTCACAATTTAAAGGATTTAGATTTAAATAGAAGAATTTATACTTACTTGGGGCTTCCTCCAACCCCATGTACTCTGTAGGCTCCCTTTTCTGTCTTAAATCTTCCCCGATACAAAGACTTCAGCTGCACGAGTCAGGCATTACTGCTTTCCGGGCAGCTCTTTTGTAACTTAAATCTTTCTGGTACAAAGACTTCAGTTGTGCAAGTTGGGCAGTACTGCGCATGTGCAGTCTGGTGGTGTGTAACCATCGGTGGGAGCGCTCTGTGCCAGTGCAGTACTAGCTGCGCAGGTGCAGAACGCTCCCAGCAACGGGAATGCAATGGGCGCACACGTGCGGCAGCCTAACTGGTGCGAGATACTGGATGCAGCTAACCAGGTACTTTCAATATGCGTACATTTGAAATCGGCGCCGGTAGACTTGGGCGCAGGATACAGCGTTATATAGCTGATCCTGCTTCTGCACAAGTCCGGGCCGATTTAATTACTATTCCCCCTCCAGGCCGACATGGATAGTAGGTGAATGAAATAATTCGGCTTCCCGCGATTGCTGGAGGCCGAATTATTATGTTTTTAAGCAACTTCGGCTCTGTCTTCTGACGGAGCCGATGTTACTCACAGAGCACTTCAATAGGAATGATTCCTATTAAAGTCTATGGAGGCGCCGGCTGCGCCCAAATCTAGCAGCGCTGAAAAGCACTGCTCCGTTCAATATATTTAGTGCACACAAGTACAAACAGGCAATACACAAAGCTTTGCAGCTTGCCAATTACTGCAAAATTACAATTATATGAACTGTAAAAAGTCAAAAACGAACAAGGTCTTTAGGAAAAAAAAGTCTTTGCAGCACTTTGAGTCAAACTGTTTTATAGTGAGGATTGTTGAAAAGTTGGCAAGCAAGCTGCGGTGTACTTTTGGTAGTCCTGTGCACACACTTAGAGCAAGAATTCTGTTTAGTAAGCCCAAGCCAGTCTTCATTTATCAAAGAAAAATGTTCCTTGTGAAAGTGAGCACATGATGGCTATCATACAACAGTTCACTGGTCCTTCAGTAAAGGACAGTTCACACAGATTGCTAAACAGTGCAGTTCATGAGCGGTAATTGCTTGTACAACCACCAGTCTCCTCTGATTTACTGTATAATGAAACTCAGTGGTGTTAAATGCTAATTGCCCAGTCTGTCAACATTTGATATGTGGTGCAGTTAGTCAGTGACTGATGGACGTTACATGTAACCTTTGAAAGGAGGAGAGATGTATATGCATGCATCCATCTGACAATCTGGAAGGCCACAGTCATGGACAAATGTCCTATGGCTCTGCAGAGCAGCTGGCAAGTAATGATTGCACCATTGCCAGCTGACCTTGTGAACCAGCCCTAAAAGTGGCCATACATAAGCCGAGTTGGTGGCGGATTGACCATCCGATTCGATTATTATAATCGAATCAGATGAAAATTGGTGCCACTAAGAGCATGCCCGAACAATAATGAAACGCTAAACTGACATCAATGAATGATAACTTTATGCTGATGTGTAAATTAATACTTAAAAATGCGTTGTTAGGGGGAAGCCTCTGGATAGAGCTCGGCCATGAATAAGTGTGTCCGTACTGCACAGTCCCTGTAGAATGAAGGCGCCATCTGCTTTTTTACTACCTGCATGAGCATCTTTGTTCTATGGCCATGCTTGCACTCTGGACTATCTAGAGCAGGGGTAGGGAACCTTGGCTCTCCAGCTGTTAAGGAACTACAAGTCCCACAATGCATTGCAGGATTCTGACAGCTACAGTCATTATTATTATTATTTATTGTATTAATAAAGCGCCAACATATTACGCAGCGCTGGACATTAATTTAGGTAGTCATGATTAATAAAGGCAAATGCATGCTGGGATTTTTAGTTTTATCACAGCTGGAGAGCCACGGTTACCTACCCCTGATCTAGAGCATACATGTCAAATTCCGTCCCGCGGGCCAAATTTAGCCCTCACAGCCAATAAATTTGGCCCTCAAGTGGTTTCCCCGGTGTGCATTATGTATGCTCACTCTAGACCACCAAGGAAGCTATATTGGAGTTGAAGCCCGAGAACACCAGGGAGGCCATATGGGGAGATAGAGGGAAAGCATTAAACACTAGTAGGGAACTGTGGGGGGCACTAGACACCAGGGAACTGTGTAGGCGAGGGAGGACCACTAGACACCAGGGAACTGTATAAGGGAGGAAGGTGGCTTGTAGATAATGAGGTTGTCCTGCGACTAGGTCTCAGTGTACAATTTTGGCCCACTTTGTATTGAGTTCGACACCCCTGATCTAGAGGCTTCCCTCCAATAAGGTGAGCTATCTTTTTTTTTATTATTTAAGCTTTAGGATTGCTTTGAAATCGTAGGCCCAGAGCCAGATCATCCACAAGGCAACCCTAGGCAGTTTGTAAGAAGACACAGCGAGCCCAATATAGTGCAGTATATAGTAAACTGGGTTTTTGGAGAAACAATAGCATATGATGTTATCCTCACTAATATAGGTTCAAACCCTCTGGCTGCTACACTGACCAGTACTAGTTATTGCTCCTGTTATTGCCTGATGAAGCGGGTTTGATCTTGCGAAACTCATTGCATTGTGGAGTGTTCTTATAAATTTCTTTCTTATATGGTAGAGGAAGAAAGCCCTTAAAAAATAGCACCTCCCACAGCAAAATTTGAAAAAGTATAACAAAAATCTTTATTCAACATTGGGTATAATAATAATCACAGTACTGATGATTCAATAAAGAATAAAACCATTTAAAAAACAAGCAAATATTCCAACATGATCCCTGCTGCATATGAAACAATCACTCTAAGGGCTGGTGCACACTAAAAACCGCTAGCAGATCCGCAAAATGCTAGCAGATTTTGAAACGCTTTTTCTTATTTATTGTAGCGTTTCACCTAGCATTTTGCGGTTTTGTGAAGCGTTTTTGGTGTAGTAGATTTCATATATTGTTACAGTAAAGCTGTTACTGAACAGCTTCTGTAACAAAAACGCCTGCAAAACCGCTCTGAACTGCCGTTTTTCAGAGCGGTTTGCGGTTTTCCTATACTTTACATTGGAGGCAGCCCGGGAATATGCGTTTCTGCAAAACGCCTCCTGCTCTGGTGTGCACCAGCCCATTGAAATACATTACCCTAGCGTTTCCACATCTGCAAGCGGATCGAAAAACGCTGCCGAACCGCTCTGGTGTACACTAGGCCTAAATGCAATATATTGTATAATGACACAATGCTGCTGTCAGATATAAAACCCCACAGTAGGCTCAATATTGAGCCCAACAGGGGGAGAACCCGGGGCCAGTACACAACCCAGTGTGATGCAAGACCAACAAACAACACCTGTGCAATGGAAAAAAAAAAAACCACGAATAAATATCGCATATATAAGATTATGAAATAAAGTGCACAATTGCTATCCAGATATACAGTATTACTAGTGATAAGATGCCTAGTAAAAAATTAAGGCAAAGAAGCAGCTCATAGGAAAAAGAGCATAAAGTGGAGTAATGCAAAAAAATAGGAGATACTTAGCCCAGAAATGGTCTAAGTATATCCTATTTTTTGCATCCTCTCTCCTTGATAAAGCGGGGTGACGCTCGCGGAACTAGTGGGATCTTGTCCTCTGAGGGGATTCCTTGTTCCCTGCTGTGCTGAGGTGACGCTCGCGGAACTAGTGGGATCTTGTCCTCTGAGGAAATTCCTTGTTCTCTGCTGTGCTGCTGAGATTGACTTCACCATTTCTGGGCTAAGTATCTCCTATTTTTTGCACTACTCCACTTTATGCTCTTTTTCCTATGGGCTGCTCCTTTGCCTTAATTTTTTATTATGCATCTTATCACTAGTAATACTGTATATCTGGATACCAATTGTGTACTTTATTTCATAATTTTTATATGCGATATTTATTTGTGGGTTTTTTTTCCCATTGCACAGGTGTTGTTTATTGGTCTTACATCACACTGGGTTGTGTACTGGGCCCGGGTTCTCCCCCTGTTGGGCTCAATATTGAGCCTACTGTGGGGTTTTATATCTGACAGCAGCATTGTGTCATTATACAATATATTGCATTTAGAGTGATTGTTTCATATGCAGCAGGGATCATGTTGGAATATTTGCTTGTTTTTTTAAATGGTTTTATTCTTTATTGAATCATCAGTACTGTGATTATTATTATACCCAATGTTGAATAAAGATTTTTGTTATACTTTTTCAAATTTTGCTGTGGGAGGTGCTATTTTTTAAGGGCTTTCTTCCTCTACCATATAATTGCTCTTGTTTTGAGCCCTAGCACACACAGTTATTTGGTTGAGGTGTTGCAGACACTTCCTAGAAACTATACATTTCTTTCTTCACTATTAAAACAACAGATTCGGTGTCCACTTACTGGGGAGGTAAGTCCACCTCTACCTCCTTTTTTAAATGGATTTTAACAATTTTACCCTGTTTTTGGTGCCTCTGTTCTAACCTTGCTACAAACCTAGGCAGAGTCCTAGGGCACGAAGGGAGGCCAGGGGCCTGGTTGTCGCTAGCCCCCCCCCGCATATAGATGGAATCGCCGCCGGGAGACTTGGGCGCAGGATACAGCCGGTATATGGCTTATCCTGCTGCTGATCAAGTCCCGGCGACGTTAATTTCTATTCTCCCTCTAGGTCCACATGGAAAGTGGGAAGTTATGTAATTCGACTTCCAGCTATTGCTGGAGGCCAAATTACAGTGTTTTAAAAGTAACTTCAGCTCCGTCTTCTGATGGCGCCGAAGTTACTCACTCAACGCTGCTACAGCCGTAAATTCATATTATGGTCTATGGTGGTGGCAGCTGCTCCCAAATCTCCTGCACTGTTATTACAGCGCTCGAGCCCCCACTAAATCTCACTCACAAAAAAAGCCAGATAGTCATCAGTGGTGGGCAAAAGTTACTATCTTGCTTAGGGCCCCATTTCACCTTAATCCATCTTTGTGTAGGTCCAAATGTTTTCCTAATCCTATGTAGGCACTCACAACACCTTTTAATTCTGTGTAGCTCCCTTAATTGCCTGATGCCAAATAAAACAATTCTAAAGCAAGCCTGAAGTGAAATTAAACAGATGTGATAACCAATTGTATCTACATTCCTCCAAAATAATTATTCTCCTAAATTCCTGCAGCAGCCTTCTGCACTCTAACCAGACTTCTAAAACATGACCACAATATTAGAGGTTAACCAGCAGAAACGTATTAATGGTCAGACACAGTGGAAAACTTCAACACGTGAAAGGATCCTGAATAATCGAGGCAGCAACTAATGCATAGTTAGTTTAAGATGACACAGAGCTGTACTTTAATTACTGTGATGAAGTCATCAAAAGCAAACATGTAAACAGGAAAGCATCAGACATGTACGTGATAATGTAGCTTATCATAGGAAGTCATCTCTATTGTGACACATGAAATAAAATATTCAGCTGTTTCTGATTCATCTTTACAATGACACAGGTGAAGGAATATTATGTGCTAAATACAACTAGCACAGGAAGTTCCAGAGGGTTTATTAAAAATTCTTCAAGTCTCAACGAGCCTATACGCCAAGATCCAAATAGCTAACACAAAATGCTAGGAGAATGTATGGCGTGCATCTGACCCAGAAGTAAAGGTATTACTTAGGCGTACACTGTACAGAATGGCTGGCAGCGCCTTTAGTGCATGTAATGGTAACTCATCTAATGCTGGGAATAGACGGTGCGTTTGAAATTATCAATCGAGCCGCTGATGGCTCAATTGATAATTTCCGACCTGTCCGATACCCCGCCAAATCGATTCTGCGCTCGATACCGGCGGGGAGAACAATAGAAGAAACACACGGAAGATTAGGAAATGCCCACGGGGACGAGCGGGAATCGATGCGTGCGCGAATGAGCAGGAACGCGCCGGTATCGAGCCAGCGGCTCGATTCCGGCGCACAAACGCACCATGTATTCCCAGCATTAGTGACATACATGAAATTGAAATGAGCCTATTGGCTGTGAGTTCATTCCGGTGTGGGTGCTGCAGAGGTGGGTGCTGGGATTAGCCATACAATGTGCAAAAGGGCCGTTAGGCTCATCAGCACCCACCACTGCAGCACCCACACTGCTGTGAACTCACAACCAATAGGCTCACTTCAATTTCATGTATTTCACTAACAAGAGTTACCATTAACGACACTATTGACAGTGCTAGCCATTCTCTATAGTGCACACCTAAGTAATTCCTTTACTTCTGGGTCAGAGAATGCCATGCTGACATAGTGTGGGTGACAGACACAGAGCGTTTCTGGAGTTGTCCTTCACGCCCTAATCAAAGAGCTGCAGTGCCAACCACCCTACCCTCTATTTAGATTACATGTGTAGGAAATATAAAGGTCTCCATCAACATAGTAGCATGGCATGACAGTTAAACAGTATCCCCACCATACCTTCAAAAAGTGAAAAATACATACAACATTTACAAACGGTAATTAACACAGCGGTGCTAATTCTCCACTTGACACAATAACCAAGGAAGAGGACATTAGGTCCATGAGATGCATTGTTTGTGCCAGTGAAGGCCTGAATTATCATATTGTGTCCTTATATGAAAAGGGGGTAAGTGATCTACTCGCTCTACTTTATAATCATATGTTACCCTGACTACAGGCGCCTCTAAACAAGAATTATAAACATCAAACAGACATCTGGCCCTTCAGAATTTTTGACTACAGCCGCATACATCATGCTTCCTATTAATAAAAGCAGCATACATGAAGGCCAAGTAATTAAAGATTCTGGTGTCTCATACCAGTAGTTAGTCTCTTTTAAATACAGCCACAATATTCGGATGGTAACTACCGTATATATGGCTGCAGTCAAGCCCTTTAAAGATGAAAAGCCTCCAGCAGCATATACTTTAAGAATGACTTAAGTACCATACATAGTTACTGTATATGGAGTATTTACTTTTACACTGTAACGTTTGTTAACCTAATTATGTGCAGTCTTCTGTTGTACAATCTCACAGCTGAGGCCCTGTATTAACCATGCACTATAACATACCCATGGGATACCAGACTCACTAGCTTTTCTTCATGCATCCAAGCTCCATGCCTGTGTCTATCCAGATCTACACAGTAAGGCATGTACAGAAATCCTAGCATGCAGTTTGCTTCACTCCTGACCAGAGTTCCTTCAGATGAGGAACCAATAAGGAGGCTTCATATAGGAGTGAAAAGTGGGACACACGGTGGCATAGTGGTTAGCGCTTTTGCCTTGCTGGTTTGAATCTCAGCCAGGGCACTACCTGCACAGAGTTTGTATGTTCTCCCGTGTCTGTGTGGGTTTCCTGCGGGCACTCTGCTTTCCTCCCACACCCCAAAAACATACAGATAAATTGGCTTCCCCCTCAATCGGCCCTAGACTGTGATCCATACACTACATGATACATGCATGGAAATATGTCTATAGTAGGAATTAGATTGTAAGCCCCTCTGAGGGACAGTTAATTCACCTGAAGAACATTGCAAAAATCAAGCACCTCATACCCCCAGAAGATCTGCCAACCTTAGTCCACGCCTTCATCACATCCCGACTGGACTACTGCAATGCTCTCTACACTGGCCTTCCAAAAAAGGTCTTGTACCGCCTACAGCTGATACAGAATACTGCTGCCAGACTGCTAACCAACCCCGTCACTGCCACATAATGCCAGTCCTGCATTCCCTTCACTGGCTACCTATAGAATGGAGGGTCCTATTCAAGATCGGCCTACTGACATTTAAATCCCTGAATAATCTAGGCCCTGGACACTTGAAAGATATGTTACAGCTGCGTAGCAATCCCCGCATTCTCAGATCCACAGGTTCTAATAATCTAGTCATACCCAGAGTCCACTTGGAAACTTTTGGTCCCAGAGCCTTCTGTCATGCTGCCCCTATGTTTTGGAACTCCTTACCTCAACAGATCAGGACAGCCCCATCCCTGGATGTGTTTAAATCCAGACTGAAAACCCACCTGTTCAGTCTGGCATTTGCAGAAATATAACTTTTGTTGTGTGAATACTTCATCCTACTAACTACTGAATCTAAGAGAGCCTAAGCGCTTTGAGTCCTATGGGAGAAAAGCGCTTTAGAAATGTTATTGTATTGTATTGTATTAATTGACAAGATAATATATACTGTACAGCGATGCGGAACATGTCGGCGCTATATAAATACTACATAATAATAATGTATGGATTAGATGGGCTTTAATAGATCAAAAGAATAGTTAAATTATTCCATTATCTTGGGCATCTGTGAAACTTGACATTATTTCCCTTTATTTTAATTATTTACTTTTTATTTTATTTTTTGTAGCTTTGAATGATGGTACTACTGATGATTGCGTTCTACCAACGGAAGTGTCTCCTCCAGTGCCCTTATCTCCTGATCTTGAGAAAGCGGAACTGAGTGCCATCTTGCCTTTCCTCTTCCTGGGGAATGAGAAAGATGCCCAAGACTTAGCTTGTATGATCACACTAAACATAGGGCATGTCCTAAACGTCACAACTCATCTGCCTTTGTACCATGCCGACTCTACTCTCTTGAGGTACAAGAGATTACCAGCCACAGATAACAGCAAGCAGGATCTTCGACAATATTTTGAGGAAGCATTTGAATTTATTGGTAAGTCCCTTTCAAAATCTTAGTGTAAGCTGCTCTTCTGTGTTTTTTATGGATCCAAATATTATTTAAATTTACTTTCCCTTGTAAACAAAAATACTATAAATTTGTTAAATTTCAAAATTCCTACTTTGAAATTTAACATTTAAAAAAAACATATTTTCCTTTATTGCTTTGCAGCACAAAATGGGGTCTATGCACGAAAACATGGCTAATTGTATATGCGCAGTTACATAAACTACATAATAGCAACTAAACTTTGCCATCTTATTATACAGTATATATACTCAATATACCTCCACAACAGTGGCATACCTACCATAAGGCTGCAGGTTCTCACAGCACCGGCTGTAGCCATGGCTAGGGATGCCGCTGTGGTGCTCAGTCGCTGTGTTCTTCCATCTGGGACCTTTTTTCATAGTTTGGGCAACATTCGAGAAAATAGCAGGCAGTGCAGGGGACTGTACTACTTCCTGTACTAGATGTAGCATCCCTCCCCCTTCCATTCCTGTGGGCAATGTGTCTCCTCGCTCTCTACACACAGCTGCCTGCAGTGAGTGAAAGTGCAGAGCAGCAGGGTGAGTGGAGAGAATGATTGCTGTGCTGCAGCTGGGACATTAGCAAGGGGAGGTGTCAGGATGTGTTTAGTGCTTCAGAAGTTGCCTGTCATTAGTAGCCATGTGCACTAGACTATTATTTATCCTGATCAGAGTAATCAATAATGCAGGGCAGTCTGCTGTCGCAGAAGCTAGTGGCACTGACATCTTCTGCAGCACTGTATAGAGTACAGCGTTTCATAACAGTTAGCTCCGTCCGCATCCTGATGACTCCTTTTCCCCAAAAAAATCCCCAAAATTTGCAGAGACCTGCTCTGCGCCCCAACCCACCAACGCTCCCATCAAAGATATTTGTTGTATCTGTAAATAATAAGCACCGGGTGTCAAATTCCCTAGGTACGGCACTGCTTCACAATTGTCAGGAAAGTTCACTACATGGTACAACAGTACACTGTGAGGCATACACAAGGAGAGGTCTAGGGTAGTCTATTGGCCTTCCAGTATACATCATTATTTACCAGCACTTCCGGAACTCTCTGAATCACAGGTTACAAAAACATGTTAATCGATAGTGTTCCTTTAAGTAGCTACACATCCCCAGGTATCATAATTAGTCATATGCCTCCCTGATCCAAGAAGCCCTTCCCAGCCAAGTGCACTCCACGCACTAGACTTAAAGAAAACCTGAACTGAAAATTAAAAGTCAAAATAAGCATACACAAGTCATACTTACCTTCCATGTAGTCTACTCCTCAGTGTCTTTCTCCTGTCCTGCGTCCTGTTTGTTCACTGTGATCAAGGGAATTTTCCGTCCTCCATTTTGAAAATGGCCATTACCCCTAACAGCTTTCTGGTCAGCACACAGTTAAACTGTAACATCGCCCACTTGTGCCATAGGGAAACATGGACACATCAGTTCTCCTCTCAGCTGTAACTGACAGCAACTGATATATTTCAGATCTGACAAAATGTTGTCAGAACTGGAAGGGATTATTGTCAGAAGAAAATGGTGAGCTTCTGAGAGGAACTGATGGCAAGGTAACTATGTAATGTTCATTTGAAGTTACCTCATGTGTTTATTTTACATATTTTTACTCAGTACAAGTTCTCTTTAAGCAGTCAACTGCCACCAGATACCAAAGTTAAGTGCCTTTTGCCCCCAGATAAGAAAATAGTTAGGTGCTACTGTATTATTTGTAACACTTTTATTGGCAAAAGTATCAAGTTAGCAACACATTAGTCAACAGAATAGCATGGTAAAATTAGAAATGTACAATTGTCAGCACAGAGACCCCACAAAATAAACAGCATATTATTCAGGTATAACAAAGAAATATGCTAACAGTCATTAAAATCAGTTAGGTGCTACCATATGTAAAAGTTAAGTAGCCAGAGGCCATATGCAATTTACTATTTCACCGGAGGTTTTTCCTAGGTGATATTTTCACATCTTGTAAATAAACTGCCTTTTAAACTACCATCGAGCAAACATATGCTCTAAATTATTTTGACAGTACTTTTTTCCCATTGCTAAGTGCTAAAAAATTATGTTAAATCAAAGATTAAAAATGATCTCCTAGAAAAAACTCCCACAGATACAGGAATTAAAGGGTACCAGAGCTGAAATAAATAAAAAGTTTTATACATACCTGGGGCTTCCTCCAGCCCCATCCGCTCAGATCACTCCCACACCGCCGTCCTCCGTTGTCTGCAGCTTCGGGAACCGGGTCCTGTCACTTACGTCAGTCGGAGCCAGTCTACGCAGGAGACGTGCGCCCTCTACGTATCTATCTCTTCACTTACATCAGACTGGCTCCGACTGACGGAAATGACAGGACCCGGTACCAAAGCTGTGGGCAACGGAGGAAGGCGGTGTGGGAGCGATCCGAGAGGATGGGGATGGAGGAAGCCCCCGGTATGTATACAACTTTTTATTTATTTCAGCTCTGAGTCATTTTAAGAAGTTCTGTTTCCCCAGGTACCAGAATTAAGTAGCCACGTGCCCCTGTGATATGAAAAAATAAGTAGCCTGATGCAAAAATTAAGTAGCAAGTTGCCTCCCAGATTAAACAGTTAATGTGGATGCCTGTTAATGGTGTGTGAATTGAACCCCTTCTATTATTATTAATTATTATTATATAATGTATTGTTTTTGTAACAAACTTTTTATTGGGAAAAATACAGCTATACAAATACATGCACATTTTCTTATACATACAGTGAGTCTAGAATCAGCATCCAGCAGATAAATATTTTCCCACAGTTTCCCAAGTTTTTGAATTTTTCTCCCAACATCCCCAAACCCATTCCCACCCAAACCGTTAAAGTAATCTATTGTTTTTTCAGGGCTGCCAGGGCTTTGCTATTATATAGCAAAGCATGACATATTGATTTTACAGGGGGATAGGGTTAGCGGTTAAAGCGGTATAAAACTCTTGTTATCAGTTGAACGACCGTTTGTACACATGCCCGATTTGACGTCCAAACGACCGGTCCTTTAGAAAAATCAGACGTGTGTACACACCTTTAATTGTATCAAGTGAGGAATGTACACAAACACAAGATAATGTTATCTCCAGTTCTGACGTGTCCAGCTTTCCCTGCAGGGAACTTGTAAGTCCTGTGTTTAACTAGTTGAATGCTGTTCTAGTAAAAAAAAATGGTGGTAGTATATAATATGCTGTAAATAATATTTTAGAACAAAGAAGAAATGCTGGGTTTCATACCACTTTAAGGTTAGAAGTAGTTTTCAGAGGAGCAGTGTTAATGTACATTTGTGAGTACCTCATCACTTTATTTATCCAGAATCTGACGTTAATTTATTACACCATAAGGGGCTCTTGTTCTCTCTCTGTGTTTTTCATGTATCTGTAGGAAGTCTTGGCACTCCTCTGGACTACACACCTCCCCACATGGGGCATGGGACAGGGTAGGGGGAGTATAGAGTCAATAGAGAGAGGAGGTTAGGCATTTAGGCAGGAGGATTCATTGGGAGGGAGGGTTAGGGTTAGGCATCAGGAAGAAATTCTGAATAGTGTAAGGGTTTTTAATGGAGAAGGGAAGGATATATTTGTAGTTTAATATCAGAAAAAAATATATAGTTTGCTCACTCACAAGGCCCGGTTCACATTAGCGGTCGCCATCCGGAATCGCCGTGCCGGAGCCGGACCGCATGCGGAACGGACGCACGGCATAGCAATGAAAGTCTATGCGTCCGTTTCGTCCGGACCGGATCCGGACTCCAGCATAAGACCCAACATGCGCTATTTTTTGGTCCGGCTCCTCCGGCAGACGTATCCGGAGCGGAGCCGGACTGCACCATCCGGCCAATACAAACCAATGAGAACCGGAGAGCGCACAACACACTGGCTATAAAATCCGGATGTTCTACCCCACTTCCTATGCGTATTGTAGCGGCGATTTTGGATGGGGACACATGGGCAAGCATTTTGGAGTGGAGCAGCAGTGACTTTAAACGTGCTGGAGATGTTGGCAGTATGTCGGAGGTGGAGGTGAGTGCTAAACAGCGGAGGGCCTGATTCCACAGGTCCACCTTCTGCTGACCTCCCAGACCCCAACATTTTTATTCTATTTCTACTATCTTTTGCCAAACGGATCCGGATCGCATCCTGATAAACACCTGATGCAAACTGACCGGATCCGGATCGGATCCGGATCAGAACCGTACGGTTCCGGTCCGGATCCGGTCAGGTCATCCGGTCCATTTGGCAGAGAACCGCAAGTGTGAACGGGGCCTTAGGCAATCCCGTATCTCCTAGTACTGTCCCGGCTGGTGCATGCTACGTAGTGACATCAGACGTGCCAGCTCCGACCTATGTGTTTCATCCTACCTTCTGGACTGGTCAGTGGCTATTGAGCCAGCCTTCTGGTTGGTTCTTAACGCTTGCCAATTTGCATATCAATCTGCCTCTCTCTGTTTTATGTAACAGTTACTTATGATGAAAGACATTTTATAGATAAAGAAGCTATGTACTGTATGATAGTTGTAATTTTTATGGATGTCAAGACTGTAGTTAGTCCATGAAAGATATGCAGGGGCACGTTGGATGAGTTATGAGATTCAAACTGTCATTAAAGTGGACATGAAATATTGCACAGAACAGAAGGAAAACATAGAGAAATGCATTGTGCGTATTTAGAGAGTTTAGCCTGTCTAATCATCATCTGTGACTAAACACAAGTTGCAATTTGATCCCTCAACTGTGTCATCTCCCTGCCATGGCAGAGAGATAATTGGTAAACACAAGACTTTAACAATATGTCTGCTTCTATGAAAGCAGGAAGTAGAAACACTGCAGATTTATTCCAGGATTTGTATCAGCTGTAAGGAAGAAATGTTTTCTTTAACCCTCCTGGCGGTCTATTAAAAACCGCCAGGGGGCAGCGCTGCGTTCTTGTTTTTTTTAATCATGCCTAGGGCTCGCTACATGATAGCCGCTGCTCAGCGGCATCCCCTCAGCCCCTCCGATCGCCTTCGGCGATAGGCAATCAGGAAATCCTGTTCAAAGAACGGAATTTCCTGAAGGGCTTTCCCCGTCGCCATAGCAATGGGGCGGGATGACGTCACCGATGTCATGGACGTCGTGGCGTCTAAGGGAGACCCGATCCACCCCTTAGCGCTGCCTGGTGCTGATAGGCCAGGCAGCGCAGGGGTCTAGGGGGGCAGGGGCTCTGCGGCAGCGCGGATAGCGGCGAATCGGCGAAGCAGATCAATAGGTAAATTGGCTAGGATGAAACGCGTAGTGTTGAGCCAGCACATCTGACATCACCACATAGCATGCACCGGCTAGGACTGTGCTAAGAGATATGGGATGCCTTATTCACCACAAAGTATGAGTGAGCGAACAGGACGGCACCGGAGAACTCACAGACAAGCGAGTGGCCATAGCTCTGCAGACTGAAATGTGCCTGTTACAAGCCTTGCTTTTATCTTTTGGAGGCTACCTTGTGGACGCGATTACATCTGATTTATACAAAAAGTACATTACCATTCCTTTAGATTGTAAGCTGGCAAGGGCAGGGCTCTCTCCCCCTTTTGTGTCCTGGAAATCATATATTTTATTCATCATGTTACTTTTATCACTGTCATTACCAATTCTGTACGTCGTAGTTTGTATTTTGTCACCAATTATGTATTTTGTATATTGGTGTACACCATTGTCTGTATTATTATGTACCCCATGTTTGTTTCTCACTTTGTACAGCGCCACAGAATACTTTATAAATCTATAATAATAATAATAATTACCCACCTGAGTATTGAGGTGGCTTGCATCTGGTGAGCAGTTCATGTAAAGAGGTGTGCTTTGTGCCCACAGAGTAAGAGCACAGGTTTCCGCACGGGAGTAATATTTGTTTGTGTGAAGTGAAGTTATCGTAACTGGTTTACACTATATGGAGCTCAAATTCATTGCAGGTTGTTTGATACAGAGGAGAGCACAGCAGAACTATATATTTTTACTATTTGACTGACTACTCTGGGAACTTCTGCAGCGATCCCAATGGATAATTGAAGTTCTATAATCAGTGAACAGTGAAAGTTGGCGCAGTAAACTGATTATCATACATGTTTTAATAAGATCAGAAGCCTGATTAGTTCTGATGTGACCCTAATATTTCTGCAGAGTTTGTTAGTTTGAAACTGAATCTGACATTCTACAGTACTTTATATAACTGAACAGCAAAAAAAACTATACCTAATTGTTTATTGTGTCACAAGTGAAGTGCGTGTGGCAAGACACGTGTAAGGCATGCGGAGTTAAATATAGGGTTGTTTCTAGCCTTATAGGTACTCCAGGCAAAGCAGCTTTTGCTAATTTAATCTTTTGAATAGCCTGCACTTATTAGTTGTAAGGCCTAATGGATCCTCCCTATGTGGTGTACTCTTACTCAGCCTTGGGAGATGCTATGCATTTACCCAGCACATGGTTACACCCAGGCCTTAATGCACAAGATATAACAACTGATATAGAAAAGACAGTGGTACCACCAGCATTCACTAGGCAATGGGTTCAGGCACTTCAGAGTAGTCAGGGATCAGATGACTGATAATCAGAGGGTAATCCAGCAACATAGTCAAACTAGCCAAAGGTCATACACCATATCGATTCAGTCGTCAAGTACAAGGATAAGATAGAAGAATAGTCAACTAACAATAGGTTGTTCCAGGCAGCAATCTAAGAGAGTAGTCAGTACACGGGCAAAACGTCACAACAGAAGGCAAGGAAGTATCACACCCAGCAGCTAGCTCCAGCAACTAATGCTATCACGGGCAACTAGCAAACCTGAGACCAATGAATACTGTATATACTGATGCTAACTAACTAGGAAAAAGCCAGCTACACTGCTGTCCAGTGGAAACTACTTCCGCCTATAGTGATTTGCTCCAGCAATAGAGCCAATTACTTCCTGGTTTCAGCAATGCCCCCATCACCTAGCAAAATTGCATGAAGCACATGCACCTGAGGGAACATCGGAGATGCCATACCCGCTCTGCAAGGAGCCTGGCCACTTGCACTGGCTCCTGGAAATGTCTGACTATTTGCTGAAATGAGAAGGATGTGAAATTGTGACATTCATTTTGCAGGCACAGACAATAAATTCATGTGATTATGTACAGAAAGGATGCTGTTGCTCAAAATACAGAGTTAATAAAGGTTACATACACTTCACTGGCTCAAATTCACAGAACCCACATAAAAACCCTACATATAATTGCTATAAGGGCTGTAGCTCTTAAAGGTGCCCATACACTCGTCAGATTGGCAGCAGATAGATAAGAAATGCATCTGATGATCTATCTGATGCATTTTTAGAACATTTTTTACCAGGATAGAATTCCAATAGATTTCAGTTTGAAAAATTGAATTTTTTTGCCATCAGATTTCCATTAAAGAGGCTCTGAAGCGAGAATAAAGGTGCCCATACACTCGTCAGATTGGCAGCAGATAGATAAGAAATGCATCTGATGATCTATCTGATGCGTTTTTAGAACATTTTTTACCAGGATAGAATTCCAATAGATTTCAGTTTGAAATCTATTGAAATTCGATCTGATGGCATTTTTTTGCCATCAGATTTCCATTAAGGCCAATGCAAACTGATAAGCAATCTCATCAGATCGACCTAAATTTTCCACCCTGCAAGTTCGATGGAAATCCATCGAAATCCATCAAAATCGGCCGTCGATCGGTCGATTGGCCAACCGATTTGCAATCGATTGATCAATCGATCGGGATTGATCGGTCGGCCAGAAAATCGGCTGAGTGTATGGGCTGCTTAAATCTCGCTTCAGAGCTCATAGTTAGCAGGGGCATGTGTGCCCCTGCTAAACCGCCGCTACAGCGCCGCTAAACGGGGGTCCCTTCACCCCCAAAGCAACACTTGGTCGTAGACTTGGTCGCTCCTGGAGGCAGGGTTAACGGCTGCAGCCCTGCCTCCAGTCGCGTTTATCAGCGGCGCATCGCTGCCTCTCCCCCGCCCCTCTCAGTGAAGGAAGACTGAGAGGGGCGGGGGAGAGGCGGAGATACGCGCTGACAGACGCGCGTGGGGCAGGGCTGCGGTGGTTAGCCCTGCCCCAACCAGGAAGCGCTCCCCGCTGCACCGAGGGGATTTGGGGGTGAAGGGACCCCCGTTTAGCGGCGCGATAGCGGCGGTTTAGCAGGGGCACACATGCCCCTGCTAACTATGAGGTCTGAAGCGAGATTTATTCTCGCTTCAGACTCTCTTTAAGGCCAATGCAAACTGATAAGCAATCTCATCAGATCAACCTAAATTTTCCACCCTGCCAGTTCGATGGAAATCCATCGAAATCGATCGAAATCGGCCATCGATCGGTCGATTGGCCAACCGATTTGCAATCGATCGGCCAGAAAATCAGCTGAGTGTATGGGCCCCTTTATACCCAGCCCTTTTTGAAAGGCTGGAATATTGTCCTGGGAATGCAGAAGAGTTGGAATAATAAATACAAACCAAATCTAAAACAATTACTGCTTGATTAGCACACTAATAGCACCTTCCAGATGATTGTTGTGCTAATCAGGCCTCCTTTTTTATGATAATCTGCATTAGCCATTTAGATGTTAAAATTACAACCCATTTCTTTATTTTTTTTTTTCAATAATTTTTATAGAATTCTTCAAAAGAGAGAAACAGTAAACAATGCATTGACATATGCCAAAACTTGTATACACAGTGCAAATAATACATTTGTAAACACAAAAGTAAAATATTTCCTCAAGACCACTGAATAGACAATACCTATCGCTCATTTTAACAGGGAAGGGGGTTATGATCCATTGATAGGCTGACAGTTGGGACTGGCACATTTGAAGCTTAACGGAGTTTAAATTGTTTGGAGATATTAGGGACATTAGCTTATTGAGGTTAGTATTTAGAGAGGACGTCTACCACCCATTAGCTGGACTGTATACAGTTGTGTGGAGATATACTCATCGAGCTGTTTACATAGGTAGCATGTGTGGCCTAGCTTCCACTGAAGCTGGGGGTAACTTATTCACCTAAAGTCCAATCTACACGATACGATTCTATTTACGATTCGATTAAATCCGACATGTCCGATCCTGATTCGATTCGTTTCAATTCAATTTGCCATTGAAAAACAATGGCAAATCGAATCGAATCAGGATCGGACATGTCGGATTTAATCGAATCGTAAATAGAATCGTATTGTGTAGATTGGGCTTTAGTATAGGAGTTCGGCGGATTTCTTTATTACAGTCAAATAGACTTAGTGAGATTGTACCTTCATTATTTACGTGGACCTGAAATCTGAACTTTATCTCAGCTCTTAAAGATAAGCAACATCATAATAAACTTTGAAAGAAAAAAAGTTCCCTGACCCAAGTGGCTCATTCCGGGCCTAAGAGGTAGTCAATCAGTGGGGACAAAATTTTGTTAAATGTTGGCATGTCATCTTCTAATCTTTCTTTTAGTTTTTCAAATAAGAGGATGCGGCCAAGTCTATTTTTGATTAAATCAAATGATACTGTTCGAGAGTTGCAAGCTGCTGCAATAGTTAACTTAATTGCTATAAGTATATAATTAAGAAGTGCATTTTGTGTTTTGGATAGGTCTGGGTGTGGTGGTCCTTGGTAGTAGTGCTTAAAGAGGAACTCCAGTGAAAATAATGTAGTAAAAAAGTGCTTAATTTTTTACCATAATTATGTATAAATGATTTAGTCAGTGTTTGCTCATTGTAAAATCTTTCCTCTCCCCGATTTACATTCTGACATTTATTACATGGTGACATTTTTACTGTGGGCAGGTTATGTAGCTGCTCCTAGCTGTTTTGGCTGTTAGAGACAGCTGTAAACAGTTATTTCCTGTCTGTGAACATTGTTACATTGTAACAAACTACCAAAAGTACCGCAGTACTGCCAAAAGTACCGCAGAGCTTCTTGTGGGAGGGGTTTCAGCACAAAATCAGTCATACAGCGCGCCCTGATGGTCTGTTTGTGAAAAGCATTATATTTCTCATGTAAAAGGGGGTATCAGCTACTGATTGGGATAAAGTTCAATTCTAGGTTGGAGTTTCTCTTTAAGTGGGGTTTCTTGGAGTAGAGGCATTTAGTAGGGAGGTTGCCCATAGGCATACTGTTATCCATAATCTTCTTACTTGTCTGCAATTCCACCAAATATGGCTATGTGTACCAGGGGTATCGCAGCCTCTAAAACAGTTAGGTGAGGCATTCGCATTGAATTTGCCTAATCTTCTTAATACTAAGTACCTGCGGAATAGTAATTTGTAGTTCATCTCAACTAAGTACGCATTCACTGAAGATTTAAGGATGTTGTTCCATAATAAAGATATGTCTTCTGGGTCCCAGTTTTGGATATAGTCTGGTTTGTGTTTATTGAGGTTAAGGGTAACTTCTATATATATTAGTGAGATTATGCCATGTGAGAGTGGGTCTACTGTACATGTATGTTCAATAGCTGTTCTTGTCACAGGGAATCTGTTTTTGATATGTGTTCTTTGACAAAGTGGGATATCTGCAAGTAATGGAATATTTCTTTTGGAGGGAGTTGTTTATGTTCTTGCAGGGAATCTATTCCTTTTCCAATGGAACTAGCATTTGTGTATAAGAATTCCGTAAAGCACAGTGTGCCTGTGCTTTATGGAATAGCTCCATGGTGTTCCATCCTGCGGGTATTACACTAGGCATCTGCCTAGTTTGCCTGAGCCTAAAAACTGTCTTGGATAAATGTATATGATAACTGATGTTCCATTATCATCGCTTCTTTTCTATTACAGAAGAGGCTCAGCAGGAAGGCAAAGGAGTGTTGATCCACTGCCAGGCTGGGGTCTCTCGATCTGCCACCGTGGTCATTGCCTACTTGATGAAGCACACTCTGATGACTGTGGGGGATGCCTACAAGTTTGTGAAGGGAAAGCGTCCAATTATATCTCCCAACCTGAATTTTATGGGACAGCTCATGGAGTTTGAATCTGATCTGAATGCTGGAATCACTCCACGGATTCTTGTTCCCAGGTTGCGTGGTGTTGAGAGCGATGTGTGACAGTGGAGTATACAAAAAAAGACTTTGGTGTGTGAGTAAAGCAAAAAAAAAACAAACAAAAAAAAACGACAACAAACCAGAAACAATCTGTGCATCAAGAAGCAGTTACCTAAACATAAACAACATCGTTGACAGCCTGGTGCCTCATTAAAATAGCAGATTCAGGCCTCAGCAGACACACGTCCTTTGCATCTGCAGAAAATGTAGCTCTGCAGTATATAAGCTATCTCTCTTCGCAGTCTGCAATCCCAGAGGACCCAGTCTCTGACATCTCAATTCCTGCAGCCTCAGTGTTTCTGAAGGACAAGTGTGCTGATGCGTTCCTCACAGAGAAGTCATAAAGATACACATTTATTTAACTGCAACCATTTATAATTGTCAGGCAAAAATTTCTTAGAGTTTTACAATTCAGTGATTTGATGTGTTAGTTTTACTTTTTCCCTCCATTTGGTTATTGGAGCCGAGCAATGTTGTCAGTTCTCTGGTGAAAACTGAACATCTTGTTACTACACATGTACTATAGGAGTGACATTCTATATATACTACACTAGAAGGAAACTTTTTTTATTCCCACCTACTGTAAAGTTAAACTCGCTTCAGGTTAGAAACTAACATATGTAGAGGGAAGGCTCTGGATACCTTCCAGGCCTCTCTCCCTCCCGTCATTCCACCACTGTCCCATGTTGAATTTACATGCTCGGCTGTGTCTTCAGTGCTCTTCGGCCAACTTTGGAAGTACTTGCTTCCCCAAAAGCTTCCAAAGTTAGGCGCATCCATACTTCACAAGACTGTAGTCATGCATGTGTAGTATGGACCTGCTCGTCTTTGGAAGTTCTCGTGGATGTGAATACGTCCGAAGCCTGCATGAGGAGTCCCAAAGAGTTATGTGACCTAGCAGGTCGACTAATTTAAATGAGGAATGCTATTGAATCAATGGCACAGAAAGTTAACCATGAAGGCTCTATGGTATCCAGAGCCTGCTTGCTACATAGGTAAGTATCTAACCTGAAGCAAGTTTCTCATTTCAGGTTCAAGAATTAAAATGTAATAAAAAAGCCCTGCGGTACCCAAGGCAAATATGCCAAAATGCACCCTACCTGCACTAACTTATGGTGCCCAGACACAGTACAATAAAAACCTCCAGTGTTCCTGTGTATTCGACCAAAATGATCAAATCGAATGAAAGACAAAAATAATCTTTTTTTCGATCAAGAAAAATAAAAAAAAATATTCAGCTTTTTTGATAAAAATCTGATCATTATATTAAATGGAATAATCGAACGAAATTATCTAATCGAAAAAAAGAAAAAATTGTACCATGTATGAGTACCATTAGGCTGATATTGAGATGTACTTCTTCCAAGCTCCTTCTGCCCAACAATCCCCCTTAACACTGCCCCTTTTTGCTGCTTACTCACTTATTTAGTCAGGCTGACTGATAAAGGTACTCCCTGTTCAAGCCCCCACCCTTACCTCAACCTAACCACTTATACAGAGGAGCGCACATCTACATATTTACCAGACCCTTCCTCACACATGAACACATATTATAACAGATATATATATATAGATATATATATATATTGTAATTAGGTTAGCTATTGCAAAAGGCAGGCACTCTGCATGGTGCTACACATCTGTTTTCACTGTCAGCAGACATTTAGCTTTCAGAAAATGCCAAACAAGACAAAAAACAGCATTGTGTTGATGGTAGCTTATTTGGTTAATGACTATTAGAACTAAACAGCTATCCCATTACCTACAACCTAAGACAAGTACGGGAGTGCCACAATTTAAATTAAACTGATAAAAGGGAGTGTAGTTGTTAGCCAACTTCCCAAAAAGGCCTTATACCTGCAAATGAGCCAAAATATTTATAAATATTGCACTTTGTAGACAACACATTTCTTAGGCAATTCCTACTTCCTCAGGTTATAAAAAGTGCCTAGCCTAAATGAGAAGGCACTCAGCAGCCTTTGTTTTGTAATGGAAAACATCTGTATATTTATTTGTACCCTGAGTGGGCACACACAATACAGAGGTGCTCACACTACTCTACTTTAACATTCTGGCACTATTTATGACCTACAATTTTGGATACTGCCAACTACTAGCAAGCTGGCAGGTGTCCGCCGTACCCGAACGTGTACCATAATGAATGCTGAAATCGAACAGGACCTACAGTTTATGGGCACCCAACAGATCTCTCTGTGATCAGATTTGGTCAGAGAGAGATCTGTCTCTTAGTTGACTTGTCCATACATTGCTATATGCATGGGCGCCTTTAGTATTCTCTTTCTTCCCACCAACAGGTGCATGACTTAATAAAGACGTAAAAATCAATAAAATTAACTGAAAAACTTATTAAAAGAAAAGGGCTATATATGCTATTTAAAAATACTTAAAAGAACCCTGAGATCTCCCCAAGTATCCTATTCATGTCTCCGACCTTTCTCTGATTAAGTTCCCTTTAAAACTTAAAAAATAAACCTTGCAGATGTCTCAATTTTGAACACAACAGTCTTTCTGGTGCAGCAGGGTTGTCATGCACAGTCATGAATGGCAGACATGTGCACTGTCCTGAAGAGTGCGTGGCGTGCAGCTAAGCATTGGAACACTGAAACGTGAGAAAGGAAGCATTTAAAACCATGCTGCTAACTGAAAACACTGAATGAACTGTTTAATGTCAGTTTGGAGTTCTGCTGACTAGAATAAAATAATAGAATAGAAGTGCAAGTGAACCCCAGGTGAAAATAAACGGATGAGATAAACAATTGTATCTATAATGACTTTTTTTAGGTATCTCATGGTTCCACTTCATGTTTAAACATTTACAAAGTAGATTTTATGTTTTTTTTGTCTCTGATCAATGGCAGTCTGTTAAGTGTCCCAGGGCTAAAGTACATCAATTTTGACCCTTTTTATTTATTCTCTGAATTAGAAGCTGTTCTCTGCAGGAAATAGTTTTATGGCTGCAATTCTTTATCAGACACTGTACATACACATTTATCTCATCATGTGGTTGATGCACTAAAAAATGTTAATCTCAACATGTGCAGATAGCGCACGTTAAAAATGCAACCTAAGTGGTGCATGTATGTAGTGTTACATAATTTATACCAGTAATCTTAACGTGCGCTATCTGCACGTTAAGATTAATGTTCTTTAGTGTATCAACTCCAATTTCACATGTCACTTAAGGTACACTTTAAAACTCCTGGAGATGCTGTGAACAGATTTCAGAAAGACACAAAACAGCTGTTAGTGGGTCCGGCTCTCCATGGTGCATCAATCAGCCTGCAGGACCCCTTTTTGTGTCTTTCTGTCATTGGTACTTAAGTGTTTATTTTTTTACAAGTTATTTGAACTATGCAGTGTGTATGGGATTGTGTCCTGGACCACTTATTTTGTATACAAACAGCAGTCTATCAAGCTTTACAGTCAGATAGATAGCCAGATGTGCCCCCAGTTTTAGGTAACCTCCTCCCAGTAAAGATAGCCAGATTTGCCCCCCAGTGTTACGTAGTCTCCCACCCAGTATAGATAGCCAGATGTGCCCCCCAGTGTTACATAGTCTCCCACCCAGTATAGTTAGCTAGATGTGCCACCCCCCCCCCCCTCCCAGAATTGGGTAGCTTCCCCAGAATAGATAGCCAGATGTGCCCCTAGTATTATGTACCCCCTCCCAGTACAGAAAGATAGATGTGTCCCCCAGTGCTAGGTAGCCTCCCTCCCAGTATAGATAGCCATATGTGCCCCCCCCCCCAGTGGTAGGTAGCCTCCCACCCAGTATAGATAGCTAGATTTGCCCCCCCCCCCCCAGAATTAGGTAGCTTCCCCAGAATAGATAGCCAGATGGGCCCCCCAGTATTAGGTGCCCCCCTCCCAGTATAGATAGCCAGGTGTGCCCCCCTAG
The DNA here is from genome assembly GCF_040937935.1 of Hyperolius riggenbachi. Classification (NCBI taxonomy): domain Eukaryota; kingdom Metazoa; phylum Chordata; class Amphibia; order Anura; family Hyperoliidae; genus Hyperolius; species Hyperolius riggenbachi. Next base: position 138,999,394 of record NC_090656.1, read on the forward strand.
TGTTAGGTAGCCTCCCTCCCAGTACAGATAGCTAGAGGTGCCGCCCCCCCCCCAGAATTAGGTAGCCCCAGAATAGATAGCTGGATGTGCCCACAGTATTAGGTACCCCCCTTCCAGTATAGAATGCCAGATGTGCCCCCAGTGTTAGGTAGCCTCTCGCCCAGTATAGATAGCCAGATGTGCGCCCCAAGATTAGGTAGCTTCCCCCAAAATAGATAGCCAGAGGTGCCCACCAGGATTAGGTAGCCCCCCCCCCCCCCCTTCATATGCAGAGAGGCGCTTAGCAGAAGGCTAGAGCACAACTCACCAGTCGGTGCCATCTGGAACGTCAGCATATCTTCTCCACGTCACAGAGTTTAGCATCTCTTCTCTGACTCTCCCAGCGGTGTAGTAATGAGAGGTGCCACTAGAGGGTGTCAGAGAGGAGATGCTGAACTGTGCGTGTGGAGAATACATGCTGAAGGTCCCAGGGGCACCAACAGGTGAGTTGTACCCCGACCTTGTGCTCTGCACATGTGTGTTAAAGGACACAGCATGCAGCAGGAGATGGGGTTGTGAGAAGCTTATGTCCTCATTGCAACATCCTGCAAAGACAGTCAAACAAATTGGATAATAAAAACTGTTTACAAAATGTATTATTTTGCTAACTGCTTAATAATTTTAGGTTTGTTATGAAGAATACTAACATTTGTAATTTTTATAAGTGTTCTGCATGTAAAGACATTGAACTATAACACACAAAACATGATTAATCAAGTGAAACAGAGGCTTACATGGAATAAGAGATTACACATTAAATCTGCTGGATGATAGAGGTAATCCCTTTTTTAATGGAGAACCAGGCTGCAGGAAGTGATGAGTGCTAAGAGGTGAAAAGAGGAACACCAAGTATACCAACGAAGATTTTGTTTTTTAACTTGCAAAGAAAAAATGGACATTGGAAAATATTTTTCTAAAAAAAAATATTTTGCAACCTAATAAGCGTGCAATAACCATGTGACAGACTTGTGCTTTTTTATATAACCTTATGAGGTATTTTCCAGAAATGTAGCAACCTTTGCCCATATCTTCCAAAACCAGGGGTACTTTCATGCCAACTTCTGCCAGAACCTCGTACTGTGTGTCTTAAAATCTGTGCAGGAGACTGAATTACCTCGGGCGTTAAATCCCCTAATCACACTGTGAAACTGGGCATCCTCCAGAGATGGAGGCGGTAGCAACACAATGTCCTTCATCCCTATACTTCTCCCTTTACTCCCTGAATTTTATCTGGGGAACAAGTCGTATTTATTTATTAATCTAAGTTATTTATTGAAATAAAGCCATTTTGCAGAAAGGTGATGTTGTCTTTTTTGTGTGTGCTTGTTAGAATTATTAAATCCTACTCCTAGAAAAAAATATATTTGTTTTCCTTTTGAAAGGTGTTAAGGTGCTCATTGGGACCATAGCTCAAACATTATTCAGAGTGTTATACAATATGAAAGGACCAGTGTGAAAAGTAATAAATTTGAGTAGGAGGCCAACCAATACATTGCAAAGCTTAATCCTTTAGAAATGACATATTAGTAAAGCTATGTTAGTATAGCATGCCGCTTAAACTCAGTTCATTATTGGGTCAAAAAGTACAGTATATCATCCAATGTTCGTATAGCTATATTGGTGTAATAGTAATGTTGAAACATTCAGATTAGGCCAGAAGTGCATCCAAACATAGTTACATAGTTATTTGGGTTGAAAAAAGATGTACATCCATCGAGTTTAACCAGAAATAAGGTACAAGACTAGCCTTCACCCTCACATATCACTGTCGATACAGAGGGGCATAGTCCAATTAGCCCCAAAAGGGGAAAAAATTCCTTCCCGACTCCAGATGGCAATCAGATAAAATCCTTAGATCAACACCATTGGGAATTACAGCCATGGATGTTTTTAAACGCAAAAAAGGCATCTAATAAGTCATGCACTGTATTTTTCATAATATAAGTTGCAGTTTTTCTTCCCCAAAATTGCCTTATATTCAGAAGGTATGGTGCAAAGTGCGCAGGGAAGCCACTTACCCATCCTGCTGCCGCACCCCTCCTCCTCCATCTCCAGTCATCTTGCGCTGTATTCTCTGGTCTTCTGAGGCTGGGGTCATGCATGACGTGCGGCGTACGTACGCTGTGAGACCACACAGTAACAGGGCAACAGCAACTAGGAAGGACGGCACATGTACATATTGATGATGCGGTGGCTGCAGACAGAGCCTGAGAGGAAGAGGTGGCTATAGGGTCTTGATATGTAGAGGACGGTGCCCTTGGAGGACCGGAGTGTACAGCGTTTCCTGTGTCCTCCTCCAACTGCGTATTAAGGGATTATGGATACGATTATGCATTTTTAACCTACCTGTGGCGATCATCTGAAAAGGCTACTGTTCTGCTCTGTTTTACAAGAGCTAGAATGTTTGATACATTACAGAGCTTTATGGCTTGCTTATGCTTCACTGACCCTTAGTAAGTCTGTGAAGCTGGTTCACCTCCAATCAGCACATATAAAAAGTCCATAAAGTTTGGTTTGTTTCATGTTTGTGCTGCAGAAACGAAGATTTGTGCTGCTTTACTTTTGAAGCTAATAGCAGCAGCAAACCAGGAAAAGGGGTGGGACAGCACCCATGAACAAGAGAAAGGTGTGCCCAAGCAAGCAGCGTTCCACACCACTGGAGCCGTCACATATGAAATCCAAAGTGGGGCAGTCATCACCAGTAGTAAATATAACGTATTTTTTTGGTCACATATGGTTAAAAGCAGCAAACACAAAGACAGACCGCTGTTTCGAGCATCCTTCACTCTTTTTCAAGTTGTCAAGACTGCATGTCTTGACAACTTGAAAAAGAGCGAAGGGCGCTCGAAACAGCGGTCTGTCGTTGTGTTTGCTGCTTTTAACCATATGTGACCAATAAACAAAGCTAATAGCAGTTATTTTTGTCAAGATGATGACATCACCCAGCCCAACAACAGCTTACGAACAAGAAACATACGCTATAAATGTAGTGGCCAGTTAACCAAACTCTTGTCACGAAAGAAGCTTGAAGGAAGAATTATAACCTTACATGTTAGCCCGTATCAGGCAGAGAGGGAAAAGCAACAGTTGGATGGAACTAAGGGGGAAGCCAATAAGTCCACCAGTCCTGGGCATAGCAGGTGAGGGAGGCAGGAGAATAAAAGAAAGGACCAATGCGCTATACCAGTGTAAATCAGTACCAATTGACACCGGAGGAGGTTTATATTAACTTCATGGGGGGATAAAGGATGGGACTATGTGAGGAACTGTTGAAGGGCATCTAAATCACAAAACTCCACCCAGACCGACCACCTCACGACAAAAACATCTGCTTTGTTCTGAGCGGACAGTAAGAGGTCATGCATACGTTTAATATGATTAACCTGGGAGATAAGATCAGACAGCGCTGGGGCCAAACTGTTTTTTCCAATGTTTAACAATGAGGAGGCGGGCACTTATGAGAAGATATCTGAAGATAGATTTTTTTGGCTGACGCACGGGAGCCCGGAATAATTGACAGAAGCCCAATTTTTGGTGTGCACAGCATACATTTACAGTACAATATTCTGTGAAGTTAAAACATTTTTTCCCAAAATGGGCGAATTTGTGGGCATGTCCACCAGATATGGAAATAAGTACCCGCCTCCCTGAGACACCTCCAGCATAGAGTAGATGCGTTGGGGTCAGTCTAACCGGATCTCGGTACCACCTAGAAAGTCAGTTATAATTACGCTCTTGGGCCTGGATGGAGGGTGACATCTTATGGGAGAGAATAAAGGATTTATCCCAATCCTCCTGGGTGATAGAAACACCTATGTCTGATTCCCAGGCCATCTGGATCTTTTGAAGCGAGAGTTCTCCAGAATCACCATTGAGAATAGCATACATTTGAGATAAGGGGTGGGATGGACGAGAGGCGAGAGAACAGAGCTCTTCAAATGAGGAAAGCCTCCTGTGTATTTGGCTATGAGGAAGAAAAGATTTGTTAAAGTTTGTGAGCTGAAAGACCTCAAACCAATTAGGGTGAGGAGTAGACTCAGAACATCCCCATTGGTCAGGGGAGGCCAAGGAGCTGCCGTGCAGGAAGTTCCTCATCTGGGGCCAGTCTCCTCTGGACCATCCAAACAAGGAGTCTCATCTAAAACCAGCACCAAAATTGTTGTCAAGGAGGGGGGAGAGAGGACCGGGGATAGAGGAAAGATTATACTTCTGCCTAATGCGGTCCCATCGTTTTAGTATTTCAGAACTGCAGAGGGGCCAAAGGGGGTCTACTTTGTCTAGGGGTCCACAACAACGCCCTCAGGTCCAGGGATTCAGTTCGTCTGTCCAAAGAGACCCATTGCTTAGAGTCATGCCCATGAAACCAGTCTAGTACAAGCAACAGCAGAGAGGCTTCATGGAATTTTAAGATATTAGAAAACCCTAATCCTCCCTCCTCCATTGGTCTATAGAGCAAATTAATATTGATTCTAGCGCTTTTGTTTTGCCAGATGAACCTACGAATCCGATCGGTGAGGTGGGATAAAAAGGACTTCGGGATAGTGATCGGAGTAGCCTGAAATGCATATAACAACCTTGGCAAGATATCCATTTTTATTACATTCACCCTACCCAACCAGAATAAGTGAAGGTTTTCCCAGGCCAGGAGATCTTTATAAATTTTGTCCACCAAAGGGGGAAAGTTAAGGGAGAACAATTGAGTAAGATCTGCTGGGATAAGGATTCAAAGATATTTGATGGAGTCATTAACCCATCTGAAAGGGAAGGAACCTTGAAGTTTCTGTACAAGGGGAGGTAGAAGAGAAATATTTAAAATTTCGTTTTTTGCAAGGTTCATCTTAAAATTACTGAGACCTCCAAATTCCTCCGCCTCTACATTTGGGATGTAGATCAGGGGATCAGAAATATAAAGCAGCAGATCATCTGCATATAAAGAAATTTTAGAGGTAGACTCACCACATTGCACCCCATGAATGGACGGATTGTCTCTAAGAGTGACTGCAAAGTGCTCCATACACAGTATGTATAAAAGGGGGGAGAGAGGGCACCCCTGTCTAGTCCCGTTGCCAATAGGAAAGGCGTCCAACAGGATCCCGTTAACTCTAACTTTTGCAGAAGAAGAGCTAAGGAGGCCTAGGATCTTATACACCAGTGAAGGGTCCAGTTCAATGTGGAGCAGGGTCTCTTTAAGAAAACCCCAGTTGATCCTGTTGAAATTGTAAACTAAGGTACAAATATGGGAAGTAATAGAGGGAACAAATCTGGCAGCTTTCCTGGAATGTAGATATCTTGCCAAGGTTGTACTGCACTTATCTGCCCTCTCGTATAGAACTCCTCTAAATCTCTCCCTCTGAGCTAGGGAACACTTGTCTAGGATAGTGAGTAATTTTTGTCTTGTGATATTGAGTCTAGTCAAAGTAACCGTAGTTTTATCAGTTTCAGGTTTATGTTTTTCTTCTAGAGAAGAGATTTCCTGTAATAATTGAGCGACTCTGGCCCCTCTTTCCTTTTTAAGACGAGAGCCATGTGAGATTAAGGTGCCCCGGATGGAGCATTTCAGTGCCTCCCATTTAAAAGAGGCCAGGGTGTCGTCATTAGCATGATCAGAGACAAAGTTAGAGATGGAGCGACCAATATCGTCTACACATTCAGGATCTTTTAGAAGATTATTGTTTAACTTCCAATTAAATGACCCCCTAGATCCCCCCAGCAAAGCCAACAATAAACCGGGGCATGATCAGACCATAATCTGGATACGATCTGTGTGGGGATTACTGAATCGAGGCTATGGGAAAGTAAAATAACATCAATCCTGCTGAAGGATTTGTGAGGGGCCGAAAAAAAGGAATATTTTTTGTCTTTGGGGTGAAATACCCTCCAGCAATCAACTAGTCTAAGGTCGTGTAGTTTTCACTCGTTGGAGTGCTGGAGAGACCCACGGAGGAGTCCAGAGTGGCATCAAGGCAGAAATTGAGGTCCGCCCCCATAATAATCTGACCCAAGGCAAATGATTACAGTTTAGACAACATACGGAGGAACCACTGGCCCTGATTCTGATTAGGAGAGTAGGTAGATGCAATGGTGAATTGTTTACCACTAATTTTAAGCTTAATAAAAAAAATGTGCCCAGCGGGTCAATAAGGGTTTCCATGTCAGAGCATGGGAGTGATCTATGGAGAGCTATGGACACGCCCTTGGATTTTGAATTTGGAAAGGAACTATGAAACCATGTAGAATATTGAGGGCTTTTACCACAGGGTGGTTACCTGACATGAAGTGTGTTTCTTGCATACTGTATAAAATCTGTGAGCGTTTGTTAGGACTGTTAACCCCCTTGGCATTCAGCGTGGCACATGTACAGTCCCCCTCTCCAACCTTGGATCTCAAACCAAAAACCATAATTTACAGTTGTACAAATAATACTTATGAGATACCGTGACAAAATACATTGCAAATAGGTAGGCCAAAGAACGTATATAAACATAGATTCCAATGTGAGGAAACAGATTGCAAGGTAAAATACAAACATAAAAAAACAGATACTAAAAATAACAAAATAGAACACAAGGGGATTTATAGAAAATAATTGTACCAGTAGGTATTGCAGCCTGTACTGAAACAGGCAAGGATGTGTGGGAACGAGGAGGCAGAGAACACACGAGGCCAGCCTGCACCCGAGTCCAGGCCAAAGTCATCCATGAGTACCGAGCCACAAACAGGTGGGTTAATGTAAGGCTTGGTGGTGTATTCTCCACAGTCAGCATGCAACGCATGAGCTGGCGTGGAGGAGGTACACACACCAGCACAAGGAAACAGGCTATCCCTAGTATAGTGGAGGGGAGGACTGACTCCAATAGGAGATTGTGGCGCACAGAGCCGGTGCAGATCTGACAGCCACAAACAATGCTTTCGTTATAACGTCTCAGCGCAAAGTAGCGCTGAGCGCATAAACCAGAACTGAGGAGATCAGGACAGGTAGACAGAATGAACGCTTGCTAGCTAGCGGCTACTTAGCGACAGCAAGCGTCCAAAACAAGACAGACTGGAATGAGGCAGCCAATGCGATTGCAGCGATGGCGTGCCTCACAAAGACAGGACAGGATAGTCAGGAAATAGCAGGATCAAGATAGATGAACGTAACACAGACAAATATACAATAAGTATGTTTTCCTAGCGTATTACAATTACAGCTATCAATGAAACTATTTGTAACGTCTGACTAACATATGTATATATCGGCAATGAACCGATATATGACATAAGCAGGAACGCTGACTAGGACTGGAGTAATACAGGGAACAGGACTCAGAAGGATTCGCTATCTCTTCGCAGAGATGAACGCAATCCACAAATGGTAACAGAACAGGATTCAGAAGGATTCGTTATCTCTTTGCAGAGATGAACGCAATCCACAAACGGTAACAGAACAGGATTCAGAAGGATTCGTTATCTCTTCGCAGAGATGAACGCAATCCACAAACAGAACCAGGAGCAGGGTAACTACCTCAGCACGGGTGATCACGGTACGCGCAACCTACCAAAACGTGCTGGAAAGCTGACTAACTGCACACAGGATATAAACAGTTCGTGTACGTATACATCAGCGACACTGATGTATCAACGTAACACGAATACAAGGAAAATAATAAACGTGCTGGTATGCATATATATGGGCAATGAACCAATATATGATGCAAAACCAGCAAAGTATCTTTAGAACAAGAAACACGATCGGGGGCTGAAGCGACAGCAAGACAGGCTTAAACTGAAGCTATGAAAACCCGAGGAGTCCTGCAGGAAGCAGATCTTTATACTGAGGTCATCCAATGGGAGCAGACATGCAGATTCCCACACAGGTGAATGATAATCAGTCACAAGCTGACAGCAGGGAAAGGCAGACAAAGCTATGCAGCTTGCATGGAAAGAGATCAGAACTGCCTGAGCTGCAGCACTACTACTTCCAGCAACACCTGCTGCAGCAGCGATCATTACAGTTAAGGCTCAAAAGTAGAAAAGGGGTAATAACAGAGAGTTCACTTTGTAAATGCAGGAACTTGATATAATGAAAAATCGTAAAGTTAATAACAGGAAGGGGACCCGAGGGGATTGCAGATGCAAAAACTTAGGGAGAACCATAGCATGTGAATAAAGCCAGCCCGTGGAGAGCATATGGAAGAACAAGTTCAGTCAAGTTTAAACAGGCTAGAGCAGGTAAGCACCTATGGTGAGTACCCCAAAAAGAGTAGAGAAATAAAGCAAAAGGAAATCTCATTCATTGCATGCAAGGTCATCCGGTGAGCAGTTTCTCCATCTTCCACCTCTGCCCACCCATGCGCCATCTCGTTGCTGTAGGCCGTGAGGCGGAAAAGGGGATCCCAGGGGCCAGTCGGGTAGTTGAACTAAAGGCAGATTTAGGATGTCACAGAACTTGGACAGGTCCGCGGGTAAAGAGAGGAATGCAGACTTTCCTTCGTGTTGCACAATAAGTTGGAAGGGGTAGCCCCACCGATACGGGATGTCCCTCGCCTTCATGACCTCTATAATCGGTTTCACTGCTTTACTGTAACGATTGGTGTCAGCAAGAACAGATTTCTGATTATGAAGTGATCTGCAGTATCACCTATAATCAGATATATACCGGATTATATGGTGATCTTCAGAATCACCAATAATGCTGGTATATATGTACTGATGTGTAACAGGTAAGTAACCACTTTAAAGAGACTCCGTAACAAAAATTGCATCCTGTTTTTTATCATCCTACAAGTTCCAAAAGCTATTCTAATGTGTTCTGGCTTATTGCAGCACTTTCTGCTATCACAGTCTCTGTAATAAATCAATGTATCTTTCCCCTGTCAGACTTGTCAGCCTGTGTCTGGAAGGCTGCCAAGTTCTTCAGTGTTGTGGTTCTGCTATGAACTCCCCCTTCCTTCCAAGCCCCTCTATGCACACTGCCTGTGTATTATTTAGATTAGGGCATCTTCTCTCTTCTCTCTTATCTTTTACAAGCTGGATAAATCGTCCTCTGAGCTGGCTGGGCTTTCACATACTGAGGAAATTCAGACAAGGGCAAAGCTGTTTGCAGGAAGAAAAGAGCAGCCTGAAACTTCAGTGCATGAGAGATGCAGGGGGAAAGAAACACACAAATGATCTCTTGAGATTCAAAAGGAAGGCTGTATACAGCCTGCTTGTGTATGGATGTATTTTCTATGTGTGGACATACTGTACATCAACCTACTTCCTGTTTTGGTGGCCATTTTGTTTGTTTATAAACAAACTTTTTAAAACTGTTTTTAACCACTTTTAATGCGGCGGGGAGCGGCGAAATTGTGACAAAGGGTAATAGGAGATGTCCCCTAACGCACTGGTATGTTTACTTTTGTGCGATTTTAACAATACAGATTCTCTTTAATGCACAGAGTGTAGTGATTGGTGCAACAGTAATTACTGATAGAGTTAACTAAACCTCACCAGAGGAGCTGGTGGGCACAATCAGTACATCACTCCTCACCAGGGACAAGGGCTCCCTGGTGAGTATAGAGGTCAGACAGATCGGTTCAGCAACAGACAGACAGAGCAGGTACCGAATCGTAAGACAGAGACAGAACGTATTTCAGGCAGAGTCGGTAACAGGATCAGATGGGCAGAGGCACAAAATCGGAAGGCAGAGGCAGAACGGTAACAGGCAGGGTTGGCAACAGGATCAGATAGGCAAAGGTACAGAATCACTAAGAGTTAGATAGGTCAGAACTAGCAGGAGTCATACACAAAAAATACAATAATAATATAGCTAACTATAGATAGATGTATATTGCAAACACTGCATATACATCTATCATCCACAGGAACCTCTCTAGGTCTGAGTGCTCACACGAAGTATTCGCAACAGCAGACAGTTTGCAAATGATTCCCCGAGGCTTAAAGGGATACTGTAGGGGGGTCGGGGAAAAATGAGCTGAACTTACCCGGGGCTTCTAATGGTCGCCCGCAGAAATCCTGTGTTGGCGCAGCCACCCACCGATGCTCCGGCCCCGCCTCCAGTTCACTTCTGGAATTTCTGACTTTAAAGTCAGAAAACCACTGCGCCTGCGTTGCCATGTCCTCGCTCCCGCTGATGTCACCAGGAGTGTACTGCGCAGACACAGACCATACTGGGCCTGCGCTGTGCGCTCTTGATGACATCAGCGGGATCGAGGACATGGCAACGCAGGCGCAGTGGTTTTCTGACTTTAAAGTCAGAAATTCCAGAAGTGAACTGGAGGTGGGGCCGGAGCATTGGGGAGTGGCTGCGCGGGCACGGTATGTCTGCGGGGGATCATTAGAAGCACCGGGTAAGTTCAACTCATTTTCCCCCGACCCCCCTACAGTATCCCTTTAAGAAGCGGAGGAGACCCCTCGGCCACGCCCACACCATTCAGCGTGCTAGACGCCCGAGGACCGGGGAGACTGGCAGGCAGAGAATCATAAGCAGCTGCGGTGGTACTGCTATCCACCGCAGCTGTCAGGTCACTAACCATTACATTTATGCAGCTGCAGGGTGAGCCTGGAGACATCCACCAGGATAGAGATCTTTGCACCATCGAAATCCACATGACCTTTCTCTCTTGCCACGATCATGATGGCGTCTTTAACCAGGAATTAGTGAATCTTGCAGACGACTTCACGTGGTCTGCCAGGGTTGGTACTGAACGGGCCTAGAGTGCAATGAGCCCTATCAATTTCAATGGGAGAGTCACGTGGGTTGTTGAGGAACATATTAAAAATGCCGATGATAGTGGGGAGAAGGTCAGGTATTTTGGTGGACTCAGGGATACCGCGCACCCTTAGATTATTGCGGCGCTGGCGGTTCTCCTGGTCATCGATTTTCATAAAGATGTCCCTGATCTGGAAGGAATGGAGATCCAAAGTCTTTTGTTGGGCAGTCTAGAAGCTTTCAACTTTTTCTAGGTTCTTTTCAATCTCCTCCACTCTATAACCCACGTGTCTGATCTCCAACTAAACATCCTCCAGCTCCCTTCAATAAGTGGCCTCAATGCGGCTGATGTACCTTTGAAGGTTGTCCTTCGTAGGCAGCGAGCGTATATATTCATGTAGGTCCATCTCCACATATGATTCTGCACTCTCGGCTCTAGCAGGAGAGGAATGTACAGGGGGATCAGGGAAAGGCAGAGCGGCAGCATCAGGTACCTCTTGGGGAGAAGCGGGCCTCTCCGCCACTGCGTTCTCCGGCTCCATCTTGGGAGTCTCTGCACCACAGGAGGCTCTGGTGATGGGGTGCAGAAAACACTAAATGGAATCAGTCGGCTCACTGGTTTCAGTCTGCCGAGTATTCCCCTTCTTCTTAACACATATGTGGGATCTGAACCGAGCACTTCTGATGGCTAATTATGGGCCTGGAGGCAGCCTTCAAGTAGCAGCCAGGAGCTCAGTTCAGATGCGACCGTCGCACTCCATCAGCAAGCCACGCCCCACAAATCTATTTTTTAAGCAAAAATGGGCACAACCGTAGCACCAACCAAACATGATAGAATTTCTAGATGTGCTAATTGGAGGGGGCAGCTTCATTGAGCTTTCCTTAGTGTATCCCTGAGCTGTTTAAAATGGACCTGAATAATGTCCATTATTTAAAAGGAAACAAACATGCAGCCTCCATATCCCTCTCACCTTTAAAGTGTACCTGAACTCTTGCACAGCACAGAAGGAAAACATAGAGATATGCACCCTGTATGTGTTTAGAGAGTTTAGCATGTCTATTTCCCTCTCATCTGGGTCTAACAATATGTCTGCTTCCATGAAAGCAGGAAGTAGAAACAGTGCAGATTTATTGTAGGTTTTATATTAGCTGTAACAAAGAAATGCTTTTCTTTAAAGGTTATTATGCTGTTGCTTTTCTTTAAAAGCAGAGAGGAAGTTCTGGTCCAATTTAAAGTTGGCTTTTCTAAAATGAAGTTTTAGTTTTCCCTTTGTTCAGAACTCCAGTAGAAACCATGTCATGTTGTGATCACTAATCTCCAAGTGTTCTCAAAGTTGGAGACAATTTGATAAAAATGAAGTGTATTTATTACCATGTACTGTGCACTGATATAGCACACAGAAAGGTTAATGTGTTTTATTGAAATTGGGTAACATGAGTGACATAGTCAGCGCTACCTTATAATACAAAGAACACATGCATTGCCTGTGTGCAACACCGTTATCTCAATGCATTTGAGCCACTTACATACAAAGTCACAGACTGAGCAGGCTCAGTTTAAAGGCTCGTACACACGTCGGATGTTTCCAAATGACTGGTCGTTTGAACGTTTGAACGTCCGGGCGTTTGGACGTCAAATCGGGCATGTGTACGATCGGTCATTCAGCTGATAAGACTGGATTTGACGGATTCACTTGGCGGTCGATTGGAAAAATCCGTCGTGTGTATGTACCTGTGTATGTACCTTTAGGGCTCAAACCCACTAGCAGCCTTTTCTAGGCGCTAGTGATCTGAAAAAGTTCTTGGTAATGCAATGCTATGGGGGATTTTTATAAAATCACATCGCTCAAGTGGGATCACACCTACGCATAGCATTACATTAGCAAGAGCTTTACAAATCACAAAGGCCTTGTTCACATTGCGTTCGGCTCGCGTGTCCATCCACAGTGGGCTTATTTTGAGGCATTTTTTCTTTCCAATTCCCGGCGCTTGGGTGGGCGGTTGTTTTTTGTGGTTAGCGGTTTCCAATGCATTTTTCCCGAGCGTTTGGTAATTCACTCCCTGACGCAAGTCAGGAAGTGAATTCTTTGATCCGGAAAAGAATAAATACAATTCTGCATTTATTCTTATAAACGCGAACGCCTGCAGTGTGAACAAGCCCAAAGCGCTGCGAAAAGCTCTCCTAGTGGGTTCCAGGCCTAAGTCCTGCAATAGATTTTATGTTTCTTACAGAAGTAACCCTTCATACTAGTTAGCACAGCCTTGCATGACATGGAGCCTGTTCACTAGTAAAAAAAAAAAAAAAAAAAGTAAATATTAGAATTGATTTCTTGGATGAGCTTAAAAAATAAAAAAAATAAAAAATAAAAGTTTCTATATTAAACGAAAAGCAAAATCAGCAGACTCTCTGCAGGTCTGCTCAAAGCACGCCTACTGAGCGTGGAGTCTCTGGTTAGATTACTGAATCTGGTAAGGCCTCTTGCACACTACATGCGATTCTGATTTTTTTATACGATCCAACTTTTGATACCAATTAAAAAAACGTAGCAGCATGCAGTACTTTTTTTTAAATAGGTATCAAAAATCGGATCGTATAAAAATCAGAATTGCATGTAGTGTGCTTGTGCTACATACAATTCAAATTCCGATTTGCGCTTTTGACACAATTTTGCATGTGATTCCAATATTTAATCGGTCTTGCATGCTGCGTTTTTTCTGCGTTTTTCTTCTTGTGTTAATAGCATCCAGGGAAAATAAATTGCAAATCGGAATCACAAATGCATGCAAGAGGCCTAAAGATGCCTATACATCAGACAACTTTGGCGGCCGATTGACCAACCAATTTGATTATTATTATTATCGAATTCATTGAAAATCAGTAAAGGCCCGACCGACAATGCGAGCAATTTCGGGCCGTATTTGGTCACATTAGTCGATTGCGCCTGATGCAAACTAAACCCCTGCCACTGCCCCCCAATGTATAAATGTGCCCCCCCCCCCCCCTGTATGACATCAGTCGCTATATGCCAGTGGCGTGTACGAAGAGACGCCCGGAGGTTACAGACATCATGTGGAGGCTGACACAAGACTGGTAATGTATAAATGCACACACGGGGGGGGGGGGACACCTATACATTAGGGGAGCAGCGGCGGGGCCGACCGCTGTGGGCTCAGCCGATTCCCTGAAAATTTCATGCTGTAATCAGACAGGAATTGGCCTGCAGATTCGATTACAGATAAATTTGTCTCTTTGTCGAATCTGCCCATAATTTCCTGATGTATGGGCACTATAAGGCCTCTTTTCCACAAGCAGCTGAAGGCTGCACAGGAGGTGGACATCTGAACGCGGCAGTTTCCAGGCTCAGCCACAACATGAGGCTATTTTTGCTGCTGGGTAATGCCACCATTCAAACATGACATGCGCAGTGTTACTAAAAGCTTCCACTCAGCTGCATGTAATTGCAGTCAAACGGTGCTTGTGTCTGGCAGCTGGGCAACTGAACTGCTCTACAAACGAGCAGTTCATTCCCCCCCTAGAAAAGAGGCATTACTGGGTACAATCAGGGCACCTTATTGTCCAATTATAGTAAATACTTGCCAATGATGCCCAGGAAAAGAAAACCAGACTCTCTGAACATACATAGGTACTGTACAAAAATGGGGAAGGACTGAGGAGGTGGGGTGCAGGTCCATAATGCTCCTACGGAAGGAGTCAGGAAAGGATAATTTTGTCTCCCTTTTTGTAACTGTTGAATCTGATAAATGTGTAACTGGCAGCCTATGTGTCCCTCGCCGCAGCTCTGGTGTCCCGGGATCCCCTCTGTTGCAGATGCCGACTTCACTAGGTTGGCATCTTCTGTGCCTGCGGGAGCTAGCAGCTCCGCCACTTGCGTCCGCGGAGCATTTTGCACAGAAGTACTGTGCCTGCACAGAATGCTCCAGACCACGTGAGCGTGATCACAAGCGGCCACACGCTCGTACACGCGCAGTAGATGCCGACCTGGCGAGGTCAGCATCTGCAATGGAGGGGATCCTGGGACACTGGAGCTGTGGCGAGGGACACATAGGCTGCCAGGGACTGGAGAAAGCCTCAGGTAAGTAGATCTTATTTTTGTTTTTCTGCTCAAACTTGCCCTTTCAGTTGTCATAATTATTAAATTGTTGAGATTGAAAACATGAAAGGTGTCCATCATGTGTAAGAAAAACCACCGTAATACAACTTTGATGGTATTAAAACATGTATGTCAAACTCGGGCCCACGGGCCAAATCTGGCCTGCAGAGCCATCAAATTTGGCCCTCAAGAGGTTTTCCCTCTTTGCATTATGTTTGGCCCACTCTAGACCACCAGGGAAATTACATTGGAGGTGAAGCCTTAAGCCCCATACACACGCTCAACAGCAGTCTTTTATGCAGCACAATTATCAAACAACTTTTGTTGTGAAACAAATTGAACAACCAAAAAAAGTTGCCTGCTATTGTTCACACAACTGATAAGACCGATAAGATGTCAATCCAACCGTTGAAGTGACGTCTTATCAGTATTATCAGTTGTGTGAACAGTATAATGTCTGAGTTGTATGCCCTTTGCGATGGTTAGTCCAAACCAGGCCCGTTTCTAGGGCCGTGCAGCCGTGCGGCTGCCCTGAGCGCTATTAGGAGGGGGGGCGCTTAAATGGAGGGGAGAGCAGCAGCCGGGGGAGGGCAGCCCGACCTCTCCCTCCCTTCCTCTCCCTGGGCCGCCTTCCATGCTCCCCCCCTCGGACTGCAGAGTGAGAGCGCAGGGAAGCGCTGTATACAGCTACTCACCTCCGTCCCAGGTTCCAATCGACGCTCACTCACCACTGGTCTCCTCTCCGCATCGACGCTGATACACACGCTGCTTCCTGTTAAACAGGAAGCAGCGTGTGTATACCGGCTATGCAGAGAGGAGACCTGCGGCGAGTGAGCGGCGATTGGAACCTGGGACAGAGGTGAGTAGCTGTATACAGCGCTTCCCTGCGCTCTCACTCTGCAGTCCGAGGGGGAGCATGGAGGGTGGCCCTGGGAGAGGAAGGGAGGGAGAGGTCGGGCTGCCCTCCCCGCAGCCATTAAGGGGGGGCACCTACCTACCTCACCTATACTGGGGGGCAGCTACCTAATATAAACTATACTGGGGGGCAGCTACCTAATCTAACCTATACTGGGGAGTAGCTACCTATCTAGCCTATACTGGGGGGGGGGGAGCTACCTAATCTAACCTATGCTGGGGGAAACCTACCTAATCTAACCTATACTGGGGGGCAGCTACCTATCTAACCTATACTGGGGGGCAGCTACCAATCTAACCTATACTGGGGGCAGCTACCAATCTAACCTACACTGGGGGCACTTACTTATCTAACCTGTATTGGGGGCACCTACCTACCTAGCTAGCCTGTACAGGTAGCAACTGTACTGGCTACCTATATTGGAGGCACCTACCTAACTAACCTATACTGGGGGCACCTACCTATCTAACCTATGCTGGGGGCAACTATTCTGGCTACCTATATTAGAGGCACCCACCTAGCTAACCTGTACTGGGGGCACCTACCTTTCTTATACCGGAGGCGCCTGCCTATCTAACCTATACTGGGGGCAACTATACTGGCTCACCTATGCCTGGCTACCTATACTGGGAGGCCTATAGCCGGCTACCTATACTGGGGTACCTATTCCTGGCTACCAATACTGAGGGGACCTATACTGAGTGCAACTAGACCTGGCTAACCTATACTGCAGGCACCTATACCTGGCTCCGCGGGGGGAGGGGGGGGGGGGCGCAATTTTTACACCCTCGCCCTGATTGCATTTTAGCCTAGAAACTGCACTGGTCCAAACAGAAGATATAAAGTTCTGTGTAATGGTTCAAATCTTCGATGGTATGGATACGCTGGCTGGGACTCTTTTCTGACAGCCTCTGTCCAGCAGATTCAACTCCTTCGCTGCTGGAGGGTGGAGTTGGTAATGGGAGATGGGCAGTTTCTGCTACCTGCTACCTGCTCCAGCTCCACACTCTGTCATGTCAGGCAGAGAAGAATATGAAATACCTGAAATGGTCATATCTCTGCGTCAGTTGATCAGAACCCGCAGAGAATGATACATGCATATTCCTGGCAGTCTCTGTCTCTCTGTCAGTCACACACACACACACACACACACACACACACACACACACACACACACACACACACACACACACACACACACACACACACACACACACACACACACACACACACACACACACACACACACACACACACACACACACACACACACACACACACACACACACACACACACACACACACACACACACACACACACACACACACACACACACACACATATATTTCATTTCAGAGCAAACTAGATCTCGGTGCCAGAATATGCTAAACAAACGCCTTGTGGCTCAAACACCCCCCAGATCGGATCTAGTGCATATCTGATAATTTTCACATGCCTGGTGTCTATGGAAAACTGATTATTTAATACAATTAATATTGTTATATCTAGGGGGAGGGGGCTCCCTCCAGCCCCAAGCTCCCAGCATGTCCCTCGCCGCAGCTCTCCCCACAGCCGTTTGCCGCAGCTCCGTCCCAGTCCCCGACGATGACGTCAGAGCGACCTCTAGGTCAGCCTGTACTGCGCCTGCTGTCAATCACCGCCACGTGGGCCGGAGCGGACTGCGCAGGCGCAGTCGTTCTGCGCCTGCGCTCTGACGTAATCGCCGGGGACTGGGACGGAGCTGCGGCGACCGGCTGTGGGGAGAGCTGCGGCGAGGGACATGCTGGGAGCTTGGGGCTGGAGGAAGCCCCCGGTAAGTACCATTTATTTTATCCATTTTCGCCTGATGACTCCTTTAAGCAAAGGTACAAAGTTAAAGTGACACTCCTAATCATGCTTTACGTACCCGATTTTTCGTTAGATTGCGCCAGTGGCGTAGGCGAATACGTGACACCCTGTATTAAAACAATGTACTCCCAGATCAATTCTATACTAAATCCCTATTTATAAAAAGAATATTCGTCTAATGCATTTGGGATGCAGTTGGCAATGCTGTATATGTGATAGCACTGACAAATAAGTGATAAGTTAATGATAACATCACCAAAAATGTACTCACTGCTAGGAGTGTGCAAGTGCCTCTTTAAAATGTACCAGAGATCAAACACTATAAAGATTCAATAGTTGCCTGGGGTTTCCTCCAGCCCCATAAGCACGTGTGATCCCTCTGTGGTCCCTCGCCATCCTCCCACGGTCTGCAATCAGTCCCGGTAACAGGCTCAGTCGAGTCCAGTCTGGGTCTACTGCACACACGCGGACCTCCAGCGCATTCGCAGTAGACCCGGATTGACGTGACTGAAGCAATTACCGGGGCTGACAGCAGCTGAACATCAGACCGCGGGAGGACGGTGTGAGATTAACACATGATTAAGGGGCTGGCGGAAGCCTGGGTAAGTATTGAATCTTTAAAGCTTTTTGATCTCTGGTTTACTTTAAGATGTGCCATATCCAGTGTCTGCTTTAATAAGATATTACCCATCATACGAGGAGGTTGTAAAAACCCATGTGAATGTGGGCAGAGATGCAAATCTCATTTATGCATGCCTGCTTACTTGCTGTATTGGTGTGAAAGGCAGCCTGAAAGGAATTGTTTGTAATGGGAGCTAATATTACGAAAGCAACTTTCATGTAAACCATACCTCTCGACATTTGAATGATAGAAAGCGGGACACTTAGGCCACACCCCCAACCCCCTAGTCACGCCCACCCAAAAAGTTTTTTTAAATAAATATTTTTAATTAATAATATTAATTACTCCCGAAAGGGGAGGCGCGTGAGGGTGCCAGAGGGTGGGGAGGAGGGTGAGGGTCGCCGTGGGTGGGCAGAGAGGAGAAAAAATGTGCAGCAGAGCGGGCTGTAAATCTTACCATTGCCTCTCCGCACCGGGATCTCATCTGGTCTTCTCGCTTCCTGCGATGTCACAGGAAGCCCCAAGCCTAGAAGAGCCAGATGAGATCCCGGTGCGGAGAGGCAATGGTAAGATTTACAGCCCGCTCCGCTGCGCATTTTACTCTGCGGGGGGGAGGGGACACTGGGGGGCATATTAGGAGGGAGGGAGGGAGGGAGAAATTTAATGGCGGCGGCTATCCGTGCCTCATACCGCATCCCCGGGCTGGTGCCTCGATCGTTTTTTCCCCCCTCTCTCCCCAGCGGCCGGGACAAAGGGGGGGCAGCGCGGGACAGCGGGAGGGCCCCCCAAAATCGGGACCGTCCTGACGAAATCGGGATGGTTTGGGGCCCTGTGTAAACACTGAAAGGCTTTTCTTTTCTAGTTAAAATATTGAATGGCTGTGTACTACCAACACACACAAGAGATGATCAGTGAGATGTTAATTTTCGAAGTTTGTTGCAAATATGTTATAGATAAAATACAACCTAAAAATTAAAAAACAGAGCAAAAGTTAGCAGCTTCTGACTGATTAGCTTAGTCATCATGTGTGTCTGTATGTGTGAAAACATGCAGAGTTTACCACAGAAGATGCGTGCAGTGCTTCACTGCTGTCTGTTTTTATCTGCATGGGAAAAACGCATTCAATTGTGCACTAGCCAGTTTAATAGAATTGGTTCTCAGTTTATCTGTGCAGAAAAGTGTGTGTGTGTGTGGGGGGGGGGGGGGCATCCAAAACTTCGCAGGGGGGCCCAGTGATTTATAGTTACGCCAGAGTTTGTATGTTTTCCCCGTGTCTGTGTGGGTTTCCTCTGAGCACTCCGGTTTCCTCCCACATCCCAAAAACATGCAGATAAGTTAATTGGCTTCCCCCTAAATTGGCACTAGACTATGATACATGGACTACACGATACATACCCCTATGACTGTGATAGGGACTGGATTGTGAGCCCCTCTGAGGGACAGTTAGTGACAAGCCGATACATACTCTGTACTGGAGTAGATATCTGCAGGCTACCATCTCTTTTAACATCTCAAGTAGCAACCAGTGAGAAAGAGCAACAATGACATCTGGTGGTGGAAACAAAGTGTGAAGTTCTAAATACAGTAGCAATAAAAAGTATGTGAATCCTTTATTTATTTAAGTATTTCTAGAGCACCAACATATTACACAGCTAGAGATGGCCCGAACCTCCGATTTTAGGTTCGCAAACCGCGTTCGCGAACCTCCACAAACGTTTGCGAACTTGCAATCTTTTGCAAACCGCAATAGACTTCAATGGGGAGGCGAACTTTGAAAACTAGAAACATTTATGCTGGCCACAAAAGTGATGGAAAAGATGTTTCAAGGGGTCTAACATCTAGTTTTTGCATGGATGAGTGGGATAGACGCCAAAAGTCCCGGGCAAAAATCTGGATTTGACGCAAAGCAGCGTTTCAAGGGCAGAAATCACATTGCATGCTAAATTGGAGGCCTAAAGTGCTTTAAAACATCTTGCATGTGTATACATCAATCAGGGAGTGCAATTAGAGCACTGCTTCACACTGACACACCAAACTCACTGTGTAACGCCCCGCAAACAGCTGCTTGTGTAGTGACGGCTGTGCTGGACTGGTGCACACCATGGCCAGAGTGCAGGCGATAGCAGTTTTCAAGCCCATATGGTTCGCAGACTGAGGTCGCTCAATGACAGAACAACAGTGACTGTCCAGCTGATCGAAGGGGAATTGACACATGTACATGCCTTTTGTTTTGTTGTTGCAGCCGCAGTGCAGCCAGAAAAATTAGGCAGGCATGTACACGCACCAGAAAAATTATTATAGCAGCCATTGCTAGTGGCGGCCTTAAAAATTCAGGAATCTGCCTGGAGTCCTAGACCCTGTTGGTTGGCGGTGGCGGAGAAGGCAGTCAAGTGGCCTGCAGGCAGAGATGCTGTGTGGGAAGCGACTTAGTCATGGGGCAGGCAGTCACACAGTGTGCAGGCAGAGATGCTGTGTGCGGGGACTGACTTAGTCTTCGGGTGGGCAGTAGCCCTCCGGGATCCATGCCTCATTTATTTTGATAAAGGTGAGGTACTGAACACTTTTTTGACTCTTCTCAGTGACAATGCCTCCAGCTGCGCAGAAGGTCCTTTCTGACAGGACGCTTGAGGCAGGGAAAGACAGAAGTTGGATGGCAAATTGGGACAGCTCTGGCCACAGGTCAAGCCTGCGCACCCAGTAGTCCAAGGGTTCATCGCTGCTCACAGTGTCTACATTCACACTTAAGGCTGTCCTGTAAGCCTGGGTACTTAGACACAAATCTCTGAATTACGAGATTGAGCACATGTGCCATGCAGGGTACAGGTTTCAACTTTCCCAAATTCAAAGCCGAAATGAGATTGCTGCCGTTGTCACACACCACGTTGCCGATCTCCAGTTGATGCGGGGTCAGCCACTGATCCACCTGTTTGTTCAGAGCAGCCAGGAAGTTGCTCCAGTGTGACTCTCCGCTTTGAGGCAAGACATGTCTAAGATGGCGTGACACCGTCGTACCTGGCTTGCAGCATAGGCCCTGGGGAGCTGGGGCTGTGTAGCTGGAAAGGAGATCGCAGCACCAGTAGAGTTGAACTGCCACTCAGCCAAGGAGGATGAGGATGAGGACGTCAACAGCGAAGAGGATGTAGCAGGAGGAGTAGGAGGAGAAGGAGAGGAGGTGGCAGCAGGCCTGCCTGCAAGCTGTGGAGGTGTCACTAGGTCCGCTGCACAGCCACGTACTCCCTGCTTGCCAGGGGTCACCAGGTTGACCCAATGGGCTGTGTAAGTAATGTATCTGCCCTGACCGTGCTTGGCAGACATGGCATCCGTGGTCAGATGGGCCCTTGACCCAACGCTGGGTGCCAGAGATGACACCACTTGCCTCTCAACTTCACGGTACAGTTTGGGTATTGCCCTTACTGAGAAACAATTGCGGCCTGGTATCTTTCACTGCGGTGTCCCAATGGCCACAAATTTTCATAAGGCCTCAGACTTCACCAGCTGGTATGGTAACAGTTCTGCCAAGCCAGCTGTCAGACGCCGGGTAAGGGGGTGACTGGCAGACATTGGCTTCTTCCGCTCAAAGATTGCCCTCACGGACACCTGGCTGCTGCTGTGGGCAGAGCAGCAGGAACCGCTCAAGGTGAGAGGCGGAGTGGAGGAGGTTGGCTGTGATTGTGAAGGTGCAAGGGAGAAAGCGGCTGAAGAAGATGATGCACCTGAAGGAGGAAGAGGAGAAGGAGGGTGGCTTTGCTTTTGTGTGCTGCTTTTGCTCAGGTGGTCTTCCCATTGCAGTTTGTGCATTTTCAGCATGTGCCTTTGTAAGGCAGTTGTCCCTACATGGGTGTTGGCCTTTCCACGGCTCAATTTTTGGTGGCAGAGAGTACAGATGGCATTGCTCTGATCTTTGGCATGCACACTAAAAAATTTCCACACCGCTGAGCCACCCTGGAGTGTGGGCACTATGGTGGCGTCAGCAGCTGACGTTAAAGTGCAAGTTGGCTGGCTGTCCATAGGTGGCGATACATGGCGCCGGACACTGCCACCAGCTGTTTCTGACGACGAGCTCCCCCTGCTTCTTTCAGGAACTCATCTCCTACTCCTCTTTGACTCCCCCTCTGAACTGTCCCCTTGGTCATCTTGTCTCTTAGGATCCCATGTGACATCCGTATCATCGTCATCATCATAATCATCCTGCCCAGCTTCGCTTGCCTCAGACACCTCATAAACTGCACCAACAGCAGGTACTTCATTATCCTCCTCCTCACACCTTACGTCCATAGTGTTGCCTAACTCAGACATATGAGATGGTGTAACTTGCTTAGCGCCTTCATCTTGTTGTAACAATAATGGCTGTGAATCAGTGATTTCCCCACCAAATAACTCCTGTGAAGTGTCAAATGTAGCGGATGTGGTACTTGGAGTAGCGGTGGTGGCTGCGGAAGATGAAGTGTTCTGTGTTAAATAGTCAACCACGTCCTGACAATCTTGGGAGTTGATTGGACGTGCCTTCTTCTGAGCACTGTACTTTGGGCCAGGGCCGCATGAAATCACGTCAGCATGACCTCGAACAGACCTGCCGGGTGGCCTGCCTCTGGGTCTGCCTCTGCCTCTACCTGTTTTGTCCACATCGGGGGGGATGAAGTGAAAGGTATGCACTGACTTGACTAATACAATGTGCAGTCACACAGGTGCAGTGAAAGGTAGCAGTGACTGGTATTACAATACAATGTGTAGCTATCACACACGTGCAGTTAACAAGTATGCACGGACTGGTATACTAAACAGCGTGCGGACACAGAGATGCAGTGAACAGGTAGCAGTGACTGGTATTACAATACAATGTGCAGCGGTCACACAGGCGCAGTGAACAGGTATGCAGGGACTGGGTTTACAATACAATGTGCAGCTGTCACACAGGTGCAGTTAACAGGTATGCACAGACTGGTATACTAAACAGTGTGCGGTCACACAGGTGCAATGAACTGGTAGCAGTGACTGGTATTACAATACAATGTGCAGCTGTCACACAGGTGCAGTTAACAGGTATGCACGGACTGGTATACTAAACAGCGTGCGGTCACACAGGTGCAGTGAACAGGTATGCAGGGATTGGTATTACAAATGTGCACCTGTCACACACAGGTACCGTGAACAGTTGCAATGACTGGTGGTATATTACACTGCTTGCGCTCACGTAGGTAGGTAGGTAGGTGCACTGAACAGTGAACAGGTGCAGTGATTGGAATTACAAATGTGCACCTGTCACACACAGGTACCGTGAATAGTTGCAATGACTGGTGGTATAGTACACTGTTTGCACTCACGCAGTTAGGTAGGTAGGTGCACTGAACAGTGAACAGGTGCAGTAATTGGAATTACAAATGTGCAGCTGCCTGTCACACACACACAGGCAGGTACCCTGAACAGGTTCAATGACTGGTGGTATTAACAATGCGTGCGCTCACGTAGGTATAGGTAGGTAGGTGCACTGAACAGTGAACAGGTGCAGTGATTGGGATTACAAATGTGCAGCTGCCTGTCACACACACAGGTAGTCACTGAATGTGCTGGGCCTGGCAGTGGCACCGTAGGAATTACCAAGGCTGTCTATGCAACACAAGTGTCTGTGGGACACACAAAAAAAAAATAGATCACAAGAACAAGATTAGCTCTCAAAAGAGCTGTTGAGGGGTGCTTTATTAGCAATAAGAATCAGCAAGGAGCAAGCTAATAAGCCTACAAGAGCCTAACTAAGCTTTCCCTATAGCTCTCTCTGCAGCAGCTCTCCATTCTCTAATTACTGCAGGCACACGAGTGAGTCCAAATGCCTGAATCTGCCGGCCTTTTATAAGGGGGGGGGGGGCTCAAGGAGGGAGTGTAGCCTGATTGGCTACAATGTGCCTGCTGACTGTGATGTAGAGGGTCAAAGTTGACCCTAATGATGCACTATGGGGTGAATCGAACTTCCGCAAAAGTTTGCGGTTCTTCGCAATCACGAACCACGGAAGTTCGCCGGTTCCCATTCGCCGGCGAACAGTTTGGGCCATCTCTACACAGCACAGTACAGCATCGGCGTCGCTAGGGCGTATTATCCGGGGCACTGCCCACAAACTTGTTGCCATGGTGCCCAGGATCAATTATGGCCAAAGTGCACCGTAAGCCTTCCGCCCAGACTCGCACTCTTCTGGCCTGCCCGCCCTTCACTCCCTTCCCCCCCCCCCCCCCCCCGTCCTTGGCTCGCCCCCCCCCCCCTTGCACATTTACAATGCCGGCTTACCTATGCCTGGATTACAGCGTGGAGCCAGGAGCGCACAGCCGCAGACCTCTCTCTTCCTCCTGACTTTTCCCCTAGTGACCGGCTTCTGCTAATGACGCTGATTGCATCATTACCAGAAACCAAGCATCGGGGAAAAACAGCCAGGAGAGAGAGATAGGTCTGCGGATGTGTGCTCCACGCTGGAATCCAGGCATAGGTAAGCCGGTGTTGTAAATGTGCGGGGAGGGAGGGAGACGAGCGGAGGACATGGGCGGGGCCAGGGGCGTACCTAGAAAGCCTCGGGCCATCCCTGCAAAAAAAAATCCGCCCCCCCCCCAGGGCCCGCTCGGGGACTTTTTGGGGGCAGGAGGGTTTGCAGCATAAGAGGAGAGCTGTGGCCGCAGATCGGTGGGGAGGGGGGAAATTCCCCCCCTCCCTCACCTCGGGCTCTCCTCTTAGCGCTCCCCCTCCTGCAATCAATCATTGGTGGTGCTCGTGGCAGCAACGGCGGCGGCGGCAGGCAAGCTGAGCACATACCTCCTTCTGGCCGGAGGTCTCCGATCACTATGATCCCCCCTCCCCACGATCTGCGGGTACTGCTC
Organism: Hyperolius riggenbachi; assembly: GCF_040937935.1. Classification (NCBI taxonomy): domain Eukaryota; kingdom Metazoa; phylum Chordata; class Amphibia; order Anura; family Hyperoliidae; genus Hyperolius; species Hyperolius riggenbachi. Next base: position 139,024,480 of record NC_090656.1, read on the forward strand.
TCCTCTTATGCTGCGACCCCTCCTGCCCCCAAAAAGTCCCCGAGCGGGCCCTAGGGAGTCCCCGCCCCCCCGTGATGGCAGGGGTCGCATCCCCTGTTGTTACGCCAGTGGGCGGGGCAGCCCCTATACCTACCTACAGTAAGAGCCCCATACCTACCTACCTACACTGAAGGCCCATACATACCTACCTATACTGAGGACTCCATACCTACCTACCTATACTGAAAGCCCCCTACCTACCTATACTAAAGGCCTATACCTACCTACCTATACTGAAGGCCCCATACCCACCTACCTATACTGAAGGCTCCATACCTACCTACCTACCTACCTATACTGAGGACCCCATACCTACCTAACTATACTGAAAGCTCTCTATCTACCTACCTACCTACCTACCTATACTGAAGGCCCCATACCTACCTACCTATACTGAAGGCCCCATACCTACCTACCTACCTATACTGAGGACCCCATACCTACCTACCTATACTGAAAGCCCCCTGCCTACCTATACTAAAGGCCCCATACCTACCTACACTAAGGGTCCCATACCTACCTACCTACCTACACTGAAGGCCCCATACCTACCTACCTACCTATACTGAGGACCCCATACCTACCTACCTATACTGAAAGCCCCCTACCTACCTATACTAAAGGCCCCATACCTACCACCTATACTGAAGGCCCCATACTCACCTACCTATACTGAAGGCTCCATACCTACCTACCTACCTATACTGAGGACCCCATACCTACCTAACTATACTGAAAGCCCTCTACCTACCTACCTACCTACCTATACTGAAGGCCCCATACCTACCTATCTATACTGAAGGCCCCATACCTACCTACCTATACTGAAGGCCCCATACCTACCTACCTATACTGAGGACCCCATACCTACCTACCTATACTGAAGGCCCCATACCCACCTATCTATACTGAAGGCCCCACACCTATCTACCTATACTGAAGGCCCCATACCTACCTACCTACGTACCTATACTGAGGACCCCATACCTACTTACCTATACTGAAAGCCGCCTACCTACCTATACTGAAGGCCCCATACCTACCTATACTGAAGGCCCCATACCTACCTACCTATACTGAAGGCCCCATACCTACTTACATATACTGAAGGCCCCATACCTACCTATACTGATGACCCCATACTTACCTACCTACACTGAAGGCCCCATACCTACCTACCTATACTGAGGACCCCATACCTACCTACTAGTGTTGATGGAACAGTGCTCGGCACTGTTCGTTATTCCCCGAACATTCGCCTGATCCGGTTGAGCACAGCCGAGCACCGCTCCGCCATTCGCATGGGGGTTTAGCTTGGGGTAAGTAGGAGTCTAGGAGACAGAGCTAGCGGTTAGGTGCCAGCACTAGCTTGGGGTAGGTAGGAGACAGAGCTAGCGGTTAGGTGCCAGCACTGCCAGCCAGGCCAGCCACAGTGCCCCAGCCTCACCACCACTGCCAGCAGCAGCCACAGTGCCCCAGTCTCACCACTTCCAGCAGCAGCCACAGTGCCCCAGCCTCACCACTGCCAGCAGCAGCCACAGAGCCCCTGCCTCACCACTGCCAGGCATTGGCAGCAGCCACAGTGCCCCTGCCCCACCACTGCCAGCAGGCACAGCCAGCAGCCACTGTTCCCATTGTTTTTGTTGCCAGGCCAGCCACAGTGCACCTGCCTCACCACTGCCAGCAGACACTTCCAGCAGCCACAGTGCCCATCTTTTTTGTTGCCAGCCACAGTGCACTTGCCTCACCACTGCCAGCAGGCACTGCTAGCAGCCACCGAGCCTATCAAATTTGGTCCCAGTTTCAGTGCCAGCTGGGAACAGTTGTGACCATAAAAAACACAGTTTATTGAATTTTACTCTTGCTTTTCATTGAAAAAAAACAAAAAAATACTTTCAGTGCCAGCTGGGAACAGTTGTGCCCATACAAAAAACACAGTTTATTGAATTTTACTGTTGCTTATTGTTGAATAAAAAAAACAGTACTTTCAGTGCCAGCTGGGAACAGTTGTGCCCATAAAAAACAAAGTTTATTGAATTTTACTGTTGCTTATTGTTTAAAAAAAACAGTACTTTCAGTGCCAGCTGGGAACAGTTGTGCCCATAAAAATACAGTTTATTGAATTTTACTGTTGCTTATTGTTGGAAAAAAAACAGTACTTTCAGTGCCAGCTGGGAACAGTTGTGCCCATAAAAAACACACTTTATTGCATTTTACTGTTGCTTATTATTTTTAAAAAAAGCAGTACTTTCAGTGCCAGCTGGGAACAGTTGTGCCCATAAAAAAACACAGTTTATTGAATTCTACTGTTGCTTATTGTTGAAAAAAAACAGTACTTTCAGTGCCAGCTGGGAACAGTTGTGCCCATAAAAAACACACTTTATTGCATTTTACTGTTGCTTATTATTTAAAAAAAAAACAGTACTTTCAGTGCCAGCTGGGAACAGTTGTGCCCATAAAAAAACACAGTTTATTGAATTTTACTGTTGCTTATTGTTGAAAAAAAACAGTACTTTCAGTGCCAGCTGGGAACAGTTGTGCCCATAAAGATACACAGTTTATTGAATTTTACTGTTGCTTATTGTTGAAAAAAAACAGTACTTTCAGTGCCAGCTGGGAACAGTTGTGCCCATAAAAAACACACTTTATTGCATTTTACTGTTGCTTATTGTTGAATAAAAAAACAGTACTTTCAGTGCCAGCTGGGAACAGTTGTGCCTATAAAAAACACAGTTTATTGAATTTTACTGTTGCTTATTGTTGAAAAAAACAGTACTTTCAGTGCCATCTGGCAACAATTGTGCCCATAAAAACACACTGTTCCCATTGTTTTTGTTGCCAGGCCAGCCACAGTGCACCTGCCTCACCACTGCCAGCAGACACTTCCAGCAGCCACAGTGCCCATCTTTTTTGTTGCCAGCCACAGTACACTTGCCTCACCACTGCCAGCAGGCACTGCCAGCAGCCACCGTGCCCATCATATTTTTTTTTAACAGGTACGTTTTTGTTGATTTTCTTTTCAATATATCAATACAACATAAACTTTTATTACAACCATCAACTTATAACGTATAACAACCAGTTGTGGTAGGCCAAGGTCCCTAAAGGACATAAAAAGGAAAGGGAGGAAGAGAGAGAAGAAGGAAAAAGGTAGAGGTAATAGAAGAAGAGAAGAAAAGAAGTAAACTTGGTCACTGTTGCATACCGTACATTATTCAGAAGGAGAAAATACGTAGTAACAGAGTCCAATGAACAATATGTCACATGTGCTCTTACACTGTATTAGATATAGGAAGTATCCTTGAGTGCATTATAACCGAGGCAGGAAAAATAGCATATTATTTAATTACATATTAGAGTAATTGTCCCGCTTCTATAGAGAAGTATGTATAGTGTGTTTATGTATAATTTCAAACATAAAGAAGTTCAGATATCTACCTGGAGACTCCTATATAGAGTTGGGCCGAACGGTTTGCCGGCGAACGTGGTTCGCGCGAACTTAGGTGGTTCGCGTGCGGGTGCCGCACGCGAACGTTTTGCGGAAGTTCGGTTCGCCCCATAATGCACCTGAGGGTCAACTTTGACCCTCTACATCACAGTCAGCAGGCCCAGTGTAGCCAATTAGGCTACACTAGCCCCTGGAGCCCCACCCCCCCTTATATAAGGCAGGCAGCGGCGGCCATTACGGCCACTCGTGTGCCTGCATTAGAGAGAGTAGGGCGAGCTGCTGTCTGTCTCTAGGGAAAGATTAGTTAGGCTTTGCTTTTCCTGGCTGCATACCTGCTCTGTTCAGTGAGCCCTCAGCCCACTGCATACCTGTACTGTGATCCTGCCACTGCATACCTGTTCAGTGATCCTGCCAGTGCATACCTGTTCAGTGATCCTGCCACTGCATACCTGTTCAGTGATCCTGCCAGTGCATACCTGTTCAGTGATCCTGCCACTGCATACCTGTTCAGTGATCCTGCCACTGCATACCTGTTCAGTGATCCTGCCACTGCATACCTGTTCAGTGATCCTGCCACTGCATACCTGTTCAGTGATCCTGCCACTGCATACCTGTTCTGTGAACCCGCCACTGTATACCTGTTCTGTTCAGTGGACCCGCCACTGTATACCTGTTCTGTGAACCCGCCACTGTATACCTGTTCTGTTCAGTGGACCCGCCACTGTATACCTGTTCAGTGATCCTGCCACTGCATACCTGTTCAGTGATCCTGCCACTGTATACCTGTTCTGTGAACCCGCCACTGTATACCTGTTCTGTTCAGTGGACCCGCCACTGTATACCTGTTTAGTGAACACGCCACTGCATACCTGTTGTGTTCAGTGAACCTGCCACTGCATACCTGTTCTGTGAACCCGCCACTGTATACCTGTTCTGTTCAGTGGACCCGCCACTGTATACCTGTTCTGTGAACCCACCACTGTATACCTGTTCTGTTCAGTGGACCCGCCACTGTATACCTGTTCTGTGAACCCGCCACTGTATACCTGTTCTGTTCAGTGGACCCGCCACTGTATACCTGTTTAGTGAACCCGCCACTGTATACCTGTTCTGTTCAGTGGACCCGCCACTGTATACCTGTTCTGTGAACCCGCCACTGTATACCTGTTCTGTTCAGTGAACAGTTTGGTGTGTCAGTGTGAAGCAGTACCTTAATTACACTACCTGATTGATGTATACACATGCAAGATGTTTTAAAGCACTTTAGGCCTGTCATTTAGCATTCAATGTGATTTCTGCCCTTAAAACGCTGCTTTGCGTCAAATCCAGATTTTTCCCGGGGACTTTTGGCATCTATCCCACTCCGCCATGCCCCCCTCCAGGTGTTAGACCCCTTGAAACATCTTTTCCATCACTTTTGTGGCCAGCATAATTATTTTTTTTTTCAAAGTTCGCATCCCCATTGAAGTCTATTGCGGTTCGCGAACTTTAACGCGAACCGAACATTCCGCGAAAGTTCGCGAACCCGGTTCGCGAACCTAAAATCGGAGGTTCGGCCCAACTCTACTCCTATAATGTTTATCACACCACCTGGACCATATATTATCAAACTTATTGGGGCAGTTTCTGCTTTTATATGTCATTTTGCACAGAAGGAGCATATGATTGACGGTAGAGATCCATTCGGTCTTAGAGGGCACCACTGGTTGGTTCCAATGAATCAGAATTATTTTTCTAGCTACATGACAGAGTGTAAAGATTATGGCTTGTTTATATTTATTATAGCTATTTTTAGCGAAGATTCCTAACATTGCCATTTTTTTATCAAGTTTAAACGGGAGATCTAGAACCTTTCCAATGTTTTTTTCAACCTGTTACCAGAATCTTTCTAGTTTTGAGCATGCCCAGAACATATGCAAGTAGTTTCCAACCTGTGTGCCACACCTAGTGCAGATAGTAGAGTGAGCATGGTTGATTTTGTGTAATCTACTTGGGGTGAAGTATACTCTATGAAGATATTTTAAGTGAATTAACCTATCCCTGGATGAGATCAAGACCCCGGCCCCCCTGCCTACCACATCATCCCATTCTTCATCCTCTATCTCCCCAATATCGCTTGCCCATTGTGCATGAAGTTTGTCTGTATTGTGACCAATTTGGACTAATAGGTCTGTATATATAGCTGATAGGGGTTTTTCAAGGTTTTCCTGTATAAGAAGAGATTCCAGTGGATCAGATTCCAGCTGTATACCCTCTCTACCAAACTGGGCTGTAAATGCATGAGAGAGTTGCAGGTACCGAAAATACATGCGTTGCGGGATATTATAGAGTTGCTTAAGCTCTACAAAAGATAATAAGGATCCTGTTCTAGTAACATCTCTCAATATTTTAACTCCATGTTGTGCCCATAGTGCCGGGTCTGGTATAGAAGAGAAGTGAGGGACATTGGGGTTGCCCCATAAAGGGGTGTATGGAGACCATTTAGAGGGTGTAGTGAACTTTCTTTGGAGGTATTGCCACGCACGGATCGTGGTTTTCATGACTATGGTGGTGTTTGGGGATGAATTTGGGCCTCTAAACGGAAGGTTCAGAAGGGCTTCATATGATCCTATAATTGTCGCTTCCACTACTATTGCAGGGTTAGATTCATTTCGCGAGAACCACCACCTCACTGTGACTAATAGTGCTGCTAGAAAGTAATAAAAAAAGTTAGGCATGGATAGCCCGCCTTCAAGGGTCGGAAGCATCAGTGTTTTTAGAGACATTCGGGGGAGTTTATTGGACCATATAAAGGGGATTAGAATTTTATTAATTTCAGTAAAATATTTTTTAGGAATCCAGACTGGAGTGTTACGAAATATATACGTAAGTTTAGGTAACAGCATCATCTTAATTGCATTGACTCTGCCTATTAACGTTAAGGGTAGGTCCTGCCAGGTGTTACATTTACCTTTAATCTTTTGTATAATAGGGAGGAAGTTGTTTGCTAGAAATAGCTTGGTATCTTTCTGTATCACTATTCCCAGGTAAGTAAACTTGTTTACCCATTGTAGACCCGATCCGCTGGAGTTCTCCTCAGGGGCGTTATTATCCAAAGGGAAGAGAATGGATTTGGTTTTATTTATTTTTAATCCTGACCATCGACTGAAATGGTCTATTATATTAAAAGCTGTAGTGAGGGAGGGCCCTGAATCTGCGAGATATAGTAGTATGTCGTCTGCATAGAGTGAGATTTTTTCCTCTAGTCTCCCCAATTTTAATCCCTCAATCCCAGCAGAGTTACGGAGCATTATAGCCAGTGGCTCAATAGCCATAGCAAACAGACTCGGCGAGAGGGGACACCCCTGCCTAGTACCCCTTAAGAGCGGAAAGGATTGTGATGTTTTGCTGTTAATACGCAGTCTAGCAGTGGGTTTTTTATATAGCAATTACACCATTTTGATAAAATTACTACCTATGCCAAATTTGGCCATCACTTTCCAGAGGTATCCCCACTCCACCGAGTCGAATGCTTTCTCATTGTCTAATGAGGCTAGAACCCTATCTCCTTTATTGTTATGACTAGCGACTAGATTAGTATGTAACCTCCTAAGGTTGATGTCAGTTCCCTTTCCAGGCATAAACCCTGTTTGGTCTTGGTGGATTATGAAGAGTATACATTTATTAAGTCTGGAAGCAAGAGCTTTCGCTATTATTTTCGCATCAACGTTGATAAGTGATATAGGTCTATAGGATGTGCATAGGGTAGGGTCTTTACCGGGTTTTAAGATTAATGTGATTAGTGCTTCCGACCAGGAGACAGGAGGTGTACCATCATTAAGTGCTGACTTCTGAACGTCTAATAGTTTGGGAGCTAGAATAAGATGGTAGTGCTTATAATATTCTGATGGGTACCCGTCTAATCCTGGGGATTTCCCACGTTGCATTTCTGCGATAGCGTCTGTGATCTCATCCAGGGTAAGAGGTGCGTCCAGGGCTTTTGTTTGTTCCTCACTAAGGGTGGGGAATGTAATACCATGTAAGAATGCATCTAATTGTGAGGAGGAGTATTTACCTTAGAGGAATATAAGTTAGTGTAGTATTGGAGAAAGGTCTGCTCAATAGTATATTGGTCTTCATGTAGGCAGCCATCCTCGGACCTAATCCCTGGTATTGCAGCATTTGACCTTGTATCCCTAAGGAGCCAGGCCAAGAGTTTATCATATTTGTCTCCCTTAGCAAATATAGTTTGAGATTTAGCCAGGAGAGCCCGTCTGCAGTAATCCACTTGTAAAAGTTCTACTCTGTTTGTGCCCATCATATTTGGTCCCAGTTTCAGTGCCAGCTGGGAACAGTTGTGCCCGTAAAAAAACACAGTTTATTGAATTTTACTGTTGTTTATTGTTAAAAAAAACAGTACTTTCAGTGCCAGCTGGGAACAGTTGTGCCCATAAAAACACACTGTTCCCATTGTTTTTGTTGCCAGGCCAGCCACAGTGCACCTGCCTCACCACTGCCAGCAGACATTTCCAGCAGCCACAGTGCCCATCTTTTTTGTTGCCAGCCACAGTACACTTGCCTCACCACTGCCAGCAGGCACTGCCAGCAGCCACCGTGCCCATCATATTTGGTCCCAGTTTCAGTGCCAGCTGGGAACAGTCGTGACCATAAAAAACACAGTTTATTGAATTTTACTCTTGCTTATTATTGAAAAAAAAACAAAAAAATACTTTCAGTGCCAGCTGGGAACAGTTGTGCCCATAAAAAAACACACTTTATTGAATTTTACTGTTGCTTATCATTTAAAAAAACAGTACTTTCAGTGCCAGCTGGGAACAGTTGTGCCTATAAAAAACACAGTTTATTGAATTTTACTGTTGCTTATTGTTGAAAAAAACAGTACTTTCAGTGCCAGCTGGCAACAGTTGTGCCCATAAAAACACACTGTTCCCATTGTTTTTGTTGTCAGGCCAGCCACAGTGCACCTGCCTCACCACTGCCAGCAGACACTTCCAGCAGCCACAGTGCCCATCTTTTTTGTTGCCAGCCACAGTGCACTGCCTCACCACTGCCAGCAGCCACCGTGCCCATCATATTTGGTCCCAGTTTCAGTGCCAGCTGGGAACCGTTGTGCCCATAAAAATACAGTTTATTGAATTTTACTGTTGCTTATTGTTGGAAAAAAAAGTACTTTCAGTGCCAGCTGGGAACAGTTGTGCCCATAAAAAACACACTTTATTGCATTTTACTGTTGCTTATTGTTTAAAAAAACAGTACTTTCAGTGCCAGCTGGGAACAGTTGTGCCCATAAAAACACAGTTTATTCAATTTTACTGTTGCTTATTATTTAAAAAACAAAACAAAACAGTACTTTCAGTGCCAGCTGGGAACAGTTGTGCCCATAAAAAAACACACTTTATTGCATTTTACTGTTGCTTATTGTTGAAAAAAAACAGTACTTTCACTGCCAGCTGGGAACAGTTGTGCCCATAAAAACACAGTTTATTCAATTTTACTGTTGCTTATTGTTTAAAAAAAACAGTACTTTCAGTGCCAGCTGGGAACAGTTGTGCCTATAAAAAACACAGTTTATTGAATTTTACAGTTGCTTATTGTTGAAAAAAAACAGTACTTTCAGTGCCATCTGGCAACAGTTGTGCCCATAAAAACACACTGTTCCCATTGTTTTTGTTGCCAGGCCAGCCACAGTGCACCTGCCTCACCACTGCCAGCAGACACTTCCAGCAGCCACAGTGCCCATCTTTTTTGTTGCCAGCCACAGTACACTTGCCTCACCACTGCCAGCAGGCACTGCCAGCAGCCACCGTGCCCATCATATTTGGTCCCAGTTTCAGTGCCAGCTGGGAACAGTTGTGCCCGTAAAAATACACAGTTTATTGAATTTTACTCTTGCTTTTCATTGAAATAAAAACAAAAAAATACTTTCAGTGCCAGCTGGGAACAGTTGTGCCCATAAAAAACACAGTTTATTGAATTTTACTGTTGCTTATTGTTTAAAAAAAACAGTACTTTCAGTGCCAGCTGGGAACAGTTGTGCCCATAAAAATACAGTTTATTGAATTTTACTGTTGCTTATTGTTGGAAAAAAAAACAGTACTTTCAGTGCCAGCTGGGAACAGTTGTGCCCATAAAAAACACAGTTTATTGCATTTTACTGTTGCTTATTGTTTAAAAAAAAAACAGTACTTTCAGTGCCAGCTGGGAACAGTTGTGCCCATAAAAACACACTTTATTGCATTTTACTGTTGCTTATTATTTTAAAAAAAACAGTACTTTCAGTGCCAACTGGGAACAGTTGTGCCCATAAAAAACACAGTTTATTAAATTTTACTGTTGCTTATTGTTGAAAAAAAATAACAGTACTTTCAGTGCCAGCTGGGAACAGTTGTGTCCATAAAAATACACAGTTTATTGAATTTTACTGTTGCTTATTGTTGAAAAAAAACAGTACTTTCAGTGCCAGCTGGGAACAGTTGTGCCCATAAAAAACACACTTTATTGCATTTTACTGTTGCTTATTGTTTAAAAAAAAAAGTACTTTCAGTGCCAGCTGGGAACAGTTGTGCCCATAAAAAAACACAGTTTATTGAATTTTACTGTTGTTTATTGTTGAAAAAAAACAGTACTTTCAGTGCCAGCTGGGAACACTTCCAGCAGCCACAGTGCCCATCTTTTTTGTTGCCAGCCACAGTGCAAACACAGTTTATTGAATTTTACTGTTGCTTATTGTTGAATAAAAAAACAGTACTTTCAGTGCCAGCTGGGAACAGTTGTGCACATAAAAAACACAGTTTATTGAATTCTACTGTTGCTTACTGTTTAAAAAAATAGTACTTTCAGTGCCAGCTGGGAACAGTTGTGCCTATAAAAAAACACAGTTTATTGAATTTTACTGTTGCTTATTGTTGAAAAAAAACAGTACTTTCAGTGCCAGCTGGCAACAGTTGTGCCCATAAAAACACACTTTATTGAATGTTACTGTTGCTTAGTGTTGTATAAAATAGCAGTACTTTCAAGGCTAGCTGGGAAAACTCGTGCCCATAAAAAAAATGTATTTCATTTTTCTTTGTGACAAGTAATGACTATTATTGAGAAATCCAGTGAAAGAGGGAGGGGCAGGGGAAGTGGTGTTTCCCCTGACGGTTCACGTAGAGGCCGTGTTTGCGCACCAAAGAAGAAAACCCACTCAATACCGCCCATCTTGTACGGGCAAAAAACAACCCTCAATAACCCACAAGAACGGGACCAGGTAGTTAATTGGTTGCAGGGGCGTAGCAATAGGGGGTGCAGCGGTAGCGACCGCATCGGGGCCCTTGGGCCATAGGGGCCCCGTAGGGCCCTCCCTCAACCACAGTATTAGCTCTTTATTGGTACTGTGCTCATAATAAACACTTCTATAGATACTTTGAATTGTGATAATCATTAACAAGCTGTTCCCCATTCCCTTCTTGCACCTCTGACATTGTAGTTGCCATTGGCAGGTTTTGGTGCGTCGTATGAATTGTTATGTATAGAGTGCTTGTGGGGCCCCATTGTAAGACTTGCATCGGGGCCCACAGCTCCTTAGCTACGCCACTGATTGGTTGACCTCTCAAGCGTCCAGCAGCAGGTTAAACACCAGCCCATCCTTGTTAGGCACGAGGTCCTCTGCCAGTTACAAGGAGCCAGTGGGCACAAACGTGACACAACTGGCAGCTACACCATGCACAAAACGGCCACATACCGAGTCTGACCAATTGTTCCACGACACAATGGCAGGAGCTATTCTCCCCCCAGATGTGCAACCTTGCATCTGTGAAAGGTCAATGGAACAGCCACAAATGTTGTGCCTGGATTCACAAGCAGTGGATGCTGAAAATGCAACAATTACTGAAAGGCAAAGCGAGGACGAAGACATTCAAATCTCGCAATGTGCGCAGGAATTTGAATCGCAGGAGGTCTGCCAAGATGAGGAAGAGATGGGATTGAGGTGCGCAGAGGTTGTTCTGAGGAGCTCTAGTCCAGTGCACACACATGAGATGGAAGAGGAGGTTACGGATGATGAGCTCACAGACCCAACATGGGAAGCATGCCATCGCCCTCGGGATAACGCTACAGATGAGTCTTCTGAAGAACCCACTGCTGCAAGAGTTTGCGTTGTGCCACAAAGTATTCAGGAAATATCGACCACAACAAGCGCACAAGTGAGACGCAAAAGAGGCATGTGCCAAACTCCCCAGCAAAGCAGTAGGTCTTCAAAAGTCTGGTCTTTTTTTTGAAGATAGCAGGGAGGATGTAACCAAGGTGGTTTGCAAGGTGTGCAGGGAAAAATATCAACAACCTCACCACCACCAGCATGCACCGGCACATGGAAGCCAAACATCGCAATCTGTGAGCAGATACACAAGGCCTGGGTACCGGCTCGCTTCCAGCCCCCAGCAACACTGCCTCCGTTTTGGACACCAGACCCTCCTCAGCAGCCCAGCTACAGTGTTGGCTAACCATCAGTAATCGATGTCAGTCGCAGCAGTAGTGCTCTTGACTGTTCCCAGTCATCGACGACAACAACCAACTGCCCTTCAGTGTGTGAGCCTACTGTTCAGTTGTCTGTCCCGAAGATGTTGGAGCGCAGGAGAAAATTGCCAGCAAATGACCCCCAGGCCATGGCACTAACAGCCAGCATTGCCAAATTCCTGGCCAGCGAAATGCTGCCATATAGAGTGGTGGAGACAGAGAGCTTCAAATCCATGATGTTGATGGTCATACCACGTTACGTGGTTCCCAGCCGCCACTACTTTGCGCGCTGTGCCATGCCAGCATTACAGGAACACGTGGTCGCAAACATCACCCGAAGCCTGAAAAATGCAGTTGCCTGCAAGGCTCACCTCACCATTGACACGTGGACGAGTGCGTTGGGCCAGGGTCGGTACATCTCCCTTACGGCGCACTGGGTGAACCTTGTGGAGCCTGGGAGCGACACCTCACTCGCTATGGCACAGGTTTTGCCAATACCGCAAATAGCCGGACCTGCATCCCTACGAGTTAATGACAGCACCTACCTCTCTGGCTCCTTCTCCTCCACCACCTCTCCAAACTTTACCTCATCCGGCAGCGCTAACTCAGCAATAGGTGCGTGGAAGCGGTGCAGCAAAGCTGTTGCCATGCGTCAGCAGGCCTTATTAAAGCTGATCTGCCTTGGAGAGAAGCAGTACACAGGTGCTGAAATTTGGAAGGGAATACAGGAGCAGACCCAGTTGTGGCTGGCACTGCTGGACCTGGAACCAGGCCTGATTGTGTGTAAAAATGGGAGCAATCTCATTAGCGCGTTACAGTTCGCAAAGCTAAGACACATCCCTTGCCTCGCCCACGTTCTGAACCTAGTGGTTCAGCGGTTCCTGAGGACATACCCAGACGTGGCGGATCTTCTGCAGAAGGTGCGACGAGTGGCAAAGCATTTTCGCAAATCCAGTACGGCTTCGGCCGCACTCACCAAGTTGCAGCAGCGATTCAGTCTACCCAACCATCGCTTGGTGTCTGATGTCCCCACGTGCTGGAATTCGACGCTGCACATGTTAGCACGCCTTTGCGAGCAGATGAGTGCACTAGACTAGTACCTGATGGAGCAGTACCGAGGCAGTCAGCTGCCAAACTTTTGTGGTTCAAAATGGGCGACCATGTTGGACCTGTGCGAAGTCCTCCAAAATTTTGAGCAATCCACGTTTCTTGTGAGCGGTGATAACTCATTAGTCAGCATTACAATACCACTGCTGTGTTTACTGAAGAAATCAATGTTGAAGATCAAGGAAGACGCAATCAGGATGGAAGAGGAAGAATTCAGAGAGGACACCGCACAGCGTGATATTATCCACATCAGGCAATCTGCCTCAGGAACTGCTGGTCGCTTGTATGATGAAGAGGACGAGGAACAGCTGGAGTTGGAGCAGGACATGGATTCCTCCACTACCGAGGGAGATGGCCGTGCACGTTTGACTTCCACAATTCAGTGAGAATGGGCAGGAGAAGACGAGGAAGAAGGTGGGCATGATGCTGGTGATGGTGCATCACAAGCAAGCACAGAACATGATGATGATGACGAGCAACCTGTTGGGACTCTGGCACACATGGCTCAGTTCATGTTAGCCTGCATTGAACGCGACACGCGCATTGTCCGAATTCTGGCGGACATGGAGTACTAGGTTTATACCCTTTTGGATCCATGGTCCAAAGAAAAATTTCCAACATTGATTGAAGAAAGTGTCAGTGTAAAAATGCAAGAGTACCAGAAGGCCCTTGTGGAGAAATTGGTGAGGAGATTTGCATCCTCCTCCAGCCACGCCGAAAGACTGACTTCCGCTAACCCAGGACTAGGAGGGGAGCAAAGAACAACACAAGCTGCAGCTAGATCCCACAAGGGAATGGTATCAGCAGTGTCCAAGGTGTGGCAAAGGTTTCTGACACCCAGAACAGCATTCGCGCAGCCCACAGAACAGCATTCGCGCAGTTCCACCTCCAACACCGCTCGCCTGCAGAGGATGGTCAAGGATTACATGTCAGACGGCGTAACCGCGTTCAACGATCCATCAGTCCCCTTTAATTATTGGGTCTCTAAGCTAGACACCTGGCACGAACTGGCACTGTACGCAATAGAGGTGCTGGCTTGCCCTGCCGCCAGCGTTATGTCCAAACGTTGTTTCAGTGATGCCGGAGGCATCATTACAGATAGGCGTATCCGCCACTCCACAGAAAATGCAGACCGTCTGACACAAATAAAAATGAATAAATCGTGGATTGGAACCGACTTCGCAACACCCCCCCCGAGTAAGCACCATGAACATCTGTGCTGGGTTAGCGTTGCCGGTCCCAGATAGGAATAGGACTGCTTTTCAGGAATATCTCCTTTGTATATTTATCAATGCATGGCGGCAAAATGCATTAGTTTAAAGTGAACCTGAGGTGAAAATGAGATGGAGGTTGCCATATGTATTTCCTTTTAAACTATACCAGTCAACTGGCACCCATAATGATCTATTTGGACGCAGTAGTGTGTGAATTAAACTAGAAACAAGTATGCAGATAATCTTGCCAGGTCGGACATTATTGTCAGAAACACCTGATCTGCTGCATGCTTGTTCAAGGTCTATGCCTGAACGTATTAGAGGCCGAGGATCTGCAGGACAACCAGGCAACTGGTGTTGCTTAAAAGGAAATAAATATGGCAGCCTCCATGTCACTCTCACCTCGGGTTCACTTTAAGCATGCATTTTGTCCTCATGCAAGGCCTGGGTTGTGTCACAAAGTGTGGACTTGTTCTCCTGTACCTCCTCTTCCATCCTGTGAGCTGGGTTAGCATTGCCGGTCCCATTGGTAGGACTGCTTTTCAGGAATATCTCATTTCTATTATATTTATCAATGCATGGCGACAAAATGCATTGCTTTGAGCCTGCATTTTGTCCTCATGCAAGGCCTGGGTTGTGTTACAAAGCGTGGCCTTGTTTTCCTGTACCTCCTCTTTCATCATGCGTGCTGGGTTAGAGTTGCTGGTCCCATTGGTAGGACTGCTTTTCAGGAATATCTCATTTCTATTATATTTATCAATGCATGGCGATAAACTGCATTGGCCTTAAGCGTGCAGTTTTTCCCCATACACGTATGCCTTTTTTGGGGAGTCTTATTTGTTTTATTGGCAAGTATAATTGGCGCACTGCTCTGCAAACATGAGTCCCTGCTTTTATTCTTAGCCTAAGATCTATGTGTAAATGCCCCCCCCCCCCCCCACTATTTCCAACCCATTTTGCAGAAGTTTCCCTCATTTTGCAAGTTTTTTCAGTCCTGCAAAGCAGGCATGCTCGGGTCCCCATTGACTTCAATTAGGCTTGGTGTTCGGCCGAATATCCCGAACATCCGGACCATGTTCAGCCGAGCCGACCCAAGCCCGAATATCTGGGTGTTCGATCAACACTACCTATACTGAAGTTCCCATACCTACCTATCTATACTGAGGACCCCATATCCATCTACCTATACTGGAGGCCCCATACCTATTTACCTATACTGAGGACCCAATACCTACCTACAGGGGCTTGCAAAAGTATTCGGCCCCCTTGAAGTTTTCCACATTATGTCACATTACTGCCACAAACATGAATCAAATTTATTGGAATTCCACATGAAAGAACAATACAAAGTGGTGTACATATGAGAAGTGGAATGAAAATCATACATAATTCCAAACATTTTTTACAAATCAATAACTGCAAAGTGGGGTGTGCGTAATTCAGCCCCCTTTGGTCTGAGTGCAGTCAGTTGCCCATAGTCATTGCCTGATGAGTGCTAATGACTAAATAGAGTGCACCTGTGTGTAATCTAACGTCAGTACAAATACAGCTGCACTGCGACGACCTCAGAGGTTGTCTAAGAGAATATTGGGAGCAACAACACCATGTAGTCCAAAGAACACACCAGACAGGTCAGGGATAAAGTTATTGAGAAATTTAAAACAGGCTTAGGCTACAAAAAGATTTCCAAAGCCTTGAACATCCCATGGAGCACTGTTCAAGCGATCATTCAGAAATGGAAGGAGTATGGCACAACTGTAAACCTACCAAAACAAGGCCGTCCACCTAAACTCACAGGCCGAACAAGGAGAGCGCTGATCAGAAATGCAGTCAAGAGGTCCGTGGTGACTCTGGACGAACTGCAGAGATCTACAGCTCAGGTGGGGGAATCTGTCCATAGGACAACTATTAGTCGTGCACTGCACAAAATTGGCCTTTATGGAAGAGTGGCAAGAAGAAAGCCATTGTTAACAGAAAAGCATAAGAAGTCCCGTTTGCAGTTTGCCACAAGCCATGCGGGGACACAGCAAACGTGGAAGAAGGTGCTCTGGTCAGATGAGACCAAAACTGAACTTTTTGACCAAAATGCAAAACGCTATATGTGGCGGAAAACTAACACTGTACATTACTCTGAACACACCATCCCCACTGTCAAATATGGTGGTGGCAGCATCATGCTCTGGGAGTGCTTCTCTTCAGCAGGGACAGGGAAACTCGTCAGAGTTGATGGGAAGATGGATGGAGCCAAATACAGGGCAATCTTGGAAGAAAACTTCTTGCAGTCTGCAAAAGACTTGAGACTGGGGCGGAGATTCACCTTCCAGCAGGACAACGACCCTAAACATAAAGCCAGGGCAACAATGGAATGGTTTAAAACAAAACATATCCATGTGTTAGAATGGGCCAGTCAAAGTCCAGATCTAAATCCAATTGAAAATCTGTGGCAAGATCTGAAAACTGCTGTTCACAAACGCTGTCCATCTAATCTGACTGAGCTGGAGCTGTTTTGCAAAGAAGAATGGGCAAGGATTTCAGTCTCAAGATGTGTAAAGCTGGTAGAGACATACCCTAAAAGACTGGCAGCTGTAATTGCTGCAAAAGGTGGTTCTACAAAGTATTGACTCAGGGGGGCTGAATAATTACGCGCACCCCACTTTGCAGTTATTTATTTGTAAAAAATGTTTGGAATCATGTATGATTTTCGTTCCACTTCTCACGTGTACACCACTTTGTATTGGTCTTTCACGTGGAATTCCAATAAAATCGATTCATGTTTGTATCAGTAATATGACAAAATGTGGAAAACTTCAAGGGGGCCAAATACTTTTGCAAGCCACTGTACCTATACTGAAGGCCCCATACCTACCTACCTACCTATACTGATGACCGCATACCTACCTATCTATACTGAAAGCCCCATACCCACCTATCTACTTACACTGAGGACCCCATACCCATCTACCTATACGGATAGCCTCATACCTACCTACCTATACTGAGGACCCCATACCTACCCACCTATACTGAAGGCCCCATACCTACCTACGTACCTATTCTGAGGACCCCATACCTATCTACCTATACTGAAGGCCCCTTTACCTACCTACCTATACTGAAGACCCCTATACCTAGCTATCTATACTGAAGGCATCTATACCTAGCTACCTATTCTGAAGACATATATACCTAGCTGCCTACAGTGGGTTGCCAAAGTATTCGGCCCCCTTGAAGTTTTCCACATTTTGTCATATTACTGCCACAAACATGAATCAATTTTATTGGAATTCCACATGAAAGACCAACACAAAGTGGTGTACACATGAGAAGTGGAACGAAAATCATACATGATTCCAAACATTTTTTACAAATAAATAACTGCAAAGTGGTGTGTACATCATTATTCGGCCCCCTTTGATCTTAGTGCAGTCAGTTGCCTATAGACATTGCCTGATGAGTGCTAATGACTAAATAGAGTGCACCTGTGTGTAATCTAATGTCAATACAAATACAGCTGCTCTGTGAGGCCCTCAGAGGTTGTCTAAGAGAATATTGGGAGCAACAACACCTGAAGTCCAAAGAACACACCAGACAGGTCAGGGATCAAGTTATTGAGAAATTTAAAGCAGGCTTAGGCTACAAAAAGATTTCCAAAGCCTTGAACATCCCACGGAGCACTGTTCAAGCAATCATTCAGAAATGGAAGGAGTATGGCACAACTGTAAACCTACCAAGACAAGGCCATCCACCTAAACTCACAGGCCGAACAAGGAGAGTGCTGATCAGAAATGCAGTCAAGAGGTCCATGGTGACTCTGGACGAGCTGCAGAGATCTACAGCTCAGGTGGGAGACTCTGTCCATATGACAACTATTAGTCATGCACTGTACAAAGTTGGCCTTTATGGAAGAGTGGCAAGAAGAAAGGCTTTGTTAACAGAAAGCATAAGAAGTCCTGTTTGCAGTTTGCCACAAGCCATGTGGGGGACACAGCAAACCATGTGGAAGAAGGTGCTCTGGTCAGATGAGACCAAAATGGAACTTTTTGGCCAAAATGCAAAACGCTATGTGTGGCAGAAAACTAACACTGCACATCACTCTGAACACACCATCCCCACTGTCAAATATGGTGGTGGCAGCATCATGCTCGGGGGTTGCATCTCTTCAGCAGGGACAGGGAAGCTGGTCAGAGTTGATGGAAAGATGGACGGAACCAAATACAGGGCAAACTTGGAAGAGAACCTCTTGGAGACTGCAAAAGACTTGAGACTGGGGCGAAGGTTCACCTTCCAGCAGGACAATGACCCTAAACATAAAGCCAGGGCAACAATAGAATGGTTTAAAACAAAACATATCTATATGTTAGAATGGCCCAGTCAAAGTCCAGATCTAAATCCAATCGAGAATCTGTGGTAATATCTGAAAACTGCTGTTCACAAACGCTGTCCATCTAATCTGACTGAGCTGGAGCTGTTTTGCAAAGAAGAATGGGCAAGGATTTCAGTCTCTATATGTGCACAGCTGGTAGAAACATACCCTAAAAGACTGGCAGCTGTAATTGCAGCAAAAGGTGGTTCTACAAAGTATTGACTCAGGGGGCCGAATAATTATGCACACTCCACTTTGGAGTTATTTATTTGTAAAAAATGTTTGGAATGATGTATGATTTTTGTTTCATTTCTCACATGTACACCACTTTGTATTGGTCTTTCACGTGGAATTCCAATAAAAATGATTTATGTTTGTGGCAGTAATTTGACAAAATGTGGAAAACTTCAAGGGGGCCGAATACTTTTGCAAGCCACTGTATGTTGAAGCAAAGCCCCCAGCAACGCAAAGCCCCCGATCCCAGCAAAGCAAAGCCCCCAGCCCAGAAAAGCAAATCCCCGGGGCTCCATTCCAGCAAAGCAAACCCCTCAACCAAGCAAAGCTCCCAGCTCAGCAAAGCCTAGTAAAGCCCCCAGCCCAACAAAGCACCCAAAAATGCCCTCACCCCAGTGAAGTCTCCAGAAAATTGCCGAGCTCAGCAAAGCCCCCAGCAAATCACCCAGCAAAGCCTCAGGCCCTGCACCCAGCAAAGCCAGGCCGGCACAGCATCACCACCAGCCAGGCAGCCCAGCATAACTGCCAGCCAGCACACAGGCCAGCCAGCTGAAGACAAGACAGAAGCCAGGTGAGGGGCTTATTTATGTGAAATACTGCCTATTGAATATATTTAAGTTACACCACTATGTTCATGTAGATTTGGACCCACCTATGACCATGCCCACTTTCCGCAGCATGACCACGCCCATTTTTTAGTTGCGGGCGCCGCACAAGCATTCCTTCTTGGTGTCTAAGGGTGCCCCGAATCTCCCAGGAACCTAGAAACGCCCCTAGTACAGAGTATATATTGTCTTGTCACTAACTGTCCCTCAGAGAGGCTCACAATCTGTCCATACCATAGTCATATGAGTATGTATGTATGTATCATGTAGTGCATGTATCATAGTCTAGGGCCAATTTAGGGGAAGCCAATTAACTTATCTGTATGTTTTTGGGATGTGGGAGGGAATCAGAGTGCCCAGAGGAAACCCACACAGACACGGGGAGAACATACAAACTCCTTGCGATGTTGATCTGGCTGGGATTTGAACCGGGAACCTGCAAGGTGAGAGCGCTAACCACTACGCCACTGTGCTGCCCATATAAGTCCAAAACCCTTTGAAAATATATGGATTTCTGCACAAATTGGTCATAAAATTTGATCTGATCTTCATCTAAGTTAAAACACAATCAATCACAGTCTGCTTAAACTAATACCACACAAATAATTAAATGTTTCCATGTTTTTATTGTACACATCATGTAAACATTCATAGTGCAGGTAGAAAAGGTATGTAAACCCCTAGACTAATGACACCTAGAGCTAATTGGAGTGAGGTGTTATAGCTGAAGTCCAATCAACGAGATGAGATTGGAGGTTCCTGCCCTATAAAAAACACACCAGGAGACAAGCCTTCCAGACTTTCTTACCCAGCATACAGATTTTTGCAACACGTTGCAGCAACAGCTAGGAGGATAATAGCCCGTAATTGGCTCTCCCCAGGTCTCCCAGTGGAGGATGCCTTTTCTTTGGTCTCAGATATTATGCTAGCAGGCCATATCCAGGCAAAAGTGACAGATAACATGTCAGGATTCAATAGCACTCGGACCCCCTGGATTACTTGGCTGGAGAATGGTGGCCTCTCACATATATTACATGACTTTTAGTATTTAGTCTGTCCAAGCTATTATTATGCTCCGTGATGGAACCTGAGATTACTCTGTTATTGTTTTGTATTTTTATGTCTGGTTGACGCGATTTAGCCTTTGTATGTTGTATGCACTTGCTGTTCTTTATTATTGCTAGAGCCCCTGCGAGGGTTTTATTTGACGTTTCAGCCATGTTCTTCAAAAATCCAATAAAGTTTTTTTGAAACTAAAAAACACACACTAGTTTTGGGTTTGCTTTTCCCAAGAAGCATTGTCCGATGTGAATGATGTCTCGCACAAAAGAGCTCTCAGAAGACCTACGATTAAAGTGAACCTAAAGTCACCCCAAAAAAATTAGATGAACTCACCTGGGGCTTCCCTCAGTCCCCTGCAGACGATCGGTGCCCTCGCAGCCCCGCTCCGATGGCCCAGGACCCGCCGGCGAGCACTTCCGGTTTGGTCGTCACCACGCGAGTGATTGTTCGCGTTCCCAGCCTGTATATCGCCCCCTATGCTGCTATTGCGGCCAGGAGGCCGCAATAGCAGCATAGGGGGCGATATACAGGCTGGGAACGCGAACAATCACTCGCGTTACCATGCCTGTCGGCCAGTGACGGCCAAACCGGAAGTGCTCGCCGGCGGGTCCTGGGCCATCGGAGCGGGGCTGCGAGGGCACCGATCGTCTGCAGGGGGCTGAGGGAAGCCCCAGGTGAGTTCATCTCATTTTTTTGGGGTGACTTTAGGTTCACTTTAAGAATTGTTGACTTGCACAAAGCTGGAAGGTCATAAAAAAAGGGTTATAAAAGTATCTCTAAAAGCCTTGCTGTTCATCAGTCCATGGTAAGACAAATTGTCTATAAATGGAGAAAGTTCACCACTGCTGCTACTCTTCCTAGGAGTGGCCATCCTGTAAAGATGACTGCAAGAGCACAGTGCAGAATGCTCAATGAGGTGAAGAAGAATCCTAGAGTGTCAGCTAAAGACTTACAAAAGTCTCTGGCATATGTTAAGGTGGATTCGAGAGAAACTTTTATTTTTTTTGTTTTGTTCTAATACTCTAATTTCCTATAAAATAAACAGCCCTCGCCCACAGCTTTTCACAGTGCCTTGGCACTGTAGCAATGGCTATGGGAGCTCAGTCTGGGCAGGAGGAGAAGGAGGTTAGTAGCCATTGATTTCAAGGGAGGGGAGGGTGGAGGAGGAGAGGGGACTGAATTTACACACAGGCAAGCTGATAGCATCTCCAGCCCTTTGTCTGTGACAATGTGGCAAAAAGAACATGACTGCCCTCATTGTATCACAGGAATAAATAATCATAAACTTTTGAAGCTGTTTGCAGCTAGATATGCTGAGTAAACTATCAAAACTTTAGATAAAATATATAGACAACAAGACAAGACTGGAAACATTAAAGGTCAGAATGCAGCATTATCTATTTGATGTGCAGACTGGCTGTCTAAGCCTGGGATGGACAAGTCCAAACAATGACTTGTGTTCCTAAACACAGGTTTCTAGGTATTTGGAGTACAGGGCACAGCTCTCGCACCTGCACAATAGGTGGCTGTCAATCACAGAGTTATATAAGCCAATAGGTAAGTGTTTTATAGGGGTGACACCTGGAACCCACCCATATCCCACCTTCGGGGGAATGTGGTTAGTTAACACTTGTGGATCTGGAGGTTTTTCCTTATATAAGGTTGATCCCTAAATGTCTGGGGTAGCGCGCTCATATTAATCTAGCTTTGCTGCACATCTGTCTTGTTATAAGTTAGCTTCATGTATTCCTGCTATTGATGCCATGTTCAAGATAACTAAGATCGCACCGTGTATCACTGTTTGGTACAATAAAAGTCTTAACTGCTCAGACGTTTTATTTCTGTGGAAATCTGCTACTGGCTGTAAGAATTCCCTGAGGTGATAAAGACAAGCGTGGTCCGGGACCACTGATGCTGAAGGTATTTACACAAAGGGCTCGATTCACAAAGCGGTGATAACCCAGTTATCACGCCTAAAAGACTTTAGGCGTGATGACCTTTTCACCACTGAGTTATCACCGATTTTTCCTGCTCTTCGCGCGAAGTTACCGCGCGTAAGCGCGTTCGCGCGTACGCGCGTAAGAGCGCGCGCAAAGTCCCATAGGGCTTAATGGGAGCTTCGCGCGAAGCGTCGGGTGTTCTTCGCGCGAGTTTCTTCTTATCATGCCTAAAGTGACTTTAGGCGTGATAAGGGCCTTTTCACCATGGTGCTAACACTTTGCACCGCTTTGTGAATCGAGCCCAAAGAGACTAAACAAAATATAACAGTTACTTGTTATAGTTAGCCCCCCCCCCCCCATTTTTTTTTGCTGTATTTCCGCTTCCTGTTGTCTTTCTAGTGATTTGCATAAATAGAAATATAAAAACGCACAGAAAAAACGCATACAAAACGCAATGTGCATTTTGTATATGCGAATCGCAAATGCATTAAAACGCATGCATTAAATGCTTTAAAATGCATGCAAAATGCTTGAAAAAGCATTGCAAACACACCAAAATCGCACTAAAAACACACAAAAATTGCACACAACATTAACATAAAACATGACATAAAACACAGCCTTTCATCTCGTTATGTTATGTGTGCACCCAGCCTTTTGACCGTTGTGCTAGTGGGATGGTCGTAGCCAGCCAACTTCGCTACGCTGGAACTACGCGTAGTTTTACGCAATTATGCTTCACCAAACTACGGCTTCAAAATCAAATTTTCGCTTCGTATACATTTCGTAGGCTACGCATTAAAATACGCAATCACGCGTAGTGGATGCGGATGCTTATGTCCGTATTCAGAAAATGTTACGCATTTATTCTTCATTAAATGCTTATACCGGGAACTCTTCCCCTTTCCAATGCGTAAATTTGTAAGCATGCAGCTGCACGCAGAAAATTAGACGCGAGTAACGCATTCGTACTTCACTACGCAATACACATGTTAACTACACATAGTGAGCGTAAGCTACGCGTAGCGGTACTTCGCTACGCGTAAATTCGTAAGCGTAGTTTTGAAACTTCACCTACGAACTACGATGCGTAGATGCGAACTACGATGTGTAAATTTGCACTGGCGTAGTTTCTGCTCATCCCCGGTCTGATCTGCAACTACTATCTGCAACTGTGATTTTGTTGGCAGCACATTCAACTATGTAAAGAACAAAGGGCTTGATTCATTAAGCTGTGCTGCTAAAGCAGCGTAGCTTAAAGGGAACCTTAGTAGAGGTGTACCGAACGGTTCGCCGGCGAACGGTTCCAGGCGAACATTGGGGGTTCGCGTTCGCCTGCGCCAGGCGAACTTTTCCGGAAGTTCGATTCGCCCCATAATGCACTATGAGGGTCAACTTTGACCCTCTGCATCACAGTCAGCAGGCACATTGTAGCCATTCAGGCTACAGTAAGCCCTGGAGCCCCACCCCCCCTTATATAAGGCAGCCTCCGGCGGCCATTACAGTCACTCGTGTGCCTGCTAGAGAGAGGAAAGGGACAGCTGCTGCAGACTTTTTCTCTTAGGGACAGATTAGTTAGGTTCTAGGCTGCTTTGCTTGTTCCTGACTGATTAATATTGCTTTTAAAGCACCCAGCAACAGCTCTTTTCAAAGCTCAACCTGTACATTTTTTTTTTCTGACACTTTTGTTGCATGCACAGCCTTGCTAATTGATAGTGTGTGTGTGCCACTGCCAGCAGCCCAGCACATTCAGTGACTGACTGCCTGTGTGTGTGACAGGGAGCTGCACATTGTACTACCCAGTACTGCATATACCCCAGTACCTGTTGTGTTTACTTAACCCACCTCATCACTGCATATACCTAGCTTTGTGTTGAGTGAACCCAGCTCACTGCATCTAACTACCCAGTACCTGTTGTGTTTACTTAACCCACCTCATCACTGCATATACCTAGCGTTGTGTTGAGTGAACCCAGCTCACTGCATCTAAGTCTAACTACCTGTTGTGTTGAGTGAGAACCCACCTCACTGCATCTTAAGTACCTTTACTGTATACTGTTCAGTGAACCCAGCTCACTGCATCTAACTACCCAGTACCTGTTGTGTTTACTTAACCCACATCATCACTGCATATACCTAGCGTGGTGTTGAGTGAACCCAGCTCACTGCATCTAACTACCTGTTGTGTTGAGTGTGAACCCACCTGGCCACCTCACTGCATCTAACTACCTGTTGTGTTGAGTGAGAACCCACCTCACTGCATCTTAAGTACCTTTACTGTTGAGTGAACCCAGCTCACTGCATCTAACTACCTGTTGTGTTGAGTGTGAACCCACCTGGCCACCTCACTGCATCTAACTACCTGTTGTGTTGAGTGAGAACCCACCTCACTGCATCTTAAGTACCTTTACTGTTGAGTGAACCCAGCTCACTGCATCTAACTACCCAGTACCTGTTGTGTTTACTTAACCCACCTCATCACTGCATATACCTAGCCTTGTGTTGAGTGAACCCAGCTCACTGCATCTAATTACCTGTTGTGTTGAGTGTGAACCCACCTGGCCACCTCACTGCATCTAACTACCTGTTGTGTTGAGTGAGAACCCACCTCACTGCATCTTAAGTACCTTTACTGTTGAGTGAACCCAGCTCACTGCATCTAACTACCTGTTGTGTTGAGTGTGAACCCACCTGGCCACCTCACTGCATCTAACTACCTGTTGTGTTGAGTGAGAACCCACCTCACTGCATCTTAAGTACCTTTACTGTTGAGTGAACCCAGCTCACTGCATCTAACTACCCAGTACCTGTTGTGTTTACTTAACCCACCTCATCACTGCATATACCTAGCCTTGTGTTGAGTGAACCCAGCTCACTGCATCTAATTACCTGTTGTATTGAGTGTGAACCCACCTGGCCACCTCACTGCATCTAACTACCTGTTGTGTTGAGTGAGAACCCACCTCACTGCATCTTAAGTACCTTTACTGTTGAGTGAACCCAGCTCACTGCATCTAACTACCTGTTGTGTTGAGTGAGAACCCACCTGGCCACCTCACTGCATCTAACTACCTGTTGTGTTGAGTAAGAACCCACCTCACTGCATCTTAAGTACCTTTACTGTTGAGTGAACCCAGCTCACTGCATCTAACTACCCAGTACCTGTTGTGTTTACTTAACCCACCTCATCACTGCATATACCTAGCCTTGTGTTGAGTGAACCCAGCTCACTGCATCTAATTACCTGTTGTGTTGAGTGTGAACCCACCTGGCCACCTCACTGCATCTAACTACCTGTTGTGTTGAGTGAGAACCCACCTCACTGCATCTTAAGTACCTTTACTGTTGAGTGAACCCAGCTCACTGCATCTAACTACCTGTTGTGTTGAGTGTGAACCCACCTGGCCACCTCACTGCATCTAACTACCTGTTGTGTTGAGTGAGAACCCACCTCACTGCATCTTAAGTACCTTTACTGTTGAGTGAACCCAGCTCACTGCATCTAACTACCTGTTGTGTTGAGTGAGAACCCACCTCACTGCATATAGCTAGCATACCCCCGAGATGGACAAACCAGGTAGAGGAAGAGGTAGAGGCAGACCCAGAGGAAGGCCACCAGGCACCGGCAGGTCTGTGGCTGTGCGAGGTGGTGTTGCTGTGATTTCATGCGGACCTGCCCCAAAATACAGTGCTCAGAAGAAGGCACGTGCCATCACTTCCCAAAATCGTGAGGAGGTGATTGAGTATTTAACACAGAACACCTCATCTCCCGCAGCCACCAGCGCTACAACAAGCACCACATCCGCTGCATTTGACACTTCGCAGGAGTTATTTGGTGGTGGTGGTGAAATCACCGATTCCCAGCCACTACTGCAACAACAACAAGAAGGCGCAGGTACACCACCTCATACGTCTGAGTTAGGTGGCGATAGTATGGACGTAACGTGTGTGGATGGGGATGATGGTGGACCACCTGAAGTTGGTGCACTTGAGGAGGTGTCTGAGGAAAGCGCAGCTGGCCAGGAGGATTATGATGACGATTATACGGATAGCACATATGTTCCCGGTAGAGGAGATGACCAGGGGGACAGTTCAGAGGAGGAGTCAGAGAGGAGTAGGAGGAGACGACTCCATGATAGAAGCAGAGGGAGCTCGTCCTCAGAAACAGCTGGGGGCAGTGTCCGGTGCCATGTATCGCCAGCTATGGCCAGGGAGCACACATGCCCTTCAACGTCAGCTGCTGCTGATGCCACCGTAGCGCCATCACCCCAGGGGGCCTCAGTGGTTTGGAAATTTTTTCACGTGTGTGTCTCAGATCGGAGCAAAGCCATCTGTTGTCTCTGCCAGCAAAAATTGAGCCGTGGAAAGGCCAACTCTCACGTAGGGACAAGTGCCTTACGAAGGCACCTGGAGAGAAGGCACAAACAGCTATGGCAAGAACACCTGAGTAAAAGCAGCACTCCTCAAAAGACAAGCCAAACTCCTTCTCCTCTTCCTCCTTCAGGTGCATCGTCTTCATCCACTTTCTCCCTTGCACCTTCACAGCCACCCTCCTCCACACCGCCTCTTCCCTTGAGCGGTTCCTTCTCCTCTGCCCACAGAAGTACCCAGCTGTCCGTGAAGGAAGTATTTGAGCGGAAGAAGCAAATGTCTGCCAGTCACCCTCTTGCCCGGCGTCTGACAGCTGGCGTGGCGGAACTATTAGCTCGCCAGCTATTACCATACAAGCTGGTGGAGTCGGAGGCTTTCCGTAAGTTTGTGGCCATTGGTACACCGCAGTGGAAGATACCAGGCCGCAATTATTTTTCTCAAAAGGCCATACCCAAACTGTACCGTGCAGTTGAGAGGCAAGTGGTGTCATCTCTGGCACACAGCGTTGGGTCAAGGGTCCACCTGACCACGGATGCCTGGTCTACCAAGCACGGGCAGGGCCACTACATTACATACACAGCCCATTGGGTCAACCTGGTGACCGATGGCAGCAAGCAGGGAGTACGTGGCTGCGCAGAGGACCGACTTGTCACACCTCCACGGCTTGCAGGCAGGCCTCCAGCCACCTGCTATCACCGCTTCGCTGTCGTCATCCTCCTCCTCCTTGGCTGGTCCTGCCATCTCCTCCCCAGCTACACAGCCCCAGCACCCCAGGGCCTATGCTGCATGCCAGGTGCGACGGTGTCATGCAGTGTTAGACATGTCTTGCCTGAAAGCGGAGAGTCACACTGGAGCAGCTCTCCTGGCTGCTCTTAACAAACAGGTGGAGCAATGGCTGACCCCGCACAAGCTTGAGATCGGCAACGTGGTGTGTGACAACGGCAGCAATCTCATTGCTGCGTTGAATTTGGGAAAGCTGACACACATACCCTGCATGGCACATGTGCTTAATCTGGTCGTGCAAAGATTTGTGTCCAAGTACCCAGGCTTAGAGGACGTCCTGAAGCAGGCCAGGAAGTTGTGTGGGCATTTCAGGCGCTCTTACAAGGCCATGGCACGCTTTGCAGAGATTCAGCGTAGAAACAACTTGCCGGTGAGACGCCTGATTTGCGATAGCCCGACTCGCTGGAATTCCACCCTGCTGATGTTCTCTCGCCTGCTAGACCAGGAGAAAGCCGTCACCCACTACCTGTATCATTACAGTACAAGGACACAATCTGGGAGGATGGGGATGTTGTGGCCCAACAACTGGACACTGATGCGAAATGCATGCAGGGTCATGGAGCCCTTTGAGGAGGTGACCAAACTGGTGAGTCGCGATGAGGGCACCATCAGCGACTTGATCCCCTACGCCTACTTCCTGGAGCGTGCCATGCGTAGAGTGGTGGATACAGCTGTGGAGGAGCGTGAACAAGAAGAGTTAGGGCAGCAGGATTCATTGGAGCCATTTACACACGAACCCGATGTTTCCACAACACCGGCGGCAGCACAGAGGGGGGAGGAGGAGGAAGAAGAGGAGTCGTGTGGGGAAGGAGAGGAGTCAGACTCTAATGATGGTGATGATGAGGAAGGTGTTTCTGTGGAGGAGGAAGAGGCGGCGGAAGGAGAACAACCGCGGCAGCCATCACAGGGGGCTTCTGCTGCTCCACGTTCCCGTGGTATTGTTCGTGGCTGGGGGGAGGAAGAGGAGTTGCGTCCCGTCACTGAGGAAGAGCATGAGGAGATGGAGAGTACCTCTGCATCCAGCTTTGTGCAGATGTCCTCTTTCATGTTGTCCAGCCTGTTGAGGGACCCCCGTATCAAAAAACTCAAGACGAATGACCTGTACTGGGTGGCCACGCTACTAGACCCTCGGTACAGGCACAAAGTGGCGGACCTCTTACCAACTCAACAAAAGGCGGAAAGGATGCAGCACTTGCAGAACAAGCTGTCGATGATGCTTTACAATGCGTTTAAGGGTGATGTGGCTGCACAACGCAATCAAGGTACCACTGGCAGTAACCCTCCTCCTCCCAAGTCCACGCAGGCAAGAACAGGACGCTCCAGCGATCTCAGGGTGATGTCGGACATGCGGACGTTCTTTAGTCCAACTCCTCGCCATAGTCCTTCCGGATCCACCCTCCACCAATGCCTGGACCGGCAGGTAGCCGACTACCTGGCCTTGAGTGTGGATGTAGACTCTGCGAAAAGCGACGATGAACCCTTGGACTACTGGTTGCGCAGGCTTGACCTGTGGCCAGAGCTGTCCCAATTTGCCATACAACTCCTCTCTTGCCCTGCCGCAAGCGTCCTGTCAGAAAGGACCTTCAGTGCAGCTGGAGGCATAGTTACTGAGAAGAGAAGTCGCCTAAGTCACGACAGTGTTCAGTACCTGACCTTTATCAAAATGAATGAGGAATGGATCACGGAGGGCTACTGCACGACCGAAGACTAAGTCAGTCCACTCCCCACACACAGCATCTCTGCCTGCAGGCCGCTTGACTGCCTTCTCCGCCACTACCAACAGGGTCCAGGACTCTAGGCGGATTCCTGAATTTTTAAGGCCGCTGCTAGCAGCGGCCGCTACACTAATTTTTCTAGTGCGTGTACATGTGCCCATCCCCCTTCGTGATCATTACCTTGCCGCGGTGAAGGGGCTTGCGCATCACAATGAAGCAATGACCGCCGGCTATTTGAGTGTCTCGGGTGGGGGTGGCACACAAAAGATATTAAGGTCGTTGCTTCATTGTGGTCAGACCAAATTTGATCAGCTGGAAAGTCACTGTTCTGTCATTCAGCTACATCAGCCGGGCAAGCATATGGGCTGAAAAGCCACCATCACCTGCACTCTCGTCACGGTGCGCACCAGTCCAGCACGGCCGTCACTACACAAACGGCTGTTTGCAGTCACTGCATACCTTTCACTGCATCTGTGACTGCACATTATACCTGGCAGTCAGTGCATAACTTGCACTTGAATGGATACACTTTCAAACAATTTAAAAATACAACCATCTAAACTTTCAAACAATTTAAAAATACAACCATCTAAACTTTCAAACAATTTAAAAATACAACCATCTATCATTTTCAAAAATTTTTAAAAAAGGGCAAAAAAACTTGCCCTCCGTAAAACATTCCTGGCAAATGCTTTCGACTTGGTTTGTCTTCCGCTGGCTCAAGGGTCCATCTGACCACAGATGCCTGGTCGGCAAAGCACGGTCAGGGCAGCTACAGCATGGGTCTCAGCAGGCTCCCACTTCTGGCCGGAATCCAACCTTCATTCCCCGCAGTGACAATGGCAGACTTGCCCTCCATAACGGATTCCCGTTAAAGGATTTAAAGTTAGTTCATTTCAATTAGGGCCGCAAAAGGTCCTCCTGAGTCCTGTATTGTTATTTTTGGTCACTACCTCGGGGCGGGCGTGCATGCCTGCCTGCTTCCCTCCTTGCCTGGATGTGTGGTGGTAGACGTTGATCAGGCTCCAACTCCGGAACGCAATACAAGAGGGTGCTCGTCCTCAGAATCAGCTGGGGGCAGTGTCCGGCGCCATGTATCGCCAGCTATGGCCAGACAGCCAACATGCCCTTCAACGTCAGCTGCTGATGCCACCGTAGCGCCATCAGCCCAGGGGGGCTCAGCGGTTTGGAAATTTTTTCACGTGTGTGTCTCAGATCGGAGCAAAGCCATCTGTTGTCTCTGCCAGCAAAAATTGAGCCGTGGAAAGGCCAACTGTCACGTAGGGACAAGTGCTTTACGAAGGCACCTGGAGAGAAGGCACAAACAGCTATGGCAAGAACACCTGAGGAAAAAAAGCACCCCTCAAAAGACAAGCAGCGGAGAACAACCGTGGCAGCCGTCACAGGGGGCTTCTGCTGCTTCACGTTCCCATGGTATTGTTCGTGGCTGGGGGGGAGGAAGAATGGATACACTTTTAAACAATTTAAAAATACAACCATCTAAACTTTCAAACAATTTAAAAATACAACCATCTAAACTTTCAAACAATTTAAAAATACAACCATCTATCATTTTCAAAAAATTTAAAAAAAGGGCAAAAAAACTTGCCCTCCGTAAAACATTCTTGGCAAATGCTTTCGACTTGGTTTGTCTTCCGCTGGCTCAAGGGTCCATCTGACCACAGATGCCTGGTCTGCAAAGCACGGTCAGGGCAGCTACAGCATGGGTCTCAGCAGGCTCCCACTTCGGGCCGCAATCCAACCTTCATTCCCCGCGGTGACAATGGCAGACTTGCCCTCCATAACGGATTCCCGTTAAAGGATTTAAAGTTAATTTATTTCAAATACACAGCAGGGCCTCGAAAGTCCGCCTCCTGTATTGTTATTTTTGATCACTACCTCGGGGCGGGCGTGCATGCCTACCTGCTGCCCTCCTTGGATGTGTAGTGGTAGCCGTTTCTCAGGCTCCACACCGGATTCCATCCCTCATTCCCCGGCCATTACCCGGGGTCACAAATGACAGACTTGCCCGCCTCCATATGATTCTCGTGAAAGGAATGTGGTGTCATCTTTGCCCGCCATAACTAGTTCTCGTTAAAGGATTTAAAGTACATTCATTTCAAATACACAGCAGGGCCTCGAAAGTCCTCCTCCTGTATTGTTATTTTTGGTCACTACCTCGGGGCGGGCGGGCGTGCATGCCTGCCCGCTGCCCTCCTTGGATGTGTAGTGGTAGCCGTTGCTCAGGCTCCACACCGGATTCAAACCTCTCATTCCCCGGCCATTACCCGGGGTCACAATGGCAGACTTGCCCGCCTCCACAGGATTCTCATTGTAGCGGTACTGAACAAGTACACAGCAAGTAGAAAATGTAAATTAAAAACAAAACGTAAGCTTTTTAACAATGCCATGGAAAGTTGAGAAGGAAGTCACACATTACCTGACATCACTGAGTGAGGTAGAGCAATCACGCCATGTTGCGCAGTAGCCCAGCATGGCCGTCACTACACAAACAGCTGTTTGCGGTGCGTTACACAGTGAGTTTGGTGTGTCAGTGTGAAGCAGTACTCTAATTACACTCCCTGTTTGATGTATACACATGCAAGATGTTGTAAAGCACTTTATGCCTCCAATTTAGCATTCAATGTGATTTCTGCCCTTAAAACGCTGCTTTGCGTCACATCCAGATTTTTCACCGGGACTTTTGTCATGTATCCCACTCCGCCATGCCCCCCTCCAGGTGTTAGACCCCTTGAAACATCTTTTCCATCACTTTTGTGGCCAGCATAATTTTTTCTATTTTTCAAAGTTCGCCTCCCCATTGAAGTCTATTGCGGTTCGCGAATTTTTCCGCGAACCGAACCTTCTGCGGAAGTTCGCGAACCCGGTTCGCGAACCGAAAATCGGAGGTTCGCGACATCTCTAAACCTTAACTGAGAGGGATATGGATGTTTCCTTTTAAGCAATACCAGTTGCTTGTCAGTCCTGCTGAATTCTTTGGATGCAATAGTGGTTGAATCACACACCTGAAACAAGCATGCAGCTAATCCAGTCTGACTTCAGTCAGAGCACCTGATCTGCATGCTTGTTCAGGGGCTGTGGCTAAAAGTATAAGAAACACAGGATCAGTAGGAGAGTCGGGCAACTGGTATTATTTTAAAAGGAAAAATCCATATCCTTCTTGTAACGATCGGTGTAACACAGAGAGGGTCTGATTACCGGTGAACTGCAGTATCACCGAGAATACAGAATATACCCGATTATCGATGATCTGCAGTATCACCGACAATCAGATATATCTACTAACCTCTGGACACCTGAGATAACAAGTGAGTGTAAAGTGCAACAGCAATACTTTGAGTACTGCACAGAAGTATGTTCCTTCCGTAGGTCTAGACTCTCCAGGGGGAGGAGCTAGACTGAGACTAGGAAGGACCGAGTGTGAGTGACACCAGAGAGGGTGTCACTAACAGGTCTGGGAACTGCCTCTAACAGTAAGGTCAGTTCTCGAGGTCGGGCAAGCCAGGTCGTTAACACACAGACAGATAAGGTACAGATTCAGGAGACCGATACGGAATCCAATGGACAGGCAGGGTTTGGCAACAGAGTATCAGAATAACGAGGTACAGAATCAGGAGGCAGATACAGAGTCCAGGAACGAGCAGAGTTTGGCAACGGAATATCAGAAATAGCAAGGTACAGAATCAGAGTTCAGAGGGATAGTCAGGCAGGCAGAAGGTCATAACAAATAATACAGTACAATATTCCTGACGCTAAGGTGTGAGTTCCTTGATCGTCAACACCTTTGGAAACTATGCTAGAACACAGATACAGACAAGGTCTGAGTGCTACCACGTAGTGATCGCAACGCCAGACACCAGAGAAATGACCAGCACCCAGTATATATACCACAGCGCTCTCCAGCGCCACCCCTAAGTGCTGGACCAATGGAGGATGGTAAAAATGTCAGCTGACCAGCTTGGTCAGCTGACTCTTCTCTGGCTGTCATATAAGCTCTGCTTCTCAGCGTGTGCGCGCGTCCTTCTGAACCTGTGTGGACTAGCAGTCCCAGCCACACCAGACATATTTTGCAAAGTATCAGCTGATTCGGGCGCGGGAGCCGCCGCACCGCTTTCCAAGCAAGCAGCAGACTCCCCGCGACCAACCACCATGTCAGGGGTATCGCTATGCGTACAAACCGCCGCGTCCAACGCGGACTCCACCGCTCTGCCTATGCGGCATGCGGTGGTTTCTTCGCGTTGTGCCGCCATGTTGGACGCGGAAACAGCCACCTCACCCTGAACACTTGCGGCGGCTTTTCCGCGTTTCTTCACACTTCTCAGTTTAGGTTCCCTTTAATGTGAAGGAGCGGCCGCCATGTAAGGAGTGTGCCTTCCTTAGCTACACGTGTTGCTTACATAGCAACACGTGTAACTTTAAATGCGGGCGGTCCTTTGGAGTATCGCGACTGCAATACTTCACTAGCGGCCGCTACTATGTTAATTAACATGTTATGTTAATTGACACGCGGTCGCGATGCTTCAAAGGACCACCGACATTTAAAGTAACGCGCATTGCTATGCAATGCTCCTCTCCACCAGTGCCTTCCCTACGCAGAGTCCTGAGCAGAGCGTAAATAAGAGGTTACTCACTTGGCTTTCTGCATTCGACTGACGAGATCTCCTTTCAGCTGGGGGCATCTCTAGCTACGTAATACTTAAGGGCACATCAAGCTACTTGATATTGAGGATACTTCTTTTTACCTAATACTAAGAGGCACCTGCGGCTACCAACGCTGGCCAGAGAAGCAGGACGAATGTGACAGCTGGGCCAGCCAGCACACAATCAGTGCGGTTCGGCGGGCGATTGTAGGATTGTGGAGGGTCAACTCGTAAGAATCGATCTTATGGATCAGATTCTTGCAGTAGAGATCCCCTTGATCTTCTACAGATCTTCTACAGATCTTCTCCCATGATCTTCTACAGATGATTAACAGATATAACACAATCATGATACACCCCTCGGGAGATGTAACATTTAACTCTTTAGAGGCTAGTATATAGAGCCAAACCTGAGCTGCAGAGCTTACTTCTAACTTCCTATAACTTACTGCGTCTGTATGCTGTAGCATCTGTCTTAGTGCAACGTAGCATAGATGTTCGTAAGAAAACACCTGAGATATTCAGAAGGACTAGCTCAAGTA
The DNA here is from genome assembly GCF_040937935.1 of Hyperolius riggenbachi. NCBI lineage: Eukaryota > Metazoa > Chordata > Amphibia > Anura > Hyperoliidae > Hyperolius > Hyperolius riggenbachi. Next base: position 139,059,057 of record NC_090656.1, read on the forward strand.
CCATGAAATGCTTGAAGGAAAACTATTGATTAAAACAACTTTTTTTTAATGCTGTATGTTAGGGCACACATTACCACAAGTACTAGGAGCAATTTCTTCCTTACATGGCTCTGCCTCTCTGCTGTAAAATCCTTCCTCAGTTTTAGATACAAAAGTGTCTGGCTCTTAGAGGGCTAGACCATGTTCCTGCACAGGGGGGTTGCTATCAATTCCTTAGTGTATAGTTTAATAATCACCTTGCTGAAAGAATCTTATTCTGATGGTGGTAAGGGGTTAAAGATTCCAGCAATGTGTGTTTATTATCTTTGCTTCTCTGACTGATAAAGATCCTAATAATGCCTTTGTAAGCAGGGTCACTCCCTCTCAGCATGGCACCACATAGCAGCCTACAAAGTAGACACAGCCTGGAGTGAAAAGTCACAAGCCAGTCAGTCAGGAATAGTGTATACACATCTCCCTGCTAGTTATATTACAGCAGTATTACAGCGCATCTAGTTATTGGATACCTCCACAGATCAACCTCCTCATGTCTCCTGCATGCTGTGACACAGTATATTTGTAAGCTGTGTGAGAAACGAAGGATGATTTGTAAGCAGGAGAGAGTGAGAGAGAGAGAACTGGGTGAATAAATAAAGTGTCCCTAGCACTAGTGGTAATGTGTACCCTAATATAGGGCATTAAAAAAAGTTTTTTAATTGATCTTTTAAGATGACCTATTACAGTTTGATTGCTTTGCTTAGGTCAGCCCTGTCCAACTGGCGGCCCGCGGGCCGCATCCGGCCCGCCAGGCCTCCTGTTGCGGCCCGCGAGATGCAGGCATGGCGTGCGCTATGGGCGCCATGCCTGCTCCCTCTTGTGTGGCCTCTCCTGTGTCCCCGCTGCCTCACAGCTCAGCTCAGACCTCACAGATCGCGGCAACAGGAGGCAGACAGAGCGAGCGCATAACACCCGCACGGAGCACGTCACATGCGGAAGTGAAATCAATCACTTCCGCATGTGACGTTCTGCCGCGCGGGTGTTATGCGCGCGCTCTGTCTGCCTCCTGTCGCCGCGATCTGTGAGGTCTGAGCTAGTGAGCTGTGAGGCAGCGGGCACAGGAGAGAGGTAACGGGGGAGGCAATGGGGGGGCACCTGTCACTTACTGGGGGGCACCTGTCACTATCTAACTGGGGGGGGGGCACCTGTCACTCTAATTGCGGGGAACCTGTCACTCTAACTGGGGGGGGAACCTGTCACTCTAACTGGGGGGGGGGCACCTGTCACTCTAACTGGGGGGGCACCTGTCACTATCTAACTGGGGGGACACCTGTCACTCTAACTGGGGGGGCACCTGTCACTCTAACTGGGGGGAACCTGTCACTCTAACTGGGGGGAACCTGTCACTCTAACTGGGGGGGGGCACCTGTCACTCTAACTGGGGGGGCACCTGTCACTATCTAACTGGGGGACACCTGTCACTCTAACTGGGGGGGCATCTGTCACTCTAACTGGGGGGAACCTGTCACTCTAACTGGGGGGAACCTGTCACTCTAACTGGGGGGGCACCTGTCACTATCTAACTGGGGGGGCACCTGTCACTATCTAACTGGGGGGGCACCTGTCACTTTCTAACTGGGGGGGGGCACCTGTCACTATCTAACTGGGGGGGACACCTGTCACTATCTAACTGGGGGGGGCACCTGTCACTATCTTACTGGGGGGACACCTGACACTATCTAACTCGGGGGACACCTGTCACTATCTAACTGGGGAGACACCTGTTACTACCTCATCCGGCCACAGCATCACCGCCAGCCCGGCCACAGCAGCACCGCAAGGCCTTTCAGCCCACACATCATCACCAATCTGGCCGAAAACACTATTGCCAGGCCAGCCAGGCACAGCAGCCAGTAGAGGAGAATACAGAAGCCAGGTAAGAGGTGTCTACCATATTAAAGGGGCATTCTGCCTATTTATGTGAAATGCTCTCTATTTATGTGCCTCATGACTGCTGAATTTGTTGTGTTGGGGGCCTCATGATTGCTGAATTTGTCTTGTTGGGGGCCTCATTTGTTGGGGGCATCACGATTGCTGAATTTGCCTTGTTGGGGGCCTTAAGATTGCTGATTTTGTCTTGTTGGGAGCCTCATGATTTGTTGGGGGCCTAATGATTGCTGAATTTGTCTTGTTGGGGGCCTCATGATTGCTGAATTTGTCTTGTTGGGGGCCTCATGATTGCTGAATTTGTCTTGTTGGGGGTCACATGATTGCGAACTGCGAGACTATGGAAAAGCTGAATCATCATCATGAGACAATAGTATTAAACCTTTTTTAGCTTTTTAAAACGGAAAATAAAACTGGGAGGTTCTAAAAAAAAAATTACATTTCAGGAGTAGGATGGATGAAATTGTTTATCTTCAGAGTTTATTTTCAACTTGGATTTTCCATATTGTTCATGTATGAGTTAAAACGTTTGTATGTAGTTTAAATTGCTGTTGCCACTTTGCGATAGATAAGTGGTTTTGGGTTGCAGTTTGGACACTCTGCCTCCAAAAGGTTCACCACCACTGTCCTAATCTAATGTCCCACATTGCTAAGTTCATGTAAATTTGTCTCCACCCGTGGCCACACCCGCATTCTGGTCCATGGCCACACCCATTCGGAACCCTCGTGTTTTCTGGCGCGCTGCGCGCGCCACACAACTTCACCATTGTTTTAAATTGCATTTTGTGAAAAGTGCTGCCAATCTAACTGTCCTTTAATTGCATTTTTTTCGGGGCGGGGGGGGGGGGGGGGGGGGGGTTAGGGGGGGGGGTCTGTGGCTCTAGCAAGAACCTTCGGCCCTCCACCATGGGGTCTGAAAAAAAAATGGCCCTCCATGCCCATGAAGTTGGACAGCACTGGCTTAGGTAATGAACATGTAACGAAGATAACTGTTGCACACACCTGTATGACTTTATTTGCCAAATAAATTCCTTGCTTGAGGCATCTGCAATCTACTCTAAATATGTGCGCTGGCTGTGGGTATGTCGTATCGCTGTGCGCAGCTATAAGCTGCTGGTGCCGAACAGAAAGTGTGTTGTTGCCCATAGCAACCAACAAATTACTTTTCTACAGAAGTCTAGGGTGCCAGTGCACCTGTGCCTATAGGCTCCTGTGATGTAAATCAGGGCTTGGGTTACCTTTTACCACTACATTTTAACGTATTAGAAACAAGTTGGCAGAACACATGGCTTATTCACATCCTCACTGTTAATGCTAGTCCCTCCCCCTTTCTACTCCAAACCTAGGTTCCCATTGTGAATTGAAACTTCGAAAAAAACACAGAAAATACGAAAATCGAGGGCAGATTGTTAACTGAGGTCATACACGTGAAGTCTGAGATTTGCGGTACAAAGGGGCTAAGGCAGAGCAATGTCAATTACAGGCTAGGATCATACACATAAATCAGATGTCTGAGGTACAGTTAAGGATGAGACAGAGACGAGGTCGATAGACTAGCCGAGGTCAATATCAGGTATCAGATGACTGTAGTACAAAGGGATAAGACTTTAATCAATAGTGGAGGGCTTGCCGGGTCATACACAGAAAAACAATCACAATAATACAATATACAATACTAACTAAGGATAGATATATATCGCAAACACTGCATATATATCCATCTCAGCAGAACTCTAACTAGATTCAGAAGCAGAGCAAAGTCCAGTGCTCACTGATCTGATTGCTATAACGGACAGCGTGGAACTGAGAGAGCAAGACTTAAATACACAGGGAAAGTGCAGCACACCCCGAACTGCCAGCCAATCAGAATCCTGCGCCTCACACCCATCTTCTCAGCCTATAAAGGCTGCCACGGGTTGTGCGCGTTCGCCCAGGGTCTTGGGAGGATGCGTGGTGCCGGCTCACGTCAACAGGGGAGCCGGGGATGCCAAAATCCTGACTCACGTCTACAGGGGAGGCGGGGATGCGACCGACTAAAGAGGAAGAGGAAACTCTCTCCAGCTGCTCAGCACTATTAGAGCAGCCTGCAGAGACCACACCAGGTACGTTTGTTACATTACCCCCCCCTCCCCCCACTCGAGGGGTGGACTCCGGACACTCCCTACCTGGCTTATCAGGATGTTGACAATGAAATTCCTGAATTAATTCATCGGCATGGACTTGTCGTGCAGGAACCCAACTTCTCTCCTCTGGGCCATAACCATTCCAATCTATCAAATACTGTAAGGAATTGCGAAACTTCAGAGAATCCAGAATTCTCTCTATTTCATACTCAGGTTCCCCATCCACCTCAATCGGAGGAGGTGGATTAGAAGATGAAACATTGACTGCCGGTTTTAACAAAGAGACATGAAATTACCTCACTCCTCTCATGGACTGAGGCAAAGTCACCCGATATTCTACATCATTCATTTTTTCAGCCACAGGAAAAGGACCAATGTATTTGGGACCTAAGTTAACAGATGGTTGGCGAAGAGGAATGTTGCGAGTGGAAACCCAGACAAGATCTCCTGCTGCAAATTCATATTCTGGAGATCGATGGCAATCAGCATAAAGTTTCTGCTGAGATACAGCTTTTTCTAAATTCTCTCTGACCTGAGCCCAAACTGTCTGCATCTGAGAGATCCATTCCTTTAAAACTGGGTGAGAAGAATGAAAACTGGGGAAGGAGGTGAACTTAGGACTCTGGCCCGTGACTACCTGGAATGGCGACAGTTTGGTGGAAGAACTAGGAAGATTGTTAAAAGCAAATTCTGCGAATGGCAAAAACTTAAGCCAAGTCTCCTGACGGTCAGACACAAAACACCTGATATACTGTTCTAAGGACTGATTTGTCCTTTCCGTCTGACCATTGGTCTCCAGAAAAAAAACCCCAATGAAAATGACAACTCAATCCCCAATTGAGAACAGAATGATCGCCACAACCGAGAGACAAACTGAACTCCCCGATCAGACACGATGTTCTCAGGAATACCATGTAATCGAACAATATGCTCAATAAATAATTCTGCCAACTTTTTTGCAGAAGGTAATTTACATAACGGAATGAAATGAGCCATCTTACTGAATCGGTCCACGAATACCCAAATAACACTCATACCAACAGAAGAAGGCAAATCCACTACAAAATCCATAGCAACATGTGTCCAGGGAACCTAGGGTATAAGGCAATGGCATCAGATTCCCTCTAGGGGCGCTCCGAGAGACCTTACTTCTGGCACAAATATTGCATTCGCCTACAAAGAGTTTGCAATCTCTCCTCATAGTTGGCCACCAAACATGACGAGCCAATAGTTCCAGAATTTTGGTCTCGCCAGGATGTCCAGCCAGTTTGGTATCATGGAATTGATGAAGTACCTGTAAACGTAGGTGGATTGGTACAAAGTATACATCCAACGGTTTCCAAGGTGGTCAATTTTCCTCAAAAGAGGACAATAATTCAGGCAAATCTAAAGAATTTTGAGTGTGTAGCAGCGACTACAAAATGTTTGGGAATTATAGGAACTGGATCCTCAGGGTGCGAAACTTCTGAATCAAAATATCTGGACAGAGCATCAGCCTTCACATTTTTACTACCCGGTTTGTAAGTTATAATAAAATTGAAACATGAAAAAAAATAATGCCCATCGAGCCTGCATGGCATTGAGTCTTTTCGCTTTTTCCACATACTCTAGGTTCTTATGATCAGTGTACATAGTGACAGGATGTTCGGGTTTGGCGCCCTCCAACCAATGCCTCCACTCCTCGAAAGCCATCTTAACTGCTAAAAGTTCCCTGTTTCCTATATCATAGTTTGTTCTGCTGGCAAAAACTTTTTAGAAAAAAAACGCACAAGGGTGTAATTGTTCAGGCTGACCAGAATACTGAGAAAGAACTGCCCCAACTCCTACTTCCGAGGCATCAACTTCCACACAAAATGGTAATGCGACATCGGGATGCATCAGGATGGGGGCGGAGCAAAAAGCCGTTTTCAGAGTGTCAAAGGCTTTGCAGGCCGAAGGTGGCCAATTAGTAGGACCAGCCCCTTTTTTTGTGAGATCTGTCAATGGGGCCACCAGAGTGGAAAAATTCTTAATGAATTTTCTATAGTAATTGGCAAAACCCAAAAACCGTTGTAATGCCTTAAGGTCTCTCGGCTGTGGCCACTCCAAAACTGCCGAAACTTTCTTTTTGTCCATAGACAAACCAGAGTCTGAAATCATATATCCTAAGAAAGGTACCTATCACACTGATACGTGATGAGGTAACGTACAAGGGTATAAACAAACAGAAGTGCGTAAAGCATAGTCAGGATCAGGCCGTAGCCGTACACAAAGTCAGAGGTATCGAGGTATAGAGTAGCAAGGCAATATCATAGTCAATAAACAAGCAGGGTCATACACATAAGTCAGATGTCAGTCGTATTGTAAGGATCAGACAATAACGAAGTCAGGGACAGGCCGAGTCAAACACGAGTATCAGATGGCAGAGGTACAGAAGGACAAGACAAGAGCGTGGTCAAGAGGCAGGCAAAAGGTCGGTACACAGATAAATATACAATAGATGTTACTTCAATAATATTATGAGAATATTACGACTATATTACAAAGATATATAACTACAAAACAATAGCACTGACTGACTGGAGTACATATATATTATGCCACGCACAACATATAAATGTATCTCCCAGAATCTCACTAGCTAGGCCAAGAACCAGCGAACTGATTAGTATCAAGGCCAGTGAGTGACTGACTGCTCTGGCCTTAAATACACATTGATAGCTTTCAGAAACCACTCCCAAAATTGAGCGCACTTCCCACATGGTGATGTCACCTAGTGACATCACCGCTGACATCACCTAAACCCGCCTCCTTAGCCTATAAGGCTTGTCTGAACTCGCGCGCGTTTGATTGGCCATACTGCACACGCACGCGCCAGAACTCACTGCCGCAGGGAAGCCAGGGACACCGCCGGAGGATGCCACCGCAGAAATCCCGCTGCCCGCCCGGACCACACCGGAGATGGCGCGGGACCTGCTGCTGGAAGGTAAGGATGTTACATTGGATGTTACATTACCCCCCCCCCCCTCCCAGAACCAGAATCTCCCAGAATCTCACTAGCTAGGCCAAGAACCAGCGAACTGATTAGTATCAAGGCCAGTGAGTGACTGACTGCTCTGGCCTTAAATACACATTGATAGCTTTCAGAAACCACTCCCAAAATTGAGCGCACTTCCCACATGGTGATGTCACCTAGTGACATCACCGCTGACATCACCTAAACCCGCCTCCTTAGCCTATAAGGCTTGTCTGAACTCGCGTGCGTTTGATTGGCCATACTGCACACGCACGCGCCAGAACTCACTGCCGCAGTGAAGCCAGGGACACCGCCGGAGGATGCCACCGCAGAAATCCCGCTGCCCGCCCGGACCACACCGGAGATGGCGCGGGACCTGCTGCTGGAAGGTAAGGATGTTACATTGGATGTTACATTACCCCCCCCCCCCCCTCCCTGAGGAGTGGTCTCTGAACACTCACTTCCTGGTTTATCCGGGAATTTCAGATGAAAATCATGGATTAATTGATCAGCATGGATTTGATGGGCTGGAACCCAGCATCTCTCCTCAGGACCATAACCCTTCCAGTCTACCAAATACTGCAAAGAACCACAAACTTTTCTAGAGTCTAGAATTCTCTCAATTTCATATTCGGGTTCACCATCCACCTTAACAACAGGAGGAGGAGCCCGAAGGTGAAATAGTGTTGGCAGCTGGTTTCAAAAGAGATACATGGAAAGAATTAACTCCCCTAATAGACTGGGGTAGTGTCACCCTATACACCACATCATTAACTTTCTCCTGAATGGGATAGGGACCAATAAACCTAGGACCCAACTTCACAGATGGTTGGCGTAAGGGAATATTGCGGGTAGACACCCACACCATACCTCCCGGGGGAAATTCAAACTCAGGTGAACGTCTGGCATCGGCATAGAATTTCTGGGGAGAAACGGCATTCTGCAAATTTTGCTGCAAATCTGCTAAATGTGGGTGTTCCACTCCTCCAAAGCTGGAAAAGGAGAGGTAGAGGATGGGAAGTAAATTTGGGATTCTGATCCGTCACTATCCAAAAAGGTGACAATTTGATAGGTGAGTTAGGTAGAGATGAGTTAGGTAGGTTATTAAATGCAAACTCAGCAAATGGTAAATACTCTAACCATGATTCTTGACAGTCTGAAACACAACAGCGGAGATACTGTTATAGTGATTGGTTAGTTCTCTCTGTCTGGCCATTGGTTTCAGGGTGAAACCCAGAAGAGAAGGACAGCTTGATACCCAAAAGACTGCTGAAAGCACGCCAGAAACGTGAAATAAATTGGACCCCCCTGTCTGACACTATATTCTCAGGAATTTCATGTAAGCGAAACACATGTGTAATGAAAAGCTAATTCCTGAGCTGAAACTAAACACCTCAAAAAATTGGGGAAGTGATCAGAAAAAATGAGTTATTGATACTTAGCTCAAAGTGGCTTAAATCATTCATTAATAAGTTTTTTTTCTTATGCATCGTGCAAATCGTTCATCGTTCAGGTTTGTGTGCCTCTTTAGCACTGAGTATCCATATAATTTAAGATGTCTCTCCCTCTCCACACTTGTTATGATATGTAATTTCGATGGGAGACACTGCATTGAATGTGTATATGTGTATACAGCTGGCGCGGTGGATTATCCACGGAGCCTGTCACAGCTGCTAACATTGCGCATTCTAGCGTTGGTCTCTCTTTATATATATATATATATATAGATTTTTCTTTTTTCATATGTTGACAGAATGGAGATGCCTTCTGTGTACTTTGCTATATCAGGTCTGGCACGCAGGGAGATGCTTCACTGTGCCTAGACGTTACAATGTATTTGAATTTGATTGTATTTATTCATTACTATTGTCAGTATTGCCCACATAGAGCAAGACTGATCTATACTCATCTCCCCACGCATGTGCGGCGGCCTGCGTCCTTTGCTCCCTCCCCCTTGTCCACTATTTGCTTGTGGGCGGCTCCTCGCTATACACGCCGTCTTTCGGGCGTCTGAGGCGCTTTTTTGCGCTCCAGCGAGACTCCGCCCACACGTCTGGGCTTGCTGCTGGACGTACGCATTGACGTGGACGGCGGGGGGGGGGGGGGGCGTGTCGGACGCGACCGCGACACACTTCAAAAACGCCAGTATGGCGATCATAGGTAACAAAGTTGCTGCTGCCTGCCTGCTTCTATGTTAACTCCGACTGGTGCACCAACATCTCACTCCTCAGCAAGTTCTGCTCCCCTGATGTCGAACTCCTAGCCATCAACTGTAGGCCCAGGTACTCACCCAGGGAGTTCTCCTCATTCATTCTGATAGGGGTCTACATCCCCCCGGATTCTAACACCAGGAATGCCCTGGGAACACTGAGCGACTATATCTCAGAGTGGGAAACTGCTTTCCCGGAGGCCCTCATCATCACCTTAGGGGACTTCAACAGCGCAAACCTGCGACAGGAGCTGCCCCACTTCCAGCAGCACATCACCTGCCCCACCAGGAACCTCAACACCCTGGACAAATGCTACACAGCCCTCAGGAATGCCTACAAGGCCTCTTGAGGTGCTCCCCTAGGGAACTCAGACCACTGCGTGATCCACCTGATCCCCACTTACAGAAGGCAGCTCGAGACGTCAAAGCCCATTACTAAAACTGTCAAAAAGTGGACCGAGGACGCAAAACTGAGGCTGCAGGCATGCCTGGAATGCACCGACTGGTCGACACTGGAGGATTCATGCATTCCAACCAAAACCTTCAAAGTCTTCCCAAATGATAAGCCCTGGTTCAACAGCAACCTACGACGTCTCCGGAAGATCAAGGAGGAGGCACACAAGTCGGGCACCCCAGAAGAGTACAAGGAAGCCAGGAATACCCTGAACAGAGAACTGAAAGCTGCAAAAAGGACCTACTCTAACAAGGTAGGCCTCAGCCTACAGTCCAACAACTCACGGGAAGTCTGGAATGGACTCAAGGCGGCAACGAACTTCAAACCCCCCCTGCATCAAGCAGCCTCCAGCTCACAACTGGCGGAGGATTCGATCTCCAACACAAGCAGCCTGTGGCCCCAGCATCCCAGTCAGCTCCAGATCTCACGGCATCCGCGACGGAAGACACCCAGCGCCCCCCAGGGGCCAGGGGCATCCCCGCTCTGACCGCAGTACAGGAGGAGGATGTGCTACAATACCTCCGCAGACTCAACACCAGGAAAGCCTCGGGCCCGGATGGGGTGTCCTCACTGTGCCTGAGAACCTGCGCAATCCAACTAGCTCCCATCCTCACCTCCCTCTACAACAGATCCTTATCAGAAGGAAAGGTCCCCTCCTGCTTCAAAAGGTCCACAATCATCCCAGTCCCCAAAAAACTAGGGAACACGGAACTCAACAACTTCAGACCCGTGGCCCTAACCCCCATCACCATGAAAGTATTCGAGAGGCTAGTGCTGGCCCACCTGAAGCACTCCACCAGCACCCTCCTCGATCCACTCCAGTTTGCCTACAGGGAAAACCGATCAGTTGACGATGCCATCAATGTCAGCCTGGCACACATCTATGAACACCTCGACAGTCCAGGAGCCTACGCTAGGGTCCTATTCCTGGACTTCAGCTCGGCTTTTAACACCATCAGTCCGGACATTCTGATCGACAATCTTGAGCATCTTGGGGCAGATTCCCTCCTCTGCAGGTGGGTAAAGGACTTTCTCTCCAACAGAACTCAACGGGTCAAGCTTGGCAGTCGCATCTCCAGCGAGAGAACCACCAACGTCGGTGCCCCGCAGGGCTGCGTGCTGTCCCCTCTCCTGTTCTCTCTGTACACCAACAATTGTACCTCAGCCTCCGACTCTGTCAAAGTTATCAAATTCGCAGATGACACCACGCTCATCGGCCTCATCGACAGAAACGGGGAGGACGCTTACCGAAACGAAGTTGCGAGGATCTGTAACTGGTGCAAGGACAACAATCTTGTTCTCAATACAGCAAAGACCGTGGAACTTATCGTGGACTTCCGGAAACTTCCTCCGGCCCCACTACCTGTGTTCATCGACGGGTCCGAGGTCTCCCGAGTCCAAAGCGTACGGTTCCTAGGTTCAACCCTAACAAGCGACCTCAAATGGGGGCAGAACACCACCAGAACCCAGAAGAAAGCTCAGCAGCGGCTTTTCTTCTTACGCCAACTGAAAAAATTCGGAATGTCACGGGATCTGCTCACCAGCTTTTACTCTGCGACCATCGAATCCATCCTCTGCTGCTCCATCATTGTCTGGTACGCAGGTGCAACCGCCAAAGACAAATACAAACTCCACAGAGTGATAAAAAGAGCAGAAAAGATCATTGGCTCCCGCCTGCCCTCGCTAGATCTCCTCTACTCCACGAGAATGAAGACAAGGGCCTCCAAGATCTTACTCGACCCCTCCCACCCGGGCAGACGATACTTTGAGACCCTTCCACTGGGACGCCGGCTCAGATCCATCCCCGCCAAGACCACTAGGCGCATGAACACCTTCTTCCCCCAAGCAGTCCTCCTGTTGAACTCACTGAACTCAAAACTCCCCCCCCCACCCCCCTGGCCTACATCCCAGGGACACTCCAGCCCCAGGCATCCCCTCCTCTCAGCTGCAATCTCGGACTGACACGTGGACTATCACAGCAGCAATCACTCCCCCCCCCCCCCCCTGAGGACTATATTTAAGACTAAGATGCTCCAAATGTATTTGTATGTATGCCTTTGTTATGTCTGCCATGTGTCGTTATATGTTAGAGGCCATGTGAACCACAAGCAATTCCGGGCACACCACTTGGTGTGCTTGGCGATAATAAAGATGATTCTGATTCTGATATGGCCGCTAGTGCGGCGAAACATGTTAGGCCTATAGGCAGCTCTTGGTCTCCCCTGGACATCCATCATCGGGCTACTCCACTTCCACGCTTAACTACCTGGATTCCTCCCACCTGAGAAAGGATGGTAACTATGATCTACCACATGGCTTGCTGACAAATGTGCTGACCTACAAAAACTGCATCTGTGGCTTCTTTAGCACATCTCTTGCTTTGAGCGTTCAGCCCATGGTCTTTCATTTAAGCAAGGATGGTAACTATGATCTATTGCATGGCTTGCTTGGCTTGCTGACAATGTGCTGACCTACAGAAACTGCACTTTTCGCATTTCTAGCATATCTCTTGCTTTGAGCTTTTTGATCCATGGTCTCACAGCCCTGCGATTGGGGGTTCATGAAGAGTTAATACTGGATGGACTTTCTTTATTGACGCACATGCTGACCTTTGCTTTATCTATTAACTGCCTTGCTACCATCCATACACATGGGATCTGCATGATTCAGCTGGAGGGATGCATACAATCTCCATGCCTGTCACACTTTGGCAACATACCCCTTTATGATGTGGGTGTGTGACACATATATTTAACATCAAGCTCTTTTCCATATGATACCATCCATCAAGTTTTTTTGCACCTTGCGACTGGATTGTCATTCATTGTCTCTGTTGTAGGGGACTAATGCATCACGCTTTCCTGGCGATTTTTTGCCGGTTGATGAATTAGTGGAGTATGTCTCGTAGCGTTACAAGGGTTTTATGAGGACTGCAGCCTCAATTCCCTATGCTTTCATCCTGGGGAGACCAACCTATTGATTTTAAGGGGTATCTTTAATAGTGTCATTAGTATCTATAAATGTATTTGTTATGTGACTGTGTTATTTAAAATAAAGATTTTTGTAGTTTCTTATGCACCCAAGAGCCAATTCTCTTTTTTGCTGTTGTTTCTAATTCCTGAGCTGAGGGCAGTCCAGAGAGATGTACAAAATGTGCCATCTTACTAAAACGGTTGATAATGACCCAAATTACCTTTTTACCTCCAGAGGAGGGTAAGTCCACCACAAAATCTATCGAGAGATGGGACCAAGGTCTCGATGGAATGGGTAATGGCATAAGATGGCCCCGGGGGGCAGCCCGGGACACCTTACTTCTGGCACAAGTAGCACAAGCTGCCACAAAAGCTTTGCAATCTTTGTTGATAGAAGGCCACCACACATGACGAGACAAAAATTTTTAAGTTTTAGCCTCTCCAGGGTGCCCTGCCAATTTAGAGTCATTAAATACTTGAAGTATCTGAAGACATAAATGCAAGGGTACAAAATCAACTCCAGGAGATTTCTCTGGAGGGCTATCTTGTTGGAAAGGCTTTAGTGTATCATACAAATCTGGAAATTCTTGAGTGTGAGTGGCGGCCAAAACACAATGTGTGGGCAAAATCTTTTTAGGAGAAACGTCCTGAGACGTTTCAGATTCAAAGGTTCTGGATAAGGCGTCAGCCTTCACATTCTTGGACCCAGGTTTATATGTGATTACAAGATTAAAACGAGAAAAGAATTGTGCCCATCGTGCCTGCCTGGGATTAAGCCTTTTAGCCCCCTCAATGTATTCCAGATTTTTGTGATCTATATAGACTGTGAATGGATGAATTGCTCCCTCTAGCCAGTGCCTCCACTCCTCAAAAGCCATTTTAACTGCTAGCAGTTCTCGGTTACCAATATCGTAATTGCGTTCTGCTGGAGAAAATTTATTGGAGAAGAAGGCACAGGGATGCAAACGTTCCGGCCGGCCAGAAAACTGAAAAAGAACGGCTCCCCCACCCATCTCAGAAGCATCAACCTCAACAAAAAAAAGGTAAGTTCACAGAGCAAAAAGCTGTTTTCAGGTCAGAAAAAGCTTTGTATGCCTGCGTAGACCAATTGACAGGATCTGCATTCTTTTTTGTCAAGTCAGCTAGAGAGGCAACCAGAGAGGAAAAGTTCTTAATAAACCTACGGTAGTAATTGGCAAAACCAATAAACCTTTGAATGGCCTTGAGGCCTTTGGGTGGTGGCCAGTCCAGCACTGCTGACATTTTTATTTTCGTCCATAGATAAGCTAATGTCAGAAATAACAAAACCCAGGAAAGGGAACTTGTGTAACCTCAAATAAGCATTTCTCAAACTTAGCAAATAAAGAATTCTCCCTCAACTTCTGTAGAACAAATCTTACATGACTCTGATGTTCGGACAAAGAATTAGAATATACTAGAATGTCGTCCACGTAGACAACAACAAATCCCTCCAAAACATCTCTGAATATATCATTTACAAAATCTTGGAAAACAGCGGGTGCATTACACAGTCCAAAGGGCATTACCATATACTCATAGTGACTGTCCTGAGTTTTAAAGGCTGTCTTCCACTTGTGCCCTTGACGTATTCTGCTCAAATTATAAGCACCCCGCAAATCCAGTTTGGTGAAGATTCTAGCCCCTGACACCTAAGCGAATAGGTCATCAATTAAAGGATATCTATTTTTTACCGTAATCTTGTTTAACCCCCTGTAATCAATACATGGACGTAATCCACCATCTTTTTTTCCACAAAGAAAAAGCCGGCGCCGGCTGGTGATGTGGACTGTCTAATGAACCCCTTTTCCAGATTCTCCTTAATGCTTTCTTTCATTGCTACTTTTTGGGCCCTGTGAGATTATAAAGATGACCTCGCGGAGGCATGGTCCCAGGTAATAGGTCAATGGGGCAATCATAAGGTCTATGCGGTGGTAATTTGTCAGCTGATTGGGGAGAAAACACATCAGAAAAATCTATATAGGGTTTCAGTAGAGCAATCTGTTTAACCTCAAGACTAAGAAGAGGAACACCCCTTAAACAATTATCCTGACAACGATGTGACCAGTAGGTAAGTTGTCCTGTACACCAGTCTATGCGAGGGTTGTAATACTGCAACCAAGGTAGTCCCAATACAATAGGACTGGACGGCATTTTGAGCATGTACAATTGAATCTTTTCATAATGTAAAGCTCCAACTTGTACGAAAATTTCAGGTGTAATAGAAATGGATGTTTCAGTCTGCAATGGAGTATCATTAATAGCTGTAACGAAAAGCTTGCTCTGCAGAGGTATGGCAGGAATACCCAGATTGGTTGCAAAGGTGGCATCGATAAAGTTACCTGCCGCACCAGAATCAATAAAAGCCTCTGATTGGAACGACTTATCGCTCCAATGTATAGTAACTGGTAACAAATTTTTCTTTAATTTGAAGGGAAAAACCGGCTCGCCCAAGTGAAGTTCCCCAACTTCACCTAGGCGCTGGAGCTTTCCGAAGCCTTCTTTGCAGAGCAAGTTTGAGCAAAATGACCCTTCTCCCCAAAATAAATGCACAGTCCTTCCTGCCTCCTCCTAAGCTTCTCCGCAGGTGACAATCAGGAGAAGCCTAGTTGCATGGGTTCATCACCAGTATTAGAGTTACCTGACCTAAGGTTCCCTGAGACGGAATAGATTTTACCCTGATGTTGTCTAATCCGTCTGTCAACCTTTATGGCCAGAGAAATTGCATCCTTTTAGATTCCTAGGCTCAGGATGGCTTACTAATACATCATTTACAGAATCAGCTAGGCCGAAAAGGAATTGGTCTAAGAGTGCTGCCCCACCTCATTTAACTGATACAGACCACTCCTCAACTGTATGTCTACCCTGCGTAAGTCCCGTAATTTGCAAGCGGCTGTGGCTGAAATATCAGGATCAGCATATATGGTTGCCATGGCATCAAATAAATTTTCAACCGAGGTGAGAGCTACATGATCTGGACCTAATCCATAGGCCCAGGTTTGAGAATCACCCTGCAATAAGGTCTTAACCACTTAACGACCAGCCAATGGCGGCTGGTCGCATCGGTGTTTCCATGGAAACGGCCGCTAGTGACATCACCGCTGAAATCACCTAAACCCGTCTCCTTAGCCTATAAGGCTTGTCTGAACTTGTGCACGTCCGATTGGCTATACTGCACTGCCATACGCGTGTGCCAGAACTCACTGCCGCAGGGAAGCCAGGGACATCGTCAGAGGATGACAGCGCTGAAATCCCGCCACTCGCCCGGACCACGCTGGAAACGCGGCGGGACCTGCCGCTGAAAGGTAAGGATGTTACAGTACCTCAGTAACCTCAAAAATACATTTCTCCAATTTAGCAAACAGTGAATTTTCTCGTAACCTCTGAAGGACCCATTTTACATGGTCTCGATGTTCTGAGAGGGACTTAGAATAAACGAGGATATCATGCAAATAGACCACCACATATTTGCCTAGAACATCCCTAAATACATCATTGACAAAATCCTGGAAGATGGCTGGGGCATTACAAAGACTGAAGGGCATCTCGAGGTATTTGTAATGTCTGTCTTGATTGTTAAAGGCCGTCTTACATTCATCCCCCTGTCGAATCCTGATCAAGTTTTATGCACCCCTCAGATCTAACTTACTGAAAATGTTTGCCCCAGATACTTGAGAGAACAGATAATCAATAAGAGGAAGTGGATATCTGTTTTTTATTGTGATCTTGTTTAGACTTCTGTAATCTATACATGGCCGTAGTCCACCAGCTTTTTTTCTACAAAAAAGAACTCTGCCCAACCTAGAGAAGTAGATGGTCGAATGAAACCTTTTTCCAGGTTCTCTTTAATAAAGTCTTTCATAGCCTGCTTCTCAGGACCAGAAAGACTATATAAATGTCCCCGGGATGGCATAGTACCGGGCAATAAATCGATAGGGCAGTCATAGGGTCTGTTTGGGGGTAATTTATCAGCAGACAGAGAAGAAAAAACATCAGCAAATGAAGCATAATGACATGGTAATTTGTCAGACAAGATCTCAACATTATGAAGTGGGATTTTTCTTAAACATTTTTCTGAGCACTGAGTCGACCAATTTGTAAGCTGACCAGAACACCAATCAATACATGGATTGTGTGTCTGCAACCACTGAAGGCCTAGAACCAAGAGACTGGAGGGCATTCTGAGAATGAACAACTGAATTTTCTCAAAATGCAACACTCCAATCTGTAAGGACACTTCCAGCGTGATGGCAGTAGACTGGTCACTCTGCAGAGGAGAGTCATCAATAGGTGTGACATAGAGCTTATTCTGTAAAGGCAAGGCTGGAATTCCCAAGCTCGCAGCAAACTCAGAATCGATAAAGTTACCTGCGGCCCCAGAATCAACAAAGGCTTGCGCAGAACTAGATTGATTATTCCAAAATATATTAACTGGCAACAATATATTTTTTACTGAAAGGGGAGAAATCTGCTCGCCCAGGGGAGATTCCCCAACTACACCTGGGCGCAGGAGTTTTCCGCCTGCTTTTTTACAGAACAATTTTGGACAAAATGCCCTTTCTCACCGCAATACATACATAGCCCCTCATGCCGTCGCCTGAGTTTTTCAGATGGGGATAGCTTGGAATACCCCAATTGCATTGGCTCATCGCCAAAGGACGTAGCAGCACCGCCTACCCGTGAAGTGGTTGTTTGGGTTCAGAGTGACTGACAAGAGCATCGTTCACAGAGTCTGCCAACCCCAATAAAAATTGATCGAGGAGAGCAGCCTCACCCCAAGTAGAGGACACTGACCAGTGTCGAAACACAACGGCATATTCTTCCGCAGTGTGTCGACCCTGTCGCAGCTCGCGGAGTTTACGAGCTGCAGTGGATGATACATCAGGGTCATTTCCTGCTCCTAGTCAGCTGACCGCTGTGTCAGCTGACCGGCCTCACACCCATCTTTTCAGCCTATAAAGGCTGCCACGGGTTATGTGTGTTCGCCCAGGGTCTTGGGAGGATGCGCAGTGCCGGCTCATGTCTACAGGGGAGGCGGGGATGCCAACATGCTGACTCACGTCTACAGGGGAGCCGGGGATGCGACTGACCAAAGAGGAAGAGGAAACTCTCTCCAGTTGCTCATCACTATCAGAGCAGCCTGCAGAGACCACACCAGGTAAGTTTGTTACACCCGACTTCGGTTACACGCAGGTCTTTAAAGGTGCAAAGTATAGGAGCTGAACATAGAGCAAGCAAATAATCCCCCAGAGCCAAACAAGAACAGCTAGAAATTCCAGCAACAGTCCAGGTCATACACAGGCAACCTGGATATCGAGGTAAAAGAGGGCAAGGCAAACTCAGGTCACAAGACAATACAAGGTCGGTCCAGGCAGCAATCAAGGGAAGTCCAAATAGCAAACAAAGGTCAGTGCATGCGGTAATCAGCAGAGCAGTCAGTAGCAAGCAGGGTCAAAACCCAGGAATCACAGAAGTAATGACAGAGAGCACCCAGCACTAGCCCAGCTAAAGCTATCATGGGCAATAAGTGACTGACACAGCAGGCTATATATACAAGTGCTCATCCAAACAGTGGCCAGCCACTCAAACAGCAACCCATCATGCATCAAGAATCCCTGCCTATGTGTCAGCTGATAGGAAGTCAGCTGACACGATACAGAGCCAGATTACGTGTCAGCTGACTGTGTCAGCTGACACTATTGTTTACAGCGCCTGAGAGAGTACTGAGGCTGGGAGGAGCGAAGGACCTGCCCATCGCTATGCGCACACTGGTCCTCAGTGTGCGCGTCACCATCGGGGAATGGCTGCCGATACCCGGAAGTGGAGGACGGCGCTTGAGTCTAGGCTGAGCCAGCCGCATTGCGGGAACCTCCGGGTAAGTCCCTAACTCCCCTTAACAGATCCAATGTCATGAAAAAAACAGATTGCTGCCAGGGGGCAAATTAATAGGAGCCCCCACACTCAAAGTAGGGTCTGCTGCAGTTCCCCATCAGGTCCTCTTATGATTCTCATTCCTAATTGGTCCAATTCCTGTATTTAAAATGTGAGTTTGTGCTATTTGATTCAGTGTGGGTCTGACCAGCCTGAGGAAAGGCTGCTTAGCCTGAAACAGCAGGCTGTTGCTGGACATCAGCCCTGCAATTTTTACCTTTTTTTAATGATTTTTGAATAAAAGACCTATGTTTGGTTTAAGCTATAATGCTTGGAGGTGCTGACCCTTTTTTGAAGACTGCACGATACTGTCTGAGGGGTACTGAAGGATGGCCAGGTAGTAGCACTCCATTCCATTTTGAACTACATGGTGTAACGATCGGTGAAGCACAGAGAGGATCTGATTACCGGTGATCTGCAGTATCACGGGGAATACAGATGTATACCAGATTATAAGTGATCTGCAGTATCACCGATAATCCAATACACTCGCTAACCTCTGTTCACCTGAGTAGAGTGTAGTGTTTGGTGTAACAGTAACACTTAGAGGACAGGGCCTCAATGCAGCAAGGAGTACTGCACAAATTCCTTCCGCAGACCTGAGCTCTCCAAGACGGGAGGAGTCAGACTGAGAGTAGGAAGGTATATCAGAAAGTGACCCTCAGGAGAAAGGGTCGCTAACAGCGCGAGGAACCGCCTCTAACGGTAAGGTCGGTTCTCGAGGTCGGACAAGTCAGGTTGTATACACACAGACAGATAAGGTACAAGATCAGCAGACAAAGGCAGAGTCAAAGTACAGGCAGGGTTCGGCAATGGGGTATCAGATATATCGAGGTACAAAATCGGGAGGCAGAAACAGAGTCTAGGAGCGAGCCGGGGTTCGGCAACAGAGTATCAGAAATAACGAGGTACAAGATCAGAGTTCGGGAGAATGGTCAGGCAGGCAATAGGTCATAACAGATAAACACAATCAAACTAGTACTTTAGCTATCAATAAACTAGCTAAGTGTAGGATTACAGCTCCAGCTGGTCCCGGCACACTTGCGGATCTGACTACGGATCTGGGTGCTCCCACATATGTGATCGCAACGCCAGACACCCGAGAAATGACCAGCCAGCAGTATATATACAAATTTCACCCTCCAGCACCTCCCACAGTGCTGGACCAATGGAGAGTGAGGCCAGAGTCAGCTGACCAGTCTGGTCAGCTGACTACTTCTGCTTGCCATATAGGCCCTGCCTGAGTGCGCGCGCGCGCGTCACTCTAACTCCTGAGGGACTACATGTCCCAGCCACAGCAGCCCCGCTCTGTGGAGTATCCGCAGCGGGACCATGCGCGCTAACCGCCGCGTCCAACGCGGCGGTTTCTCCGCGCTCCACTGACCTGTGCACGGAGGCAGCCGCCTCACAGTGAGAGGAGGTGGCTGCCTCTCACTGTGCGTCCCCACAGTGTGCGGAAAGACCCGCCTGCCGCTGGCACATGGCGGCGGCTCTTCCGCGTTTTCTCACAGTACCCCCCCCCCCCCCCCGAGGAGTGGACTCCGGACAGCTCCTTCCAGGTTTTCCTGGATGTAAGGCATGAAACTCCCTTACTAACTCATCCGCATGCATACGGTTCCCAGGTACCCATTGCCTCTCCTCAATGCCGTACCCTTTCCAATGTACTAGGTACTGTACCGAGTTCTGTACCATGCGTGAATCTAAAATTTTTTCCACTTCATACTCGGGTTGGGCATCTACCAACACGGGAGGAGGAGGAGTGGGACCCACCTGGACTGCTGGTTTAAGAAGGGACACATGGAATGACCTTACCCCCCGCATGCTGGCGGGAAGGTCAATGGTATAAGTAACATTGTTAATCCTCCTGACTACCGGGAATGGACCCACAAACCTGGGACCAAGCTTGTCAGAAGGTTGTCTCAAGGTCAAGTGACGGGTTGACACCCAAACCAAATCTCCTGGTCGAAATTTCCACTCTACCGAGCGTCTTTTGTCAGCCTGACCTTTCTGACTCTGAAATGCTTTTACCAGATTATTCTTAATGGTCCACCACATCTCCTTAAATTACCTTTGCCAAGCCTCCAAGGCTGGAAATGGAGTGGACGCAATTGGCAACGGAGAGAATTTAGGTAGTTTACCGGTTACTATCTGAAATGGACAGAAACCTGAGGAAGAACTCTTTAAGTTGTTGTGGGCAAATTCTGCATAAGGTAAAAATTTAACCCAATCACTCTGCGCCTCGGCAACGTAACATCTCAAAGATTGTTCTAACGATTGGTTGACCCTCTCCGTCTGGCCATTTGTCTGTGGGTGGTAACCCGAGGAGAACGACAGACTCATGCCCATTTGGTGACAGAATGCCCTCCAAAATTTTGAAACAAACTGGACTCCCCGATCGGATACTATGTCTTCTGGAATGCCATGCAGTCGGAAGACATGGGTGATAAATAAATCGGCCAGTTCCTGGGCCGAGGGGAGTCCCTTCAGGGGCACGAAGTGGGCCATTTTACTGAAACGGTCGACCACCACCCAGATGACCGACATGCCTTCAGACCTAGGAAGCTCGCCCACAAAATCCATGGACAAGTGGGTCCATGGTTCACTCGGGGTGGGCAAAGGCTGCAATGTACCTACAGATGCCAGCCGGGAGGGCTTGCTTTTTGCGCACACCGCACATTCCCTGACAAACTCTTTGCAGTCAGCTGCTAGCGAAGGCCACCACGCATATCTGGCCACGAGATCTTGCGTTCTAGACGCCCCGGGATGTCCTGCATTTTTATGAGAATGGACCATTTCCAAGATCTGGAGACGGAATGGTAACGGGATAAACATCACCCCGTCTGGTTTCCCTTCCGGGATATCCTGCTGGAAAGGACTCAACGTCTCCTTCCAGTCCTCCCAGGTCTCCGCAGCGGCTAACACCACTCTTTGTGGGATAATGGTCTCGGGAACAGAGGACTGTGCTGTCTCCGGCTCGAAACACCTAGAGAGTGCATCTGCCTTGGTATTTTTACTACCTGGCGTGTACGTAATCAAGAATGTAAACCTCGAGAAAAATAGAGACCATCGAGCCTGCCGAGGGCTTAACCTTTTAGCCCCCTCGATGTATTCCAGATTCTTGTGGTCGGTATAAACCGTGATAGTGTGCTCAGCTCCCTCTAGCCAATGACGCCACTCTTCGAAGGCCAATTTGATGGCCAGGAGCTCCCTGTTGCCTATATCGTAGTTTCTCTCTGCCGGAGAGAACCTCCGGGAAAAATAGACACACGGGTGTAATCTACCCTGGAGACCAGAACGCTGAGACAGCACAGCCCCCACCCCGACCTCCGAGGCGTTTACCTCAACAATAAACAGGAAGGAAGTGTCCACGTGTCTCAGTATGGGTGCTGAGCAGAACAACCCTTTTAACTTAGAAAATGCCTGTAAGGCCTCAGGAGGCCAATGAGTGGTGTCTGCCCCTTTTTTAGTAAGGCTAGTGAGGGGTGCGACTACTGTGGAGTACCCCTTTATAAACCTTCTATAATAGTTCGCAAACCCCAAGAACCGTTGTAGCGACTTTAACCCCACCGGCTGCGGCCACTCCAGGACCGCGGAAACTTTGGCAGGGTCCATAGACAGACCTGAGGTGGAGATTATATATCCCAGAAAGGCAACCGATGTGACCTCAAAAATACACTTCTCGAGTTTGGCGTATAACATATTCTGCCTCAGTTTGTCTAACACAATCCTGACATGGGTTCTGTGTTCAGAGAGGTTGTTAGAGAAGATGAGAATGTCGTCTAAATAGACTAAAACGAACTTCCCTAACACCTCCCGAAAAACCTCATTGATGAGTTCCTGGAAGACGGCCGGGGCATTACATAAGCCGAAGGGCATCACCCTGTACTCGTAATGCCCGTCAGGGGTATTGAAGGCCGTCTTCCATTCGTCGCCCTTTCTTATACGCACCAGATTGTATGCCACCCGTAAATCTAGTTTTGAAAATATCCTGGCCTCCGTGACCTGTGTGAATAAATCGTCTATAAGTGGCAACGGGTAGCGATTCTTCACTGTGATTTTGTTAAGGCCACGATAATCGATGCAGGGCCGTAAACCCCCGTCTTTTTTCTTAACAAAAAAGAAGCCTGCCCCAGCGGGTGAACGGGACGGCCGAATGAAGCCCTTGGCCAAGTTCTCACGGATATACTCCTGCATGGCTAGTTTTTCGGGGCCAGATAAATTATACAAATGGCCTCGAGGAGGCATACAACCAGAACGAAGGTCAATGGGACAGTCAAACGGGCGATGCGGGGGTAATTTATCCGCAGCCTTGGGACAGAACACATCAGCACAGTGGCGTAGCTAAGGATCTGTGGGCCCCGATGCAAGTTTAACAATGGGGCCCCCCCAAGCACTTTATACATAACAATTGATCCGGCGCACCAAAACCTGCCAATGGCAACTACAGTGTCAGAGGTGCAAGAAGGGGGTGGGGAACAGTTTGTAAATGATTACCACTATTCAAAGTACCTATAGAAGTGATTATTAGGAGCACAGGACCAATAGAGAGCTAATACTGTAGTTGAGGGAGGGCCCTTCGGGGCCCCTCTGGCCCAAGGGCCCCGATGCGGTCGCTACCTCTGCACCCCCTATTGCTACGCCCCTGCATCAGCATAATCCGAGTACTGTTCCGGTACACCCTCCACCTGCACCCTGGTTTGACCTAATGTCAGCCTCCCCAAACACTGCTGGAAACAATGAGGTGACCATGCTGTTAACTGCCCTGTGGCCCAGTCTATCTGCGGAGAATGAATTTGTAACCATGGCATGCCTAGGATAATAGTGGAGGTTGACATGTGTAACACAAAAAATTGTAACTGTTCCCCATGCAATACCCCTACGGTGAGCCTCACCAGCGGAGTCTGTGACAGGGCACGATTCCGCTGCAAAGGGGAATCGTCCACTGCCGTGACCTGAATGGGGTTTTTTTACAGGAGTGAGTGGTAGACCCAACTCCTGAGCAAATTCAAGGTTCATAAAATTAGCCGCTGAGCCTGAATCGACAAACGCTTCAGTGGCTACTGACTTACTCTCCCATGTAATCGTACAGGGGAGAAGCAATTTTTTCTCTTTAAGGGGTGAAAATTGTGTGCCTAGGGTGTCACCCCCCACTACTCCTAGGCAAACTCGTTTCCCGACTTGTTAGGGCAATTTCGCACCCTATGTCCTGCCTCTGCACAGTACAGGCACAGACGTTCTGTCATTCTCCGCCTCCGCTCCACCTGGGTCAGTTTTGATCGACCAATTTGCATTGGCTCGGTGGAGGCAAGGCCGGAGAGGGTGAAACAGGCGGGGATGCAGTAACTGAGGATGCAGCAGAAGGTACCGCATACGAAGTCACCCTGACACGGTGACTGCCCCTAGCCTGCCTCTGATGGCGAAGTCGACGATCGACTCGGATGGCCGATGATATGGCCTCATCGACTGTCTTGGGCTCGAGTAAGGTTAACATCAAATCGGACCTCCTCCGACAACCCAGACAAGAAATAATCCATCAGAGCAAAGTTGTCAAATCTGGCGGTAATAGACCACCTACGAAACTCTGCCGAGTAATCCTCGACCGACCCTCTGCCTTGCCGCAAAAGTTTGAGCTTCCGCTCAGAGGTTGCCGCAAGGTCAGGGTCGTCGTATATCACGGCCATAGCCTTAAAAAATTCCTCTACCGAGGTCAGAGCTGTATCGGTGGGAGGCAGATTGTATGCCCTGGTCTGGGAGTCACCGGTTAACAATGTTTTAATAAAAATGACCCGTTGGGTCTCAGTTCCCGAGGATCGGGGTCTCAATTCGAAGTACGACAACACTCTACTCCTAAAATTCCGGAAGTCAGACTTGTGGCCGGAAAACTTATCAGGTACGGGCATACGTATGTCATCACTAGGAGGAGATCGCACCGATTCAACTGACGTCTGAAGGGTTTGCACAGAGCCTTTTAAGGCATCAATTAAGGCTTTGTGCTGGCCCAGTGCTTGATGTATATTATCCACCGAAGTGGCAAGCACAGTCAGAGGGTCAGCTCGTGCGTCCATTAGTTTATGGTCTGGCGTTCTGTAACGATCGGTGAAGCACAGAGAGGATCTGATTACCGGTGATCTGCAGTATCACGGGGAATACAGATGTATACCAGATTATAAGTGATCTGCAGTATCACCGATAATCCAATACACTCGCTAACCTCTGTTTACCTAAGTAGAGTGTATTGTTTGGTGTAACAGTAACACTTAGAGGACAAGGCCTCAATGCAGCAAGGAGTACTGCACAAATTCCTTCCGCAGACCTGAGCTCTCCAAGACGGGAGGAGTCAGACTGACAGTAGGAAGGTATATCAGAAAGTGACCCTCAGGAGAAAGGGTCGCTAACAGTGCGAGGAACCGCCTCTAACGGTAAGGTCGGTTCTCGAGGTCGGACAAGCCAGGTCGTATACACACAGACAGATAAGGTACAAGATCAGCAGACAAAGGCAGAGTCAAAGTACAGGCAGGGTTCGGCAACGGGGTATCAGATATATGGAGGTACAAAATCGGGAGGCAGAAACAGAGTCTAGGAGCGAGCCGGGGTTCGGCAACAGAGTATCAGAAATAACGAGGTACAAGATCAGAGTTCGGGAGATTGGTCAGGCAGGCAATAGGTCATAACAGATAAACACAATCAAACTAGTACTTTAGCTATCAATAAACTAGCTAAGTGTAGGATTACAGCTCCAGCTGGTCCCGGCACACTTGCGGATCTGACTACGGATCTGGGTGCTCCCACATATGTGATCGCAACGCCAGACACCCGAGAAATGACCAGCCAGCAGTATATATACACATTTCACCCTCCAGCACCTCCCACAGTGCTAGACCAATGGAGAGTGAGGCCAGAGTCAGCTGACCAGTCTGGTCAGCTGACTACTTCTGCTTGCCATATAGGCCCTGCCTGAGTGCGCGCGCGTCACTCTAACTCGTGAGGGACTACATGTCCCAGCCACAGCAGCCCCGCTCTGCGGAGTATCCGCAGCGGGACCATGCGCGCTAACCGCCGCGTCCAACGCAGCGGTTTCTCCGCGCTCCACTGACCTGTGCACGGAGGCAGCCGCCTCACAGTGAGAGGAGGTGGCTGCCTCTCCGTGTGCGTCCCCACAGTGTGCGGAAAGAGCCGCCTGCCGCTGGCACATGGCGGCGGCTCTTCCGCGTTTTCTCACACGTGGGTGCTGATTACACCAGGAAGAATACACAGGGGGCAATAATGATCTATGCGTACTTGTGTGCTTGGCTACATGTTTTCAGTATCGCTGTATGTACATTTGGATGTGCCCGTTACATATGAGAGCCACAGATAGGATTGCAAGTTTGTCCTTAGGGAGCTTAGTGTTGTGTATGGGCCTCTTGGAATGGGAAGATTTTCATAGTATTCCGTTCTTTTTTTATTAGTTTTGATTGCATCTGGTTGGCTTGGATGCTCAATTTAATATACGGTTATGCAAATTCTCTAGCTTTGTTGCTAATTGAGTCTATGAGGTTTGTTTTAGTCTTTGTGCTGTCACATTGGCTTTTACATGTTTTGCTATCATTCTTTCTATGCTACTTGGAGTGTGGGGGCTCCGATTTATTTACCTCATGTACACTCTGTTCTGCGACTTTTCCATCCCCTTGTCTTTGACACTTTTTCATAACCGGTTTGTGGGCCCCTGCATTTACTGAGACCTTCTGCACAACATACCGAGTCTTTTCACAACTTCTCTGCTTTCTTCTTTTACTCTTTGTTTGGGGACCTCACCTTTCTTCTAATTATTTTTCATGACATTGGAGCTTAAAGTGAACCTTAACTGTGGGGTAAAAAAAAGTTTCACTTACCTGGGGTTTCCCCAAGCCCCCTGCAGCCGTATTGTGCCCTTGCAAGCTCCTCGAGTGCCCTCCGGTCCACCGCTGCGGCTTAGTTTAGTTTTTGGCTGACTGACAGTTGGCCCCCGGCAACGCATCCTCTTCTTTGCCTTCCCCGCCACCAAGAGCGCCATGTGCAGGCACAGTACGCTTGTGCCTGCGCATGACGTGCTTGGTGGCGGGGAAGGCGAAAAAGAGGACGTGTTGCTGGGGGCCGACTTTCAGTTGTCCGAAAACAAGGCTAAGTCGCGGCAGGGGACCGGTGGGCATTCGAGGAGCTGTGAGGGCACAGTACAGCTGCAGGAGGCTTGGGGAAGCCCCAGGTAAGTGAAACTTTTTTTTACCCCACAGTTAACGTTCACTTTAATCTGAATTATGCTTGCTTCATTTTTAGAATTTTAAATATACAGAGGCCTAATGAAGGGCATATGTCACCTGAAACAAACACGTAGTTGCCTAAAATTGTAACTGCTTATTGCGTCAAGGCAGATTATATATCTTGTCAGTCTCATGAAGGATATTAACCACTTAACGACCGGCTAACGCCAATAGGCGTCGGCAGGTCGCAAGTGGTTTCCCATGGTTTCCATGTCAGTTCACGGAGGGCGTCTCTGTGAACAGCCTGCGAGCCTTCGATCGCAGCTCGCAGGCTAAATGTAAACACGTAGGGTCGAAATCCCCGCTGTTTACATCATACGGCGCTGCTGCGCAGCAGCGCCGTAAAGGAGATCGGCGATCCCCGGCCTCTGATTGGCCGGGGATCGCCGGCATCTGATAGGCTGAAGCCTATCCTAGGCGGCGCAGGACGGATTGCCGTCCTGTGCCGCCCACAGCGAAAAGGAGGTAAGAAGAGGGAGGGCGGAAATCGCTACGGATGGGGGGCTTTGAGGAGCCCCCCCCGCAAAACACAGATAGCTGGCGGCGATCAGACCCCCCAGCAGGACATCGCCCTAGTGGGTAAAAAAAGGGGGGGGGAAGTCTGGTCGCCCTGGCTGAAACCTGATCTGTGCTGTGGGCTGGAGAGCCCATGCAGCACAGATCAGTGCAGAATAGCCTGGTCGTTAAGTGGTTACTGTGTCCTATTGCTGCTCATGAAGATTGAATTCTCGGATGAGAGTTTATATATTAAGACCCTATTTTTTGTGCCAATAAAGATGAATAAAGTTTGTACTGCAAAAGTTTGTCGTGTGTGTTTCAAAGAAATTGTCCTTTTAACCATACAAGAGTCCTAATATCAGACATTAGGCCCCTTTTCCACTAGCCGCGATACGCTTACAAAAGCAGATCACCGGTGTTTTGCCAATCGCGAGTGCACAGTGTTTTACATGTTAACTCCTGATGCACTTTTCCATTAGCGGTCGCAATCGCAATCATCGGGCTACACGATATTTGGTGTGATTGCGTTTCACTCCTGGCGGCTCACGTCGCAATTGCCGCAAGTGGAAAAAGAAGCTTTTGCAAATGCAATTACGTTTGCAAGTGGAATAGCAGCCTACAGTTGCTTGATCGAATTGTCCTTTTCAGCCGCAGGTACGGAAAAACTCACTTGCACAATTTTATCGCCAAGTGGGTTGTTTTTCCCATCAAATTACCCGTTTCTTAATTATCCGAAATTAGTGCTAATGCTCGTTAAAGAAATTAGTGCTTAAAGCACTCATGTATCACTCATGTGCCATCGGCACATACCCGAGGTGACACATACTTATTTTTCTTTCTTTGCCTGAAAGAGTTAACTATCAGGTATGTAAGTGGCTGACTCACTCCTGACTCAGACAGGAAGTGACCACAGTGTGACCCTCACTGATAAGAAATTCCAACTATAAAACACTTTCCTAGCAGAAAATGGCTTCTGAGAGCAGGAAAGCTATAAAAAGGGTCAATAGTTCATAGATTTTAGCTCTGGCATACTTCAATGAATGTGTCATTGAGCAAAAATAATAAAACAGTTTAAACTTAAAAAGTAGATTTAAACATAAAATAAAACTGTGGAATATCTTAAAAAGTCATTTTTAGGAGTAGGAAGATAGATACAATTGTTTATTTCATTTGTTTATTTTCGCCTCGAATGTCCTTTAAGTTGAGTACATTTAATATAGGTGCCTATTAAAAAGAGCACAGGGTAACATCGATAGTAGAATATCAGTAAAGCTACTGATATTCTTCTATCCCCGATTTGTGACAAAAGCACCTCCAGGTAGACAAGCAGCTCTAAGGTCAAAAGCAGCTGCAGCCCAGAGCTCCGACTCCCAACTGCAGCGGTATCTCTCTTCTCCCAGGGCTCGGGAACATCTGGCTCCAGTGCTCTGCACCCCCACCAGCTGCCAGACTAGGGCATCCAGTTCCAGCCCTTTGTTCCCCCACCAGCATTAACCTACTGCTCACTCGTAATGGGTATGATGGAGACACCCAATGTAAAAATTGGTGCATCTAAGTGCATACCCGATTGACGATGCGACCAATTTCGGGCCGAGTGTGTAAATCGGATATGCTGCAAGATGTAATGGTGAGCGATATTGGGACGAGCGACAAATCCCCTGGGGCTGTCCCCCCCAGTGCATTATAATACCTGTCCGTGGCCACCTCTGACACTATCCATACACGTATCCCATGTGGTTGCCTGAATTGTGTGGGCGTGTGTGGGGCATGTGTATAGACTGAGCCAGTGGCGGCCACGTACAGGTAATGTATAGTGCACTGGGCACATTTAACATTGGGGGACAGCATCGGGATGGCATCACAAGGCCAATTCCGGATCGATTTCGGCATGGAATTGATTGGGAATCGGTCTGCATGTATGGGCAACAGATGTCTCTCCAATAGAGAGATCTGACTCTTGGTCGATCTGCCCATACATTGTCTGATGTATGGGCACCTTCACTATTTTAACAGCCATTTGCTAGATTGAATTAAATGTTTTTATAATAACTTCTATTACAATAAACAGAGTTTATAGGCAACAAAAAGTCAAGTTGAGGTGCACTGCACTGATAGCGTTGTACTTTATAGACGTACAAATCAACATATACCAACTTACACTTCTCTTGAAACTGCCCAGAATTAGTCTTTTCGGTTTGGCGGCGTTTTACTTTTTTGGTTGTACTTTTCTGATATGGCTTTCCCTTTACAGAGCACAAAGATCTATTCACCGCTGCCCCCTCCCTCAGAGAACCACACACTCACTCCAGGCAATGCCACAGCCATTAACAGTAAAGAAAAATTCAATGTAGCGCTTTATTATTAAGCAGGTTTTGTTGGCGGAATCTAGTAATGCGAGCTGTGGCAGCGGATCAGTTAACTGTAGAGCCTTCCCCCTCCCCCGGGCCCCGTTGTTACAGTGACGAGACGGATTCTTCAGCGCCTGCCTCGTTCTGTACATGTGACGACTAGAGAAGCCCGCCCCGGCTCCTGCGTGCCAGCCTGTACAAGCGCTCTGTGTATTTACACTGAAACTGCATAGAATAGCGAGGAACGCGGATGACTATTGATTGCACAGCTGTAACTGAGAAAAGTATTTCCAAAACGATGCGCACTCATCAGGGCTGTTCAACTTCACCGTGTGGCCACTACAGGTCTGCCCTGATTGGTCAGCCTGCTGAATATTGGATAACCAGTTCTTCCGTAATGAATAAATATCCCCGTCCCGAGTCTCCTCCCTCAGTCCCGTGCGGCACCGTACAGTAGACACCGCCCCCACAATGGTAATCTAGTACCGCCCCCTATATGTATGCGACTTTGGGAAGCCGCCACAGTCCCTAGCGTGACGACACCCATCCGAAACCTCCCCAGTCCTGTGCGGCGCTAAGCTAGATCGCCGCCCCTTTGCGTCATTCTCCCCGCCCCTCAGTCCTGTGCGGCGCTTGGCGGTAGGTTATTCTGTCCTCCAAGTGGCGTCACGTTATAGCCCCGCCTTCCTGTGCGGTGCTGGTGGCGTGTGTATCCCGGGTGCGCCCCGTCTCTGTTCCGCAATGTACCGCCGAAGATCGGGGAAGAGGACGGAGGGGCAGGTGGAAGAGCGGCAGTCAGTAGACATGCAGCGTGCTCCGTTCAGCGAGAAAGAGCCGGAAGTGACGCTAGGGCCCCGCACGAGCTCGGCCGGTGAATCTTTATCGAGATGTGGCAGCGTAGACCTGGATCGTTCCACGATAACAGACAAGGAGGAGGCCGCAAGGGGTGAGTGGCGGAGCTTAGTTGGAAGGGTTACCGCGCGGTGCCGTAGGGCGGTTATTAGCAGATAAATAAGCCCTCTAGCGGCTCCTGCAGGCAATAGGTGTTACTGCAGACTGGTTGGTAGCATGTGACCTGAGTCTTCGAGAGGGAAAGTGAAATTCTTCGGTTACTTTGCGTTCTAGCCACGTGTGGTTTTGTAGCATACACCTAGTGTTCTCAACAGTACCGATTGGGGACGTGTACTTCCCTTTAGTCTCGTAAATGTGGTGGTGTTTGTTTTAACATCATGCACGTTTTTAATTTATATTGAGGCAGGGGTCACACTTGTCTTTCAGTTTCTACACTTTGCAGAAAACTGAAAGACAAGTGTGACCTCTACCTTACAACAGCTAATGTAATTTATAGAGAAAACTGACAAATTGTCAAAGATGTCAGTTTTTTTTCTGCGTGCGAAATCTACATTCAAGTGTGACCTAGCTCATTGATTAACATGAGTTCTCAGTTGAAAACAGTTTTTCTGTGCAGAAAACGCGCACGAAAGCCGACAAGTGTGACCCCTGCCTGAACATATATTCTTGCGTTGTTATGAAAAGCCTGGTTGTACTAATGTTGTATAGTCATTTGATAATAGGGTTAAAAATTTTGGGTAAAAATATTTGTATTAAACCACCTGTTGTCCAGACATGGAATACAATGCAAGTGGCCATTCGTTTGTACACATAGCACCTGCATTACCCTCTATTGTAGTGCTGATTCCACTCATTGATAGTGAATGGGAGGTGCAGCCATTTCATTTTAGAAAGCGGTAGAAAACCTATGATAAAAATTATAAACAGTAAAGTCTCTAGTATTTGACACAGACGGGGATTACCTGAGGCCAGATAGGTATAGGTTTCAGTTACTTGAGAATTCAAACAACCAAGCTTAAATTTAACTCAAAACTAACATTACTGTACTTGCCTAGGAAGAGAGTAGCCTCTGAATCTTCCAGGCTTCCCACACCCTCCTCCAGACCACCACTGCTACCCTGGACTCTCTGGAAGTTTGCGTCCCCACTCCTCTTTGTAGAGTGCAGCCTTGATAACAAAGGTGGAGGTGGTGGGAAGCCTCTGCAGGATCCTTTACTCTGCCTCAGATATATTTTAGACTACCATGCATTTAATGTAAAAAAAAAGCCCCTGGGGGTACTTACCTTGGGAGAGGGATGCCTCTGGATTCTAATGAGGCTTCACCCTCCGGGATCCAGGACTGTCAATCTCCGATCAGAGGCAATGTATATATGTACCTTCCCGGCTCCAGTGCAGTAGCAGCTTTCCGATGGGCTCCAGCGGAAATAACAGAGCCCGATTGGGTCTGCTCTACTGCACAGGCACAAGTCCCCTGCACAGTAGAGCGGACCCGATCGGGTCCGGCTTCTTCCACTGGAGCCCATTGGAAAGCCGCTGCTGAACTGGGTAGGTGAGTATTGAAGGCGCTACTGTGCCACAGACGACAAGCTTGTTGGCTGTCTTTTTGGGGGCTACCAGCACAGGATCCTGGGGGGTGTAGAGGACAGGGGGAAGGATTAGGATTATTAGGATCCAGAGGCTTCCCACTCCCAAGGTAAGTACCCCGCAGGGACTGTGTTTTTTGTTACAGTTTTACTTTAAGGTGCACATTAACATTATTATTTTTTGGGAGCAATCATATTTTCGTTACGTTCATTCAGATTGAGAGAAAAGATCATATTTGGTCAATTCACACCCCTAAAGAATCCAATTTGTGATCATATCTCTGCCAGATCATATCCAAATCCAACCATTTCTTTATAGATAATGGTTGATAATGTGATTGTTCAACAGTGTTCTCCCCAGGCTCTTTCAGCCGGGTGCACCACCCGGCTAGTTTTGATGAGCACCCGGCTGTCATTGGCTCACCTCCTCCTATACTATAAGCAGAGTTGCACAAAGAAGCACCAGTCCTGCATTTTTTCATATTGCGCCACCCGGCTACTTTTTCATGCAGCTCGGCTACTATTTCATGCCACCCGGCTGGAAAAAAAATTCTGGGGAGAACACTGTGTTCAAGATTGATTGGGCCAATCAGTTTCTCTGTTTTCCTGCAATACAATCTGAATAACCTGATTGAAAATATGATCTTTCACTAAAAATTGTACCAATAATTAGCACCTTTCCATTTTGTCTTGATGTGGTGTTGCCAAGTGAGCATGGTGGTGTAAAGGTCACAGGTGTTTTCAAAAGCGATTGTTAGTGGAAGGCTTATAATACTGACTTGTATGCAGATTTAATGTATATTGTATGCAGCATGGAACTGGGCCAGCGTACATATTGTCGCGTCGCCGGTGAGTTGGGTGCTGGGAGAGCCGAATGACGTCTCTCCCTGCTGCTGTAATACTGCCCAGCGGTACTAAATACTATTACCCCTCCGAGGTCTCGCAACTTTAACCACTTAAAGGAAACCTAAAACCGAAAAAAAAATGGAGTTTTACTTACCTGGGGCTTCTACCAGCCTCATGCAGCCATCCTGTGCCCTCGCAGTCACTCATGGCTCTTCTGGTCCCCCGCTGCCAGGTAGTTTCGTTTAGCGCATTGCACCAGTAACACGTAAAATGTATTTGTTAATGTCCGCGATGGCTTCCTGCACCAGTGGGAATGCGTAAAGAGGTACATATGGCGGGCGGCCGACTCCCAGTCGGCAAAAACAAAACTAGCTGGCAGCAGGGGACCAGAAGAGCCATGTGTGATTGCGAGGTCACAGGATGGCTGCATGGGGCTGGTAAAAGCCCCAGGTAAGTGATACTCATTTTTTTTCGATTTAGGTTTCCTTTAAGGACCACCGTTTAGTGACCAGGCTATTTTTTTACTAATAAGTGCTCTGCAGCTTTAATGGCTCGCTGCAGAGCCACACAACCGAACACACAAATGAATTCAGGTTACAGTGTGCATTTACTTACCTACAAGGGACTGTCCCCATCTACAGTGTATGAGGGCATCAATTTTGCTGCTCTCTGTGTCACAGAACAGGATGAAGAAAACTAGTATTTTTTTCTGTTCAAACAGATCAGTTTGTTGCAGTGGCATCAGTTTTTCATCTGGTGTTTCCATTCAGTTTTCATATCACCACCTACTCGTCACATGTGCATTCAGAGAGCATCATTAAATGCATCAGGCTCCCATTGGTTTGCAAAAGACTAATGGGAAGCCTCCCTGAGGATTTTTATTGGTCTACCACTCAGTGATCAAATGAAAATCCTACCTTAAGAGGGAGGATTTCCATTAGTCTATTCCAAATTGTGTTGTTGGATGCCTGCCAGATATCCTTTCTGAATGGACTAATGTGAAAGGATCTGTTCTTATCCATTCAGTTATGATAAATTTAACTTTTTTCTGCCACATGTCAACCCAGCCTTATGCTGGGCATACACGGAGTTTCTTTTCCTTTTCTGCTAATGGCTCGATTGATAATATCCGACAGGTCCGATAACCTGCCGGATAGATTCCCCGCTCTATCCCGGACAATAGCGGGGAATCGAGCGGCTGACACGGAGTGCCGGCGGGGACGAGCGGGATTCGATCCGCGCGTACGAGCGGGGGTGCGCCGGCATCGAGCCAGCGGCTCGATCCGCATAATTGCATCCGTGTATGCCCAGCATTAGGGCTCGTTCACATCTAAACGATTAGCGGAAGATTCCCGCTAATCGCCAAAGTGCTATCGCTTTTTAATTAACAGCAATTGGAAAACGTGTTACCTGCAGCATTTTGTCACGATTCTCGAGTGATCGCGTTACAAGCGCTGATCGTGGGAGAGTACAATGCTTTTACCACGCTAATCGTGGTGAATAGTGTGAATAGGCCTTTAAAGTGTAATTGTCGGGCATAAAATCAAAAATCAATTCTTTATTTTTATCTGGTAAACAAGAAATAAGGATGCTAACCAGGCAATCCAAAGTTTAAACTCACTATTACTTTTCTTGTTGATAAATGATCATTCCCCAGTTTACCTGACACTGATTTGGTACACAAAAAGGAAGTTGCAGGGCATGCTGTTTTTTTCTTATTTTGCTTCTCTAATGCTGGGGATACACGGTTTGCTTTCCCCCTTATCAATCGAGCGGGAATTGATCCGGACGGCGGCGGGAGTCGATCCGGCGGCTCGATTAGATTGGACCATGTATGCCCAGCATCATTCCCCTCAGACTTATCTAATGCAGCCTGATTGGCTGAAGCCTTTTTCCCTCCTGTTTTCCCCTCCCACACCTCCTGTTCCTCTCTGATTCGCCAATATTTCTCATGCTGAGACAAAGCACTTTGTATAGTGAAGGGTGGGCAATGCATACACAATCAGGCAGAGGAGAGTATGGGAGAAAGTGACATCAGGATTGGCTTCAAAATAGCTACACTTAAAATGGGAAATGCTTTTTTGTTTTGTTTTTTCTGTAGAAAGATCACTAAACTCAAAGTGTGGACAGTGCAATACATATGTTATGTAAATAGAGCAAGTATTTATCTACTTATGTTTTTTTTTCTGAGGTAGTATGGGTGACAGCTCCTCTTTAATGTTCTAGCATGCTGGCTCTTTTAAGCGACAACCTGTGAAGCTGATCTTGTTTCGCCTCCTTTCTTTATATCAGTATTCGCTCACATGGTGTAGGGGCAGAGCTCTCCCCCAACATACCAAGGACAAGGAGCCTATCCATACCTTGTGTTTAAAGAAACACTGTAACATCAAAAAGTTCCCCTGGGGGTACTCACCTCAGGAGGGGGAAGCCTCAGGGTCCCAATCAGGCTTCCCACGCCATCCTCTGTCCCACGGGGGTCTCGCTGCAGCCCTCCGAACAGCGGCCCAACAAATCCTTCAGCTTGTTCAGTATTTACTTTTCCAGGCTCCAGCGGGGGCGCTGTTGCGGCTTTCGGCTCTGAAGTAGACGGAAATACCCGATCTCAGTCGGGTCCGCTCTTCTGCGCAGGCGCCGGAGACTTGCGCCTGCACAGTAGAGCAGACCCAACGGCGATCGGGTATTTCCGCCTGTTTCGGAGCCGAGAGCCGCCACAGCGCCTGTGCAGGAGCCAGGAAGGTAAATATTTACATCACCGCTGTTCGGGAGGCTGCAGCGAGACCCCCGAGGGACGGAGGACGGCGTGGGAAGCCTCATTGGGACCCTGAGGCTTCCCCCTCCCGAGGTGAGTACCCCCCAGGGGATCTTTTTGATGTTACAGGTTTTCTTTAAGAAGGTGGAGGGACTTCCTCCACTCATGTGGGAATATACCCCAGAAGAATAATTATGGTAGAATCTGGAAGCTCGTTTCTCTCTGCATTGAGCTGAATACTGAATATTCAGGGATCCCCTGTAAAAGCATTTTTTAATGTTCTGCTGGAGTATCTTATTGTTTGTTTAACTGACCAATTAAAATAATTTCTGCTGCAGTTACTTTGAGGCAGTGTGTGCAGTTCTGGTAGTGGGAGATACATGGTGATGATATTTGTGCTGGGCAGAGCATTCTAGTTGTTTGAGCTGGTAGAACCATCTAGTGTTTGTACAAGGCTTAAACCCCTTGTTTTCCCAAACTTAAGCTTGGGGTTCAAAAAGATGCTGGGAGCAGTAATCTCTAGCCTGGATTTGGGTAGCCGCTGGGATATACAGCGCTGCCCATAATGATTCATACCCCTGGCAAATTTTGACTTAAAGTTACTTTTATTCAACCAGCAAATAATTTTTTGACGGGAAATGACATAGTTGTCTCCCAAAAGATAGTAAGACCACGTACAAGAGGAATTACTGTGGAAAAAAAAAACATTTCACAGCTTTTATTTACATTTGAGCAAAAAGTGTCTAGTCTAAAATTATTTATACTCTTTCAATAATCAATAGAAAAGCCTTTATTGGCTATTACAGCAATCAAACGCTTCCTATAATTGCAAGCCAGATTTTTGCATGTCTCCACAGGTATTTTTGCCCATTCATCTTTAGCAATGAGCTCCAAATGGTTCAGGTTGGAGGGTCTTCTTGCCACCACCCTGATCTTTAGCTCCCTCCACAGATTCTCAATTGGATTCAAGTCAGGACTCTGATTGGGCCACTCCAAAACGTTAATGTTGTTTGCTCACCATTTCTTCACCACTTTTGCTGTGTGTTGGGGTTGTTGTCATGCTGAAATGTCCACTGGAGCCCAAGACCAAGTTTCTCTGCAGACTGCCAGATGTTGTCATTGCAAATCCTCATGTATTGCTCTTTTTTTCATGGTGCCATTTACTGTGATTAGGTTCCCTGGTCCACTGGCTGAAAAACGCCCCCAAAGCATTAGGCTCCCACCACCATGTTTGACAGTGGGGATGGTGATCTTTGGGTTGAAGGTTTCTCCTTCTGTATGCCAAATGAGGAAAACATCGTGACCAAACAATTTAATTTTTGTTTCAACTGACCATAACACAGAAGACCAGAAGTCCTTTTTTTTTTTTTTTTTGTCCAGATTAACATTTGCAAAGGCCAAGCGAGCTTTTGTGTGCCTCATCTGGAGAAGTGGCATCCTCCTTCGTCTGCATCCGTGGAACTCAGCAGTGTTCAGTGTCCGTTGGATTGTCTGCCTTGAGACATTGTCACTAACAGAGCCCAGGTTCACCAGGATGGCCTTGGTGGTGATCCTTGGATTCTTTTTCACCTCTCTCACTATCCTCCTGGCCAGCACAGGTGTCACTTTTGGCTTCCGACCACCAGGGCTGTGAAGTCGAGAAGTCGGAGTTGGGGCAATTTTTGGGTACCTGGAGTCTGAGTCGGGAGAAAATGCACCGACTTCTAAAGGATTTAAACTGTAATTAAAATAGAAATATGATAAAATATTCTATTTCTCAGATAATAGTCATCATAAATAATTTATACATACAGTAATAGCTGTGCTTAGTCCACAAAAATGAAATAAACCAATCAAAAAATAGTTACTTGTGCGGCTTCAATAAACCAATCCCTGTATTTTTAACCATTTCAGCCCGTGGGTATTTTTCACCTTATGGGCGAGAGGAATTTTCACCTGTCAGCGCTCCTCCTATTCATTCCCCAATAACTTTATCACAACGAAATGATCTGTACCTTGTTTTTTTGCCACCAATTAGGCTTTTTTTGGGTGGTACATTATACTAAGAATTATTTTATTCTAAATGGATTATGATGGGAATAATAAAAAAATGGAAAAAAAATCATTATTTTTCAGTTTTCAGCCATTATAGTTTTAAAATAATTCACGCTACCATAATTAAAATCCACACATTTTATTTGGCTATTTGTCCCGGTTATTGCAACGTCCAAATTTTATCCCTAGTACAATGTATGGTGACAATACTTTATTTGGAAATAAAGGTGCATTTTTTCTGTTTTACATCCATCACTAATTGTTAGCCCAATATTTAATAATTATATGCCCTTTTGTCATAATTATTATTATTTTTTTGTTCCCTAAAGTCAGTAGGTGTATTTTACTATTTGGCCACAAGATCCCCCCCCCCCCCCTTCCCTGACAACAGGATTAAGTATATACAGATCCACATAGAGACAGAATTCACCACTTGCTTGTTACTGTGGTTGCCTTTAGAAACCTGGTTTTGTAAGTGGTACTTTGTTAGTTTCTATTTCCCATTGTTCTAAGTACTATATTGGCGCCCCTGATGTTCTCTGTCTCTTCTTTTTCCCCCTTGGGTGCTTGAATTCACAGATTGAAGTTCATCCAATGGACACCCCTATTATTCTTGTATAGATTGTTAGATCAAATGTTCAAATCAAATCTAAGATCTAATCTGTTTTTAAAAATCCACTATTGTTTGCCTAGCTTTTAGACAAGGAAAGTCCATATCTCTGTTCTTCAAACATCTCTGTGGATCTCTGCCTCTCCCCCTCCCCTCTCAGTGAAGGTAGACGGGGAGGGGAGAGGCAACGGATCAGCGGGTATTGACACGCATGTAGGCAGAGCTGCAGCCCAAAGCTCTGCCTCTATGAGGAAGTGATCCCCGCATTTTCCCACAGGGATTTGGTGGGTTTAAATGTAGCAATCTGCCGCGGGGATGCAGCGTTTTAGTTAGGGCGAAACTGCTGAACATAAATGTGTCATTTTATGACACTTCAGACTCTCTTTAGGTTTTCAGTAACCAGGATGCAAGATTTAATGTTTCCTGAACAGTTATAGGTTGTCTCGTTTACTACCGCAACACACTTATTCATCAGGGTGGAGCAATCCTCACATCCATGTGGAAGCCAAGAGATAGTGACTTGCTGCTAAGTTGATAGATATTTTTAAAGGAGAGCTCTTAGAAGCCTCTAATTCCCCCCCACACTCCCCCCCCCCCCCCCCCCGCTAAGTATGGTTCATGTTTATGCCGTAGCATGCAGCCGCTCGTATACAATCGGCTCTGTGCTACTGTGAAGGTGCAGGCTGCACTTGCACGGTGCAGCAATGCTTATACACAGACGAAAGTGCGGCCGCAAAAATATATCTGAAAAGCCATTGTCCAATCTGTTCAATTGGTTCCATCCCCAATCGGTGGGCTCCAGGAGGATCCCGGAAGCCTCTGGACTATCAAAAGGCTTCCCACTACTGAGGTAAGTATTCAATTTTATATCTTTTTAACTTTGTAATAGGCCTGAACAATTTTAGGAAAAAATTGAATTAAGCGATTTCTGTCTGAAATTGCGATTCGATTCACGATTTCCTTCAAATCAAGCTTTGTTCCCTTCTGTCTATGTCTCTCTCTGTGCCCGCTCTGTCTCTGTGCCCACTTTTCTGTGTCTCTCTGTGCCTCTTCTGTCTCCCAAGCTGCATTAGTACTGGACATAGCTTCAAGCACGAGTCCAGCGATGCCAGTCTATCCACTTCGCCTCCTGTAGGTTCTAATGCACGGAATGCTTCCTGTATGTCATGTGACATACAGGAACCCAGAGTTTTGCCAAGCACAAGAGCCGGCAGACGCCGAAAGAGGACAGACAGCGTTGGACCCGTGCGGAAGGCAAGTCCAACGCTGTGGGCCGCACGCATTGGGACTTTTAGGAAGTTTGAAGCCACTTCTTCAAACTTCCCCCATGTGGAAATGACGTGATTGCGATAATTGCTGCTTTGACGATTCCGAAATTGTGATCTTGGTGATCGCGATTTCGGTTTAAATTCGATTTATCTTTCAGGCCTACTTTGTAATGTCAGTGGGATTTTGTCACCTGGAATAACTGCTTACCATCTTAGGCCACGTACATGCACTAAAAGAAGCTCTGCCGAGGTGGCCACAAGCTTCCACTTTTGACTAAAACAGGGCTGTAGAGTCGGAGCAATTTTTGGGTACCTGGAGTCTGTGGTTTCATAA
Source organism: Hyperolius riggenbachi (assembly GCF_040937935.1). Lineage (NCBI taxonomy): Eukaryota > Metazoa > Chordata > Amphibia > Anura > Hyperoliidae > Hyperolius > Hyperolius riggenbachi. The sequence continues at coordinate 139,099,080 of NC_090656.1, forward strand.
ACCTTGGAGTCGGATTATTTTTGTACCCACCAGGGCTGTGGAGTCGGTACAAAAATCATCCCACTCCTCAGTTTATGAAACCTCCAATTCGAGGTACCCAAAATTGCTCAGACTCCTCGACTCCGACTTCTGAGGCTAATTTTTACAAAGGCTATGGATTTGGTTCAAAAATCATCCAACTCCGCCTACTAAGTTTATGAAACCTCCGACTCCAGGTACCCAAAATTGCTCCAACTCCTCGACTCTAACTCCACAGCCCTGGTACCCAGGGCTGAGGAGTCGGAGCAGTATATGTTCAAAAAATGTTAGAGTATTTTATTTAATACCAAAAGTGCATATAAAAAGCATTAACTCTAAAATGCTGATCTACGTATGCATCCATTTCCCAATACACACTTCCCGCCTCATACCTCAACCAACCCACTTCCACCACATACACATATTACCAATTGAAAGACAATCGGATCAAATAAAGAGGAGGCCTCCTTAAAGGGACGGTGCAAGCTCAACCCCCCTCCCCCCCAAAAAAAAACGTACGCCGGGACGGACGGACGGTTCCTCCAGTTCCTGGAAGCCTATGTGTCCCTCGCTGCAGCTCCGGTGTCCTGGGATCCCCTCAGTTGCAAATGACCAGACCACAGGAGCGTGATTGACAGCGGTGCAGGCACAGTGCATGCCGACCTGGCGAGGTCGGCATCTGCAACGCAGGGTATCCCAAGACACCGGAGCTGCCGCGATGGACAGATAGACTGCCAGGGGCTAGAGAAAACACCAGGTGAGTAGATATGATTTTTTTTTTTTTTTTTTTTTTTAAATGGAGCTTGCACTTTCCATTTAAAGGCTAGCTTAAAGTGAACCTTAAGCCAGAAAATAAAAATGAGTTTTAGTCACCTGGGGCTTCTACCAGCCCCCTGCAGCAGTCCTGTGCCCTCGCAGCCACTCACTAATCCTCTGGTCCCCCGCTGCCAGCTATTTTCGTTTTTGCCGACAGGCCCGTCAGGACTGGCCATGCGTAGCTTTTTCCGCATTCCCGACTGTAATTAGCGCTATTGTGGGCCACAACGCGTACAAAAATACGCGTTGTCGCATATCTATGCGTGCGTAATGCGACAACGCGTATTTTTGTATGCGTTGCGGCCCGCAACAGCGCTAATTACAGTCGGGGATGTCGGGCGCAGGGGGGCTGCAGGGGGGCTGGTAGAAGCCCCAGGTGAGTAAAACTCATTTTTTTCCCCTGGCTTAAGTGTCCCTTTAAAGAGACTCTGAAGCGAGAATAAATCTCGCTTCAGAGCTCATAGTTAGTTGTGCCCCTGCTAAAACGCCGCTATCCCGCGGCTAAACGGGAGTCCCTTCACACACACCCCCCCCCCCCCTTCTGCAAAATCAACGACCAACTTGGTCGTAAATTTTGCTCTTCCTGGAGGCAGGGCTAACGGCTGCAGCCCTGCCTCTAAGCATGTCTATCAGACTCGCATCGCCGCCTCTCCCCCGCCCCTCTCAGTGAAGAAAGACTAAGAGGGGCGGGGGAGAGGCGGAGGTACGCGTCTGATAGACGCGCGGGAGGCAGGGCTGCGGCGGTTAGCCCTGCCCCAATGCGGAAGCGCTTCCCTGCTGCACGGAGGGGATTTGGGGACCCCCGTTAAGCCGCGGGATAGCGGCGTTTTAGCAGGGGCACACATGCCCCTGCTATCTATGAGGTCTGAAGCGAGATTTATTCTCGCTTCAGACTCTCTTTAATTGATTGATGGAACAGAAAAGTCCAGCTGCGGCCAACCTTGATAATATGCAGTTGGATTAGCTCAATATTAGTCCATCACATAATGGTACATTCTCATCCATGAGTTGAAGCAATTCATAGCCAGTTCAGTTCATATTCAGCATGTTAAATCATTTAAAGGGGAACTGAAGAGAGAGGTATATGGAGGCTGTCATGTTTATTTCCTTTTAATCAACACCAGTTACCTGGCGGCCCTGCTGGTCTATTTCTCTGCAGTAGTATCTGATTAAAACCAGAAACAAGCATGCAGCTAGTCTTGTCAGATCAGACTTATAAGTCTGAACCACTGAAACACCTGATCTGCTGCATGCTTGTTCAGGGGCTATGGCTAATAGTATTAGAGGCAGAGGATCAGCAGGGCTGCCAGGCAACTGGTATTGTCTAAAAGGAAATAAACATGACAGCCTCCATATACCTCTCTCTTCAGTTCCCCTTTAAGCAAGGAACGTAAAGTTGAGCAGTAGCCACAGAAAATGGATTGTGAAAGCCAATTCAATTTTAGTCCAGCGGTAATAAGGAGCCAGGAAGCAAAGTAGTGTAAGGATTACAAACATGCATGTGTATAGCATCAGTTGATCACCCACGGATCCAGGTAGATATCACCTCCACAGCACCAGATAACGTGGAACAAGGTCAGCACCACAGCATCAGCAATGGTGCAGCAGCATTGAGATAGTCCAGGGTGAATGGCTAAACTTCAGTTCTGGCTGAGGTGCCTCCTGTGTATGGTACCCCAGAGGGCTGGAGGGGCATTAAGCGGTAACTCAAGGTGAGGAAGTACAACAAGGGAGATGTAGAGCCAAGTGGGTCTCTACATGTTTCATCGGCACAATTCTGGCTTCCTCAGGAGGCGTGGAATTACTCTACCCACCCAGCCTGCTGCATGGTACCACTCGTATTGTCGCTCCGTCACGCCCCACCCCCCATATCAACAGAACACGCCGGCCTCTCCCCAGAGGGATTGAGTTTTGACCCCCACCCCACTGGCGACATTCCTCGTATGTAGGAGGCTTTAGTGAATTTTCTAGCGGTTGTTAGCAATATAATCTGGAATAAGATTATAACACACGTAAATATGATCTGTATACAAACCAAGAGACCACAACAGATTATATTAAACATGCATGGCTATAACTCTATGCAGAGATGTTCAATACAAGAGGATTTCAAATACAGCTTTATTTTCTGTTGTTTCTGCAGAGAGGGATGGTAATGAGATGTTAATAATTTTGTATTGTATGCAGATTCAATGCTGAATGCCTTTTTTTTTTTCTTTCCCCAGTTCTGTACAGTTTGTATAATATTTGCATGCAGGCTGGAATGGTTAACACCTCATTGACCATCTCTAGGAAATGTTCTTTCTTAGACTTTTGAATTTATCAGCCCTTTGAATACCAACTAATAAATTCTTCCCTTCCCCCCAAAAAGCATAGAATACAGTTGTACTTGGGAGTATGGGCAGTGGGGTGTCATGTGTCAGTGGCAGTCCTCCTAGAAGCGAGAATTTGAGTTTAATTTCCTGTAACATCCATCAGTGCTGTAACACATTTAGATGTAACTACGTAAAACCGGCCTCTCTAATTTGCCAAACTTCACTCAAAATTAAATTTTGAATTCGGGGTAGTATTCTTTAAATGAATACATACATTTTATTTCAGGCGTTGCTGAAACATTGTTTTAGCTTCTGTTTGCCTTGTTATTTTAACCCCTTATTCTTTCACTTTATTATAGATTCAAGCTCAATAGATGTCTTGTATCCAGATCCATCAGATTCATATACCGGTGGGCTTTTCCCAGGTCCCGCCTCTTTTGACTGGAGTTCTCCAGATAGTAGTGGAGAGGGGAGAAACCATGAAGGAGGGCAAGAGAACGGCGAGGAGCGGGCTTCCCGGCCAGGGAACAGTCGCCTTCCTGGAAAAGACCACCGGCGTTACTATCACAGTCACTGGAGGCTTGAGTATTTGATGGACTTCAATGCACGTTCTCATAGCATGATCTGTATGGTTTGTGGCAGTTCTCTGGCCACCTTGAAACTCAGCACCATCAAACGACACATTCAACAGAAACACTCCTATTCTCTCACTTGGACTCCCTATGAGAAGGAGGTCATCATTGGTAGCTGGGATGCCCACCTTTGTGTTGATGCTCAGACCCTTACAGGAGGCGAAGAGCAGGGGGCAGGTAAATCTTGGTCTTCAGATATCAAGTCTGGCAGTGGTCAGTTCCAGGATTATTTTTATTATTTTAAGAAGTGCAGTTTGAAGAGGCCTAGTAAAGGTGGTTGCCAAAACCGGGTATTCTGTAGTGAAACAGTATTAGACCCATTGCCTAAAGGCATTTAGGTGTTAAGGGAAGTTTTTTTTTTTCATTTTTTTTTTTATTTTTTTTTACCTTTCCTCCATGTCTTGCTCCAGGGTAATTCGAATTACAGAGTGAGTAAGCATAAAAAGCAATACTTTGTCCTCTTGCTTAGAGAGCGCATGAATGCGTTGTTCTATATGTAATATTCTCAACCAGGATTTTTGTCTGTTAGGTATACTTTTTTTCTTCTCTGTATGTTAAGTAATTTTACTTTTCTGGTGCAAAAATCCATTTAGCATTTATTTTTATATTTTCTGTAAACTTTTTATCTTTATATTTTTTTCTTTCTTTCTACAGAGGCTGTTACAGTAAGTCCTGGTCCAAAAAAGAAACGGCGAAGGCTTCCTCCAGTAGTCAAAGGATCATGGCGTCCCTTAGTAGGATCCGAGGTTCCTCAACCTCCACTACCTGACAAGAACCAAATAGAACAGTATATGAATGAGTCTCTTAAACAATGGTTAAGATTAGAGTTTTTGATGGATTATGATTTTCAAGGAAGCAAACTCCACTGTATGATGTGTACAACTGCCTTACCAAGTCTCAGTATTACTGATATTAAAAGTCATGTACTAGATAATCACCCCACATCCATTTATTTCAACCCTGCTCAGAAAAGTATTATAGTGGAGTCTTGGATAAATCGCAAGGAGATGCCAGAAGAAATTGTGGATGTAGAAGAAGAAATGGATGAGGATGAGGAAGAAGTAGAGATAGATCTGACGAAGAGTGAGTTGCATGAAGAGCAGTTAGACGAAGTCATTGCAGAGCCAGGGCATGAAAATAATTCGGTGAAGGAAACTATTAATGGGGAAATAAAGAAAGAGCGACAGGAAAATAAGGAAAGTGTCTGGGTTTTGGAAACTGGTCATTTCAATGCTAGAAAGGCACTGAAGGCTGAGGAAAAGAAGATACAGGAAGAAAACAATAGGCTGCAAGATGAGGAAAACCACATTTTAAAGGAGAAACCTTTGGAAGAAGAGCACAGGAAAGCTAAACAGACAAAGCTAACTGAGGAGTTAAAAGCCGATCAGGGAAAAAAGCAGGAGAAAGCCAGAGAAACAACTTTAAAGGAAAAGCAATGTGACACTAAAGCAGTGCAGGAAAATGGTAGAGAAGCAGCTCTGTTGGAAAAGGAAGAAAAGAAGACTAAAAATGCAGAGGTTCTTGAAGGTACAATTTGTAGAGCTGCGGAGAAGCCACTGTTACAGGAAGACAAGTGTAGAGGTGAAGGTACACTACTGCTGGAGAAGGAAGAATCTAAAACGCAAGGACAACCGTTGCTGGACAGAAAGCAAAAGATCATGGAAGCACAGCTTCTGGGGGTGGAAATGCAAACAGCTAAAGACATAAAGCAAGGAAAAGAACAGTGTAAAAGTACTGACTGCAAATTGGAAAAAGCTGAGGTAAAGGTAGCTGATAGAATGGAGCTGGTAAAAGGGAAAGAAGCTCAAACACAGTTAAACACACAGGTGAAAGTGAAAATAGAGGATGAAGAGACTGTGGAACCAATCTTGATGCCTAAAGGGCAAGTTCAAGCGACAGTTATAGAGGCTAAAGCTAATAACATAAAGACAGAGCATGAGCAACAACTTGGTCCAAAGCTGGTTGAAGAAGATAAGAAAGTATCAGTAGTCCAGGTGCAACAAATACCACAAACACCAGCTATGTTGGGAATTGGCGTTCCTTTATTAAAGGGTAAGTGATCTCTGTTATTAGTCAACATTAAACCATGTGGGAAACGTATTGTATAATTTGTAGATATATGTGTAAGACAACCAAGAGCAATATGATGCTGATTTGTATGTAATTTTCTCTTACCAGTTGAAACACCAACGCCTATAATTATCACAAGATTGTCAGTTATGCCAGAGCTTCCAGTCCTCGCAACTCCAAAGCCATCTACCTCCACTCCTGATGTCTCAAAAACATATCGAGTTATTGCTCCCAAGACTTCTGCGGTTCCAGAGGAATTAACAATACAAAACCCATCTCCTTCTCCTAGCAGCGATTCTTCCCAGTGGCCTGCAGGCATTGACCCTTTGATATGGGAGATTAGTGTATGGCAAGGTAACAGTAATAACTCCATTAACTGTTCACAAAACAGTTTTTATCAGATGCGTTGGCGTTCAGATTACCTAATGGATTATAATGGACTCCGAGGAAGTGTGGTCTGTATGTACTGCTGTTCTGCACTAACAGTTCTGAAAGAGAGTAGCATCAGGAGACACATTTCCCAGAAGCACGCACATACAGCCAACTTCTCTGCTGAAGAGAGAGCATCTGTCATTCTTGACTGGGAAAATAAACTGGCTGAAGTGAAGAAGATGATGGCCAAGCAAAACAAAGAAGTCATTAATATAGGAGGTAAGAAGTATATAAAAAAAAATCTTTTTTTTTTTTTTTTTTTTTTTTTTGAAAATGGGCAGGTTTTACATACAGTTGCTGTCCATAATTATTCATACACCTGACAAATTTTGACTTAAAGTTACTTTTATTCAACCAGCAAGTCATTTTTTGATGGGAAAAGGTGTCTCCCAAAAGATAAGACAATGTACAAGAGGCATTATTGTGGAAAAAAAAAATTCTCAGCTTTTGGTTTACCTTTGAGCAAAACGTGTCTAGTCCCAAATTATTCATACCGTTCTCAATAATCAATAGAAACACTTTTATTGGCTATTATAGCAATCAAACGCTTCCTATAATGGCAGACCAGCTTTTTGCATGTCTCCACAGGTATTTTTGCCCATTCATCTTTAGCAATGAGCTCCTAATATTTCAGGTTGGAGGGTCTTCTTTCCATCACCCTGATCTTTAGCTCCCTCCAAAGATTCTCAATTGGATTCAAGTCAGGACTCTGGCTGGGCCCCTTTCTTCACCACTTTTGCTGTGTGTTTTGTCATTGTCAAAGGCGAAGCGACATTTTGTGTGCCTTTATATAGAGAAGTGGCATCCTCCTAGTCTGCATCCGTGGAAACCAGCAGTGTACAGGGTCCGTTGGATTGTCTGCCTTGAGACATTGCCACCAGCAGAGCCCAGATTCACCAGGATGGCCTTGGTGGTGATCCTTGGATTCTTTTTCACCTCTCCCACTATCCTCCTAGCCAGCCCTGGTGGCACTTTTGGTTTCTGACCACGCCCTCTGAGATTTTCCACGGTGGGGAACATCTTGTATTTTTAAATAATACTTTGTACTGTAGCCACTGGAACTTGAAAACCTTTAGAAATGGTCTTGTAGCCCTTTCCTGACTTGTGAGCAGCCACTGTGCGCAGCTGCAGGTCCTCACTGAGCTCCTTTGTCTTAGCCATGACTGTCCACAAACCAACTACGGATAGCTGCTGTTTTTCACCTGTTGAGTTGATTAAAACAGCTGTTCCCAATTAATCAGGGTAATTAGGATGCTTTAGAACAACTTGGACTATTTGGAATGGCATATAACTTTGGATTTTCCCACAGACTGTGACAGTATGTAAAGGGTATGAATAATTTTGGACTGGACACTTTTTGTTCAAATGTAAGTAAAAGCTGAGAAATATTTATTTATTTTTCCACAATAATGCATCTTGTACGTGGTCTTATTATCTTTTGGGAGACACCTATGTAATTTCCTGTCAAAAAATGACTTGCTGGATGAAAAAAAGTAACTTTAAATCAAAATTTGCCAGGGGTATGCATAATTATGGGCCGCACTGTATATATAAAGAATTTTGTACCTGAGCAGTTGAGCTTTTGTGTTTTAAAAGGGGATGTCATGAATGTCTTAATGTTGATTGTTGATATATGCTGAGAGATATATGTTGAGAGATTATTAAAGTTATCATATTTTTTGGACTATAGATGCTCCTGACCATGAGTCGCACTTAAGTTTAGAGGGCAAAATCCTGGGGGGGGGGGGGGGGGGGGGGAATACACTAAACCCGGGGTGTCTCTCCCCCAAGCTCTTGAGGTCAGTGATGTGAGGCAGGGTTTCGACTGTACGCTCCTGAGGGCAGTTAGTTGCATCAGGCAGGGAGATTCCCCCATATCCCTAGTCTAGTGGTCCTGGGTTCCTCTTTATACCTCCCTGATTGAACAGTTGTGTCCCAGTGACATCCCAGGATGAGGAGACGCCTGCCAGAGCCTGATAGCCTCTCCCAGCACACAGTCTACCTGGTTCGGTTTTGGCAGCTGCACTTTTGTAACTTGGTTCAGGTTTCTCCCTCTGATGGTTGGTGTAGTGCAGGTAGCATTTGCTGTTGCATTAGGCTCTGCTCTCTCTCCATGATTGGTGTAGTGCAGTGTATACACCGACAGCTGTAATTCCATATGCCTGCTGGTGTATATGGAGAAAGCAGAGCCACACTACGTATCAATCATCATAGGGAGAAAGCTAACTTGCGTTACAAAAATACACCTGCTGGCAAAGTGTAGGAAAGTAAGGGAGAGAGCGGAGCCTTAGTTACAATAGTGACAGCAGAGAGCTGGTTGGTGTGAAAGGGGAGCACTGAAGGAGCTGTGGGCATGGGGGCTCACTCAGAGGGCTTACTGTTGCTGGTGACTGCTTGACAGGTGCCCAACTACAACACCAGTGGCGTACATGTGCAGCCAATAAAGAAGCTGGTGAGCACAAACGCCATTTTATAGGAGCAGAGGGTAAGCGTCGAGTCCAATTGAATGAGTGGCAATGCTTGAGGCTGCAAGTAATTGCCGCTAATGGTATCGTGGAGCCTTTCTCCAGGGTTCAAATCCTTCCTTATTATCCTGTGTTTCCTTTGAGCAAAGAAAGGCATGGTTCACACTTATCATTGCAGAAAATTGAATGTTTTTTTCACATGCATTTTATCACATCAGAAATCGTCTTAGTATGCAAATTTTCAGGGGTTTTTTCAGAATGTCTAAATTGTCAGTGTTTGTCCAGAACAGCTAATAAGGGTTTGTTCACACTATGAGCGTTTCTCGCTTTTTTTTTTTTTTTTAAGTGCTGGCGATTTTAGAAATCGCCCAAAAAGCGTTTGTGCATTGATTTCCTATGAGAGTGTTCATGTGCGCATTTCGATTTTTTTTATTTTTTTAAATCGCAAACGCGCTATATGTACTGAGTGCTTTGGCTCAATGGAAGGTATAAGGAATTCGCAAAGCGCTTGAAAAAGTATTTTGTATAGCGATTTCACGAGCGCTTTTATGATTAAAAACATTGTATTTATTTCCGGGTCAAAGAGTTCACTTCCTAACTGATGTCAGGAAGTTAAAACCATAATCGCTCAGCAAAAGCGCATTTCTAAGCGCAAATTTGCAGGGAAAGGCGCTTTAAAAAAAGTTCAATAAACCGATCTGCGCTTGCGATAGCACAGGCGATTTAATAATGTGAACAAAGCCTAAAAGTCAATGGGGATTTGCATGCAAAGTGTGAATTTATACTGCAAGAAGTACGTTTCTTTCACGCATGTAAAAATGTGAATTTTAAAAGTGACATTCTCCATTGACTTTCATTTGATGTATTTTCTCGAAACGAAAAAAGTCCGCACAAAGCTCCTAAAATCCAATATCTTTATTCATGGACGTATCCAAAAAGTCAACACATATCACCAGCTGAAATGTATTTTCTCACTTTTGCAAAAGTGCCAATTATGTCAAAGTGAAAAATAGTGAAATGAGATTTGCCATAAATACTAGCAATTTATACATCTGAACTGAAGGGACTGTCAACAACAGGTGGGTTAAACCACGGAGGTTAAGTAACATTAAAGTGTCTTCAAACAGTGGATGCCTGGATAGCAGGTGAACAGGTGTATAAAACCTGTATGAGTTGCCGGTGCCTAGTCTCAGCCGGATTGCTCTAACTGCTTAGTACTTGTTCCTGAATACAAGCAAAGTGATTGCAGCCAGTAGTGTGCCGTCTCCTCATTTGTTTGGATGTAACCTTAACGTGTACCTGAGACGAAAAGCGTATCCGGGTACCATACTTACCTGGGACTTACTTAAACCCCCTTAAGGCCACTGGTCCCTCGCTGTCTCCCGGGTGGCTCGGTCCCCCACAATTAAACCCGAAAGCCTGGCCGAGTCACGCTTTGTCACGCATGCGCGGCAAGGTGCACCCCCCCTTGCTCCTGTGGCTGGGTGACGGTAAGGGATGAGCGACCTTAAAGAGAACCCGAGGTGGGTTTGAAGAATATTATCTGCATACAGAGGCTGGATCTGCCTATACAGCCCAGCCTCTGTTGCTATCCCAAACCCCCCTAAGGTCCCCCTGCACTCTGCAATCCCTCATAAATCACAGCCACGCTGCTGACAAACAGCTTGTCAGAGCTGGCTGTGTTTATCTCTATAGTGTCAGTCTGCTGCTCTCCCCGCCTCCTGCAGAACTCCAGTCCCCGCCTGCATCCCTTCCCTCCCTGCTGATTGGAGGGAAGGGACGGGGGCAGGGACCGGAGCTATGCAGGAGGCGGGGGAGCAGCTGAGACTGACACTACAGATGTAAACACAGCCTCACAGCACGGCTGTGATTTATGAGGGATTGCAGAGTGCAGGGGGACCTTTGTGGGGTTTGGGATAGCAACAGAGGCTGGGCTGTATAGGCAGATGCAGCCTCTGTATGCAGATAACATTCTTTAAACACACCTCGGGTTCTCTTTAAGGGGACTTAAGAATCCCCAGGTAAGTATGGAACCTGAGATGCTTCTCGTCTTCCTGCGGAGGGGGATAGAAAAGTTACAGTATATACCTCCCTAGGTTATCTATCATCTCTTCAGACACCTACAGCCTCTTTATTACATCTGGCCTCCCCTCCTTCTTGCTGATACATCGCTTTTATCAACAATAGAGTTTTGTTGGGCTTTTTTTTTTTGTACATTTTCTACGGAGTATAAAAGATCAATTTTTCATTGATGTTACATAATCTTGCAGTAGAGAAGCTTTGCCATAGTTCTAGAGCAGTTACAGGTACAGTTGTGTTCAAAATTATTCAACCCCCACTGAAATTGAGCGTTTTGGCCAGTTTGACATTGATTTTGATAATTTCAGTCATCTTGTTTACAATTAAATCAGAGGCACTTGTAAGTCAGACAAATATAACATAACATTTATAATGAAATAACCATAAATGTCTTTTCTGTGCTCACATCATTATAAGTTTTATTCAACCCCCAAGTGGCATTCATTCTTAGTACCTAGTACAACACCCTTTTCCAGTTATAACAGCTTTTAAAAGTGGCCATAGCTTGACACAAGTGTCTTGCAGCGATCTACGGGTATTTTAGCCCATTCTTCATGGGCACAAGCCTCCAGTTCAGTCACATTCTTAGGCTTGCATGCTGCAACTGCTTTCTTTAAGTCCCACCAGAGGTTCTCAATCGGATTTAAAGGGAAGGTCCAAGCAAAATAAAAAAAGGAGTTTCACTTACCAGGGGCTTCTACCAGCCCCATGCAGCCATCCTGTGCCCTCGTAGTCACTCACTGCTGCTCCAGTCCCCCGCTGGCAGCTTGCCGACCTCGGAGGTTGGCGGGCCGCATTGCGTACATTTTTACGCATTCCCGTTAGTGCAGGAACATTAACACATACATTTTTATGCGTTAGTGGTGCAACGTGTACAAATTTACGCATGGCACTACTAAACGCGTAAAATACATGTTAATGTTCCTGCACTAGCATAAATGCATAAAAATGTACGCAATGCGGCCCGCCGATCTCCGAGGTCGGCAAGTTGCCTGCAGGGGACTGGAGCAGCAGTGAGTGACTACGAGGGCACAGGATGGCTGCATGGGGCTGGTAAAAGCCCCAGGTAAGTGAAACTCCTTTTTTTTTTTAAATGCCTGGACCTTCCCTTTAAGTCTGGTGACTGCGATGGCCACTCCAAAATGTTCCAGCCTTTAATCTGCAACCATGCTCTAGTGGACTTGGAGGTATGCTTGGGATCATTGTCCTGTTGAAAAGTCCAACTTCCCCCAAGCCTCGGGTTTGTGACGGACTGCATCACATTTTCATCCAATATCTCCTGGTACTGAAGAGAATTAATGGTACCTTGCATACACTGAAGCTTCCCTGTACCTGCAGAAGCAAAACAGCCCCAAAGCATGATTGACCTGACCCCCCCCCCAACCATGCTTCACAGTAGGCAAGGTGTTCTTTTCTGCATAGGCCTTGTTGTTCCTCCTCCAAGCATAGCGTCGATCCATGGGCCCAAACAGTTCTAATTTTGTTTCATCAGTCCACAGAATACTACCACAAAAGTTTTGGAATAGTGTTCTGTGGACTGATGAAACAAAATTAGAACTGTTTGGGCCCATGGATCAACACTATGCTTGGAGGAAGAACAAGGCCTATGAAGAAAATAACACCTTGCCTACTGTGAAGCATGGCAGGGGGTCAATCATGCTTTGGGGCTGTTTTGCTTCTGCAGGTACAGGGAAGCTTCAGCGTGTGCAAGGTACCATGAAGTCTCTTCAGTACCAGGAGATATTGGATGAAAATGTGATGCAGTCCGTCACAAACATGAGGCTTGGGAGACGTTGGACCTTTCAACAGGACAATGATCCCAAGCATACCTCCAAGTCCACTAGAGCATGGTTGCAGATTAAAGGCTGGAACATTCTGGAGTGGCCATTGCAGTCACCAGACTTAAATCCAATTGAGAACCTCTGGTGGGACTTAAAGAAAGCAGTTGCAGCTCGCAAGCCTAAGAATGTGACTGAACTGGAGGCTTTTGCCCATGAAGAATGGGCTAAGTTACCCGTAGATCGCTGCAAGACACTTGTGTCAAGCTATGCTTCACGTTTAAAAGCTGTTATAACTGGAAAAGGATGTTGTACTAAGTACTAAGAATGAATGTCACTTGGGGGTTGAATAAAACTGATAATGATGTGAGCACAGAAAAGACATTTGTGGTTATTTCATTATAAATGTTATGTTATATTTGTCTGACTTACAAGTGCCTCTTTGATTTAATTGTAAACAAGATGACTGAAATGATCAAAATCAATGTCAAACTGGCCAAAACACTCAATTTCAGTGGGGGTTGAATAATTTTGAACACAACTGTACATATGGAATTGTGCTGTTCATTGTTTCATTTTTAATTTTTGTATTTTTTTCATTCTGTCTCGGTAATGTAGATTCTGGCATGGATGTGTTAAAGACACCTGATTGTGACACAGTGGAGGAAGAAGAACAGGAGTCCAGCTGGGCTGGAGCATTGTCAGAGGGGAAAAGTGCTTCTTGGGAGTTTGCATTTGGAAGAGTACAAGGTAAAGCTCCAAAGGATCCCCGCAAGTACCAACATGATCGCTGGAAGCTGGAGTTCCTAATGGACTATACTCCAACCAAGGATGGATTAATTTGCATGGTGTGTGGAGTGACACTGATAAATCCCAAAATCACCACTGTGAAAATGCACATTCAGCAAAAGCATCCAGATACCATTTACTTAAGTGATCAAGAGAAAGCGGTAGTGATTGAAGAATGGGAGCAAAGACTTACTGCTGGAAAGAAAGGATCAGGTCACCAGACTGGAGATGATGAAATCTGCATTGAAATAAAAGGTAAGAAGAAAGTGTGAGATATATTCTGTCAGACCCTAGGCTACTCTATACTCTATAACCTTTTACAAATGTAATCATTTTATTGTAATAGACCATTGTTGAAACTCTGACCATAACTTTCTTTTTTAGGTTTTGGTAGAGTGTGATTTGTTATGACCTGTTTCATCAAAACCTTGAAAAAAAAAATAACAGATTTAATATGAGGACTAAAATGTATAACAGAGTGCAAGCTATTAAATTATTAACATTCCAAGACACAACAAGGGTGAGAACCCTGCCCTTGCGAACTTACAATCTAAAGGGCAGAAATTAATAAATTCCCTTTTATTTTTTATAACAGCGTGCCAGCTCCGATTGCGGCTGGCAGGCTAATCACGGATCCCCTCTCTGCGCCATGGCAGGGAACTCGTGTGCAGCATTCCCTGCTAATCCCCACCTCCAGGACTTGATGCCATTCGGCATTAGGTGGTCCTGGAGGGCGCCACCGGCGTTAGGTCGGGAGGAGGTTAAAGCTCTGTCCCCTTAAAGGAAGGTGAAAATAAACTGATGAGATAAACAATTGTTTCTCTCTCTTTATCCTAAAAAAATTATTTTATTCGATAGCCCACAGTTTTATATTATATTTAAATCTACTTTTCACTGTTTCAGGGTTCTTTTCCACAATGAAATGCAATCGCGCTGTGATGCAATTGCATTTCAAATAAATTACAACTAATGCAGTTGGGATTGAGATACTATACTCAGTATAAGGAGCTCAATCACTTCCAAAACATGGAAGGATGACTATTGCGCTCAGCGGAGCAGTGCTTTTCAGCGCTACTAGATTTGGGCGCAGCCGGCGCCACCATAGACTAACACAGGAATCGCATCACACAGCACTCAGTGAGTAACGTCGGCGCCGTCAGAAGACGGTGCCGAAGTTGTTTAAAAAACACAGTAATTCGGCCTCCAGCAATCGCTGGAAGCCAAATTATATCATTCCCCCTATCCATGGCGGCCTAGAGGGGGAATAGTAATTAACACGGCCCGGACTTGTGCAGAAGCAGGATCAGCCATATACCTGCTGTGTCCTGCACCTAAGTCTACCGGCGCCGTTTTCAAATGTATGCGCGCTCAGGATAAAATTGCAGCGCAATCAGTATTACTGTACCTTGCAGTTTGCAATCCGTTAGTGATCGGAATCAGATCTACTCAATGACACATTGAAGCTAAAATCTATGAACTGTTCACTTTTTTTTGTCTAGTTCCTGCTCTCAGAAGCTATTCTGTTAGGAATGTGTTTTAGGTTTGTAATTCCTAATCAGTAAGGGTTATGCTCCCCAACTGGACAGAAACTGCCACTTGCATTCCTGCTGTTCCTTTCAGGCAGAGAAATAAATAAGGAACACAGTATAGTTATTTGTGTGCTTGGCACTGTGCATACACATCTGTCTTATCATGGGCTTGATTCATTATTACATACCGCGGCTGTCAGCGTTGGCTACTCCAGGCAGCATGGGGTAATTGTATTGAGCGTACGCTACACGAGGTAAACCTAAATGCCGCGTGAAACCATGCAGCGCAATCGCGACAGTTCATTAGCATGGCCGCTACTATGTAGTAGCGGCCAGGCTAATGAACTATTGCGGTACATGGTAACGTGCAGCATTTAGGTTTACCTCACATTAGATTAGACCACACGCAGAGAGGACCTCGCGTAGCATGTGCTAGTTACAATTACCTCACGTTGCTTGAAGTAACCCCTCGCTGACATCTGCATAGTTTTAATGAATCATGTCACGTCACCTTGTGTATCCTTTAAAGCAACCATCCAGCAAAAGGGACAAAATGAGTTTTACTTACCCGGGGCTTCCTCCAACCCGATACAGCCAACATGTCCCTCTTCGCACCTCCGGACGAGGTCGGCATCCGCAATGGAGGGGATCGGGTGCCACCGGAGCTGCGACGAGGGACATGTCGGCTGCCCGGGGGCTGAAGGAAGTCCTGCGTAAGTAAAGCTCATTTTGTTTTGCCTGATGGTGCCTTTAACCACCCTGGCGTTCTATTAAGATCTCCAGGGCGGCTGCGGGAGGGTTTTTTTTAAATAAAAAAAAAAACTATTTCATGCAGCCAACTGAAAGTTGGCTGCATGAAAGCCCACTAGAGGGCGCTCCAAATCCGTTCTTCTGATCGCCTCCGGCAATCAGAAGTAACAAGGAAGGCTGCAATGAGCAGCCTTCCTTGTTTGGCTTTCCTCGTCGCCATGGCGAGGAGCGGAGTGACGTCATGGACGTCAGCCGACATCCTGACGTCAGCCGCCTCCGATCCAGCCCTTAGCGCTGGCCGTAACTATTTGTTCCGGCTGCGCAGGGCTCGGGCGGCTGGGGGGACCCTCTTTCGCCGCTCCACGCGGCGGATCGCCGCAGAGCGGCGGTGATCAGGTAGCACCTCCACGCGGCGGATCGCCGCAGAGCGGCGGTGATCAGGTAGCACACGCGGCTGGCAAAGTGCCGGCTGCGTGTGCTGCTTTTTATTTTATCAAAATCGGCCCAGCAGGGCCTGAGCGGCACCCTCTGGCGGTAATGGACGAGCTGAGCTCGTCCATACCGCTAAGGTGGTTAAAGACCAGAGCATTTTTTTTTTTTATTTTTTTT
Organism: Hyperolius riggenbachi; assembly: GCF_040937935.1. Classification (NCBI taxonomy): domain Eukaryota; kingdom Metazoa; phylum Chordata; class Amphibia; order Anura; family Hyperoliidae; genus Hyperolius; species Hyperolius riggenbachi. The sequence continues at coordinate 139,115,362 of NC_090656.1, forward strand.
TTACCCTGCCCCATCCCTTAAAGAGGAACTGACTTTAGAATTTGAAAACAGCATAGCAATTCATGTAAAAAATTGTAGACAAAAACAGTGCAATAAATAAGTAAATAAACTCTATAATTACAATAAATCAATAAACCCCACCCCCGTGACATAGGCTGCCGCGGCAATGCCCGACAACTTCGCAAAGATCACTGGGAGACCTTCTTCTGCTGTCTGATGCAAAATCCGCCTACCTTTTGTTGTTGACACTGTGCGTCATCAGGAGGCGCCTCCTGTGCAGAGAAAAATCCTGACATGACAGCTTCAGCACAGACGGCTACGGAAGGTGGGAAGCCAGCAGAACAGTGGAGAGAAGGGAACGAGGAGGGACATCAGACACTGGAGGAAGCTAGAGAGTTAAAGCGGAGGGAGGAACTGACAGCTGGGGAGGAGAGATACGTCAGCAGTAGTGAGGGGCCAGCGATGTCATCACTTCAGCGGGGATACCATGTTGTAGAGATGGGAAGTCCAGATCTTTTCAAGGATTCTTATGATTCGAGTTGGATCATTGAAAAGATCCGGATCTTTGAACCAAATCTTTGAATCATTTTACTAGGGAAGCAGACTGGGGGTGAAATGACTAGCAGGATTGTACATTCTGTTCAAGCCTGGCTGCTAGTATAGCAAGCTATGTGTCAACTTCACTGATATATTTTACTTTTAGTTCTGTTTTAAGACATATGTGGACTCGTGCAGGATGTGGACTCGTGCGGTGCACAGTGAGGGGTGCAGCAGAGTGAGGGGTGCTGGGTGCACAGTCAGGGATACAGCAGAGTGAGGGGTGTTGGGGTGCATCAGAGTGAGAGGTGTTGGGGTGCAGCCGAGTGAGGGGTATTGGGGTGCATCAGAGTTTGTCCCTGACCACCAGAACCACTGGAATACAATGATGTGTAGCATTGTTAATATTACAGAGCCAAACTAATCTAACATGCATACACACTGTTTCGGATTGGTTAATACTCATCAGTGCATGGCATGGATTAATATGGCTTTATGGTCTAGAACCTGAAACACCCAGTTACAGATTGGCCAACAACTAAGCCAGATGGGAGCAATCTAGGCATCTCAAAAATGACATTCAAACAGTCAATCTCCATCTAGGTTTTCCCACACAGATCTCCAATGTGGGTTAGGGCACTAGATCGAGAGGGTGTCCCAGCTTGGGGAAAGAAAAAGTTTCTGTATCTGGTGGTCTTGGTGGGCATCCTGAGGGGAGAAGTTTGAAGTAGTGAATGCCGGGTTGAGAGAAAACTCAGCCTGATGGCTTTTGAGCGCAGTCTGGAGGAGTAAAGAAAATCGAGTGGTGGTAGGGGGGTACCAGTGATCCTTTCGGCGGCATTAATGATTTTCTGTAGCTTGTACTTGTCGCTCGTGGAGGCCCTTGCATACCATACATTGATGGAGAAGCTAAGTATCGACTTGATGGTCACAGAGTAAAAGCAGGACATAAGCACTTGCGGCATTTCCAATTTTTTTTAGCTGCCGCAGGAAGAACAGTCATTGTTATGCTTTCTTTTGGTTTCTGTTGGTATTTTGAGATGTTTGTGCTGAAGAAGTGGGCATGTTGGGATTCTGGTGATCTCCATGCCTTCAACTAGGACCGGGGGGAGCTCAAGGGGGCTTATCATGAAGTCAGTGATCAGTTCTGGGGTTTTGGCCGGGTTTAGGACAAGCTTGTTTGCCTTTCACCAGTTGCAATTGTTCTCAGTCTCCTGACGATAGGCCTGGTTATCATTCTCATCTATAAGGCCAAGGATGATGGTGTCGTCTTCAAACTTGATGACTTTGACGGCACTGTTCGTTGAAGTTTGCTATCATACTGAAAGACACTTACATCATTTAAGCAGGACACTAATATAGCACTTATCAGTAAAAGAGGAAAAAGAAGAAAACATTCTCAGACACCTCCAATTACATTCCTACACTCCATATAATTATTATTATTGATTTATACAGCGCCAACATATTGTGTAGTGCTGTACAAAGTAAGAAACAAACATGGGGTGCATAATACAGACAATACACGAGTGAACAGAGGCGCCAAAAGAATAAAATGTGATAACATTTTTAAAACATGGAAGTGGTAGTGGTGGACTTTTATCCACTCCAAAGGACACCACAGAACCAATGTGTTAACGTTTAACAAAGAAATGTATTTGTACTCTCCATAATTTTTGCAACACGTTTCACAGGCTTAACCCCGCCTCATCAGGCAGTCAGATAGGAGTATACAGCATATGCTGTCTAGGTCTGTGCCAAGCGCCTCTGTGAAAAAGACACTTTCCAGTCACATTCCTCCACTCCATATAATTATTATTAATTTATACAGTGCCAACATATACTGTAGTGCTGTACAAAGTAAGAAACAAACATGGGGTACATAATACAGACCATGGTATACACCAATATGCAAAATATAAATTGGTAATTACAGTGACAAAAGTAACATGATGAATAAAATGTATAATATAATGGTGGTACGTATATCTATCAATGAAGTCTAGCCACAGGACTCAAGTTAGAGTGTATTTTTTTTTATAGTACTTGCCGTCAAGTGGGCAAACTCCTCCACTTCAGAAACCCCCTTAATTCTCTCAAACCACATTTGAATGGAGGGCGGGTCTGGAGATTTCCATTTTCCTGGAATACTTGTTTTGACAGAATTCAGAAGAAAAGAAGTGAGGGATAATTCATACCCCATTTTGCGGGAGTGGGGATGAAGATGAAGCAAGAAAGCGTTTGGTATCCATGGGATCTTATGTTCTGCAATACACTATAAGGGTCTGCACCACCAAATGTGGACAAGGTCCCCAACTGCCTCATTGCGCCTGCAACAAATCTCAGTTGTGTTGTTTTTTTTTTTTTTTTTTTTTTTTTTAAATGTATTTAACCTGGCCTATTCAAATGTTTGACAATATTGCATTATTATTATTATGCTTTAATGTATTCTACAGTGCTGTATGTTCAGATAAGGAGTGGAAATCTGATATTTCTTTTGTTTCTTTATACAGAGGACTCCACTACTTCTGAATCAAAAGAATCCACTACTGGAACCTCCACCCCTCGGACTGAAATAGTTCTCCCAGCCATCAACAAGCCTCCTAAACCTACCACATCCCTACCTCCGCCATGTAATAGTGCCAAGCGCAGCTACCAGGTGCGCTGGCGTACAGAATTCATGATGGACTATGACTGTCGTCGGCAGGGTCTTATTTGCATGGTGTGCGGAGGTACCCTGGCCACTCTGAAAGTTAGCACTATCAAGCGCCACATTGTCCAGGTACATCCTTACTCAGTAGACTTCACTCCTGAAGAGCGCCAGAGAATCTTAGAGGCTTACAGTGAAATGGCATTGCATTACATCCACTCTGAGGAATGTTTTAAAGCTCAGCCCCAGGAGGAAGTGAAAGGACGTAAAAGGAAATCTGCTTCTGTTGAGGAAGCTTGAGGAGCCCATATAATGTACTTTAGGAGAACTATCTACAACCTGTGACCTGACCTACAATCCTCCTCAACTGTAATAATTTTCTCATCAGTGCACATTGTTCCTTTGTTCCATTTCATTGAAAACTTGCTGTCTCTTTGAAGATTTTCACTGATGAGTTTAATTCTTGCTAAGTGACCAGTAATAAATTGCTGAATCGATTTTACTCAAACCTGTCTCAGCCATCTTCTGCAAGCAGGCTGTAACTATGCACCTTCACTATGTCATTACAGCTACGCACCAGATTGTAGAACTGGAATCCTACGCAATGTTCTTTGCGTGTGTGGAACAAACAACTTTCATTGCAGTGAACCTTTTTTTCTTGCATAATTTAACTGCCCATCTTTCTGTAAGTCCAACAGATGTAATGATTCTTCATTATTTATTATCTTTTGATACTAAAAGCCTGCTTTAAGAGAGAAAATAAGTTTTATCTCTTGATCAAAATTATGTGACCTTTATTATAAATTCTGTTTGAAAGTTATTTTTTTTTTATGTATTCTCTGAAGAAAGAAAGAGAACTATGATGTAAATTACACTTTCATAAGCTATGAAAATGTTTTTGTTTTTTTTTATATTTCAGTGGCCTCAGCCATAGTGGGGATGCCATCCCTTTGTAAGACTTAAAAGCCCAGTTCAGTCTCCCTTTCTTTTTTCAATGTATATAATAAATTTGCATTAATTAGCAATGTGCAAGGTTTTGTGCACTGCAGGCTGGACTGTTTTCAATGGGTAGATATCTGGCTGAATGGGTAGATATCTGGATTCCATTTCCTGCCAGGATGTCCGTGCAATTTTATTGAACAGAAATCAGTCCAATTCCTCCCCATCCCATCAATCCACTTCATGAGCTACTTTCCCTATGAGCACAGAGCTGAACCCACACCTAGTGCTGCTGAGAGATTAACTTTTTGTGGCCAGCATGGATGAGCAAGATCAGTTTAGCAAATATTGAACTTTCTTGACATGTACGTGAGCACAGACCTCAGATGAGAGGGTTACTTATCCATGTCATTGCCTCTTGACGCTGTGTTGCATGCTGCACTCCATCTTCCTGACATTTGGCTGTGAAGGTGGGAGTGTCGGGAAGATGGAGAGCAGTGTGCAACGTAGCATCGAGAGGTGGCGACATTGGTAATTTAAACCTCTGTGTCGCAACCCCATACACACAAGGGCAGTTTCACTTTTGGCTTAACTGTCCTTGCTCATCTCTAGTGGCCAGAACTCTGCAGCTACAGCCCAACAGACCTCCCTCCATGTGGAAAGAAGCATTTGACTCTTTTCACACTCTACCCAATGTCCACATAAAATAGTTAACTATGCAAGCTATAAAAATGCTTTTTTAGGAAGAACAAGGTAATGAGAGGTTCATGTGGCTTTTCCAAACACACTGGGGGAAGAGTGGGGAAGGTTAAATTCTTTAGTACACCCTGTGCAGGAAGATATTGATAGTGTGGAGCTGTAATGCTCACAACAAAGCGTAAAGGTACCCATACATCTACCGATTTTTGCAGCCGATCGACTAAGAGACAAATCTCTTACTGATCGTTGAGAGATTTGTTGGCTGAAATAAACCCCAGGCCAATTCCCAAGCGATTTCGGCATGAAATCTTGCGGTGAATCAGCCTTGTGACACCGCCTCGCATGAACCCCCCCCCCCGTGCCAATGCAGTTATACTTTACCTGCTGCCGGCCTCATACTTCCACATTTGCGCCCTTACGTGGTTGTCGGTGTTGTAGACCCGTGTGCTATATGCTGGTAGTTGCAAGGGGCCTGAATACAGAAGTATGAGGTTGACTGCTGCGCGGATGGTGTGACAGGTAAAGTATACCTGCACTGGGGGAGGACAGCGGCCAGGCGTTTCCATCGTGTTTGTCCACGATTATCGCATGCCATTACTGAAGCACCCCTTAATCGATCATGTCGGTCTGAGATTTTCCAGCATGTCCGATCGATACATGTGACCAATTTTGGACCAAATTTGGTTGCATTGTCCTCCGGGCATGCGCTTGGCGCCACCTATTTTTATCTGATTCGATTATAATTATTGAATTGGATGGCCGATCAGCAACCAAGTCAAGTAATCTATGGGCACCTTTATCTCGGGAAAGAGAAGGAGGCAACAGAAATCAAGTGATTTACTCTGCTACCAGATAAATGGGGTCGTTTCCCCAGCACAAATGGATACAGGTTGTAGTTTCAGATAACCTTCAATACATTTTTTTTTTTTTTTTTGTGAAAAGCACATGTGCATTATTAACGCAAATTTACTGTTGTAAGCATTTAAAAAACAGGTGACTAAGCTGGTGCTTTAAAGAGACACTGAAGTGAGAAAAAAAATATGATATAATGAATTGGTTGTGTACTACGGATTATTACCAGAAGATTAGCAGCAAAGAAAATATTCTCATATTTTTATTTTCAGGTATGGAGTGTTTTTCTAACACTATATACCTGATTCTCTAATATGTGCAGATTACACAACATCAATCTCTAATATGTGCAGATTACACAACACTCAGCATTCTAAATTATTTTTTCAGAGCAGGCTATGAACTATTGACCTCTCCTCTGGCAGAGAAAAAGAAAAGTTTTCACTGACAGTTGAGATAATAAACTTCAGAAGACAGTTCTCTCCACGACTTTGAAAGTCGTAGAGCTTAATGGCTTTTTTTTTTTTTTGCATAGAGATAACAACTGGAGTTTCTTGACTCTTCCTGTACTGGAAACAATGAGACTTATGTCTCTGATCTTAATGTTTTATTTCTTAGCTGTACTACACATACAAATCATTATATCATTTTTTTTTTTTCGCTTCAGTGTCTCTTTAAGCATCATTTTTGATGTGTGGTGCTTAAAGTGTTAGTTTATTTATAATAAAGTGTGCTTGAAATGCCTTTAAATGAGACCCTAATTTATAATGCAATTTACTTCCCTTAACTGATTTTTAGTATACTGGCAAGGTCAACCCTATTGTGTACTACAGCAGTGTTCTCCACAGAATTTTTTTCCAGCCAGGTGGCATGAAAAAGTAATCCGGTGTGAGAAAGGGAAATGCAGGACCGGTGCAACTCTGCTTACAGCATTAGTGGAGGATGAGGAGGCGAGCCAATAACAACTGGGGTTCACCAAAAGCCTGGGGAGAACACTGTACAGTATAAACTTTTATTGTCTGTTTGCAGGGACAGCAAACTAATTACAGTGTGTGCTAATCCATAATCGCAAAATTCATTTTTAAACTGTTTCCACTGCTTCTATGGTTGTATATTGTCTCTGTAAACTTCTTATCCCTTTGCATCTCTTATCAGCACTTCTGCAGACAAGAAATATTGTGAGTATTGACTACTGAGGAGTAATTTTGAAATGTAAACAATGGCAGTAACGAGCTTGTATTATAAAATAGAACTAAAGCGGTAACATGAGTATATTGAATTATTTCAATCATTGATTACATTCATTATATGTTGCACTTTTTAAGTGTAAGTAAACTAACACTTTAAATTTCACCATTTGAGGTCTGTATAGCTAATGTTATGTGGCTTAGTAAGGGATTTGTAGTAAGTGTGTTTTCTGCTCATGCTCCCAGAAACTTTCCCTTATATATGTTTTTGACAGTGAATTTCATACCAAAAAACTGGTAGCTACGGTAACTTGGGGACCTTTTTTAATATGCTGTCTTGACTTTGTTTAGTTGAGAACCATGAAAGTTATACTCAATAAACAAAATGAGCCAACATCTTTGTAAATTGAGCGTGTGTTCCTGTGGGAATGAAGTACATTAGATTTGGGTTTGGGAATGTAATCTAGTCTTATAGAACAAGCTTTCAAGAGCACCAGTCACTGTTTATGTATAAAAGAATTTCAGAACTCTTTATGTATATGGATCTCAGAGTTGAGCCTCATGCACACTTGACACTACTGTTGCCTGGCAGAGATCGGGATAAGTTCCCTGGTATGACAGTTTGTGTTGAGGCTGTACAGGCAGCCTATGACTATAAGGTGCAGTGGAGGGATAATGTGCAGCAAACACAGTAGGTAGAGCGAGGCTGAGAACAATAATGTCAAGCTGCTCTCAGGCTAGATGATCTGGCATACCACTGCATGTTTGTTTCTGATATTACTCAGACACTACTGCAGCCAAACAGCAGGGCTGCCAGGCAACTGATATTGTTTAATTCACGGAGACGCTTCTTTGCTGTGATTAAATAAGCATGCTGCTTTTGGATTTCCCGAAAAGTCGGGAGAGAATAAGATTCTGGCGTTTTGGCAGATGATTTCCCCCTGGTTCCTAGCAGCACGGAGGATGGCGTCTCTGTCCCAGTAGTTCAGCACTTTAAATATAAAGTTGCGTGGCGGGGCACCTGGTGGTGGTAGCTTGGACGAGATTCGGTGTGCCCATTCTATTATGAAAACGAAGGAGTCTCTGCCGAATATGTCAGTGAGGAGGGTTTCTGCAAACCTCTCAGGGTTGGCGCCTTCCACCTTCTCTGGCAGTTCCACTATTCTAATATTACATCTGCTGTTTCCTTTTTTCAAGGTCGTCTTGCCTGGAGTGTAAGGTCTAGAGCTCACGCTGGGTCTCCTGCATTGCTGGCTGTACCAGCCTAGTGGAGTCTTCTAGTACGCTGATGCAGTCTTCCGCCTGTGTGACACGTGCTTTCAAATTTTGCATGTCTTGCAGTACTAGCGAGACATCGGTATGGACTTCCTCCAGCTTAACAGTAATAGCAGCCAGGCTTGCCTGGCACGCAGTGACCCCTTCTAGGTGCTGTTCCAGAGGGCTTGGTTCGGGAGGAGGCTGGGAGGATTCGTCTTCCGATATGCTCTCCGTGGTGCATGGAACACTAGGAGCGTCAGCGCCATCTTGACTGGTATGTTTGAATTGGCGGAGCTTAGCTGCTGCCTCGGAGGCTCTGCGAGTCATGATCGGAGATGCAGGTTTGATGTTACGGGAAGTCCTGGCATTAGTTTGGGTGTTGTTTGGGGCAGCCACGGTGTCTGTTTTTAGCTTCAAAACGGTTTTAAGCCCAGTGCCTCTCCAAAGCACGTCTTCACCTCATGAACTTCCGGTCACGCCCACAACTGGTATTTTTTAAAATGAAATAAATATGGTAGCCTCCATATTCTCCTAACTTCATTTGTCCTTGAAGTGTCCAAATTTAAATGACCAATTGTCCTACTTTAATGTTGTATGCTGAGGGCTTGTTCACATCATAAAGCGACAGCGCTATCACTGGGCGATTTATTGAGAGGGGGGTTTTTTTTCGCTTTTCCCCAAGCTTTGTGCTTAGAACAGTACTTTTCTAAGAGCTTTTGCAGAGCGATTTGTTTTTTCACTTCCTGACGTCAAGTCAGGAAGTGAACTCTTTCACCCATAAATGAATAAATACAATGTATTTATTCATGAAAGCGCTGGAGAAATTGCTATACAAAGCCCTTTTTCAAGCGCTTTGCAAATTCCCTGTACCTTCCATTGAGCAAAAATGCTCAGAAAATGGTATAGGCAGTGTTTTGCTGAGCAGATCTGAAAAGAACCGCTGAGATGTGAACTCTTTCATAGGTAATCGTTGCACAAGCGCTTTCGGGGAGATTTTTGAAAATCGCCGGCGCTTAAAAAACCTGAAAACGCTCTAGGTGTGAACAAGCTCTAACAGATTTAAATACTATGAACAGATTATTTAGGCAAGGTCTTCAAAAAGTTGGACAATCGGCAATGAATATGTGTATGCAACCCCTATACTTATCTTGTAAAACAACATGCCACCCTCTCACATTTTTGTAATTAATTAAACTACTTCAAGACCGCCCCACGCCAAAGGGCGTGGTCACGGCGGCAGCCCCAGGACCGCCTAACACCAATTGGCGTCAGGTCCTGGAGCTGGCTACTGAAGCAGGCAGCGCGCACATCTCCTCGGGGGCGGAGCTCTGTCCCGTCTTCAGTCTCTGAGCGGCTACCGCTCGGGAGACTGTTAGATGGCGTGATCGCCGTCTATTTACACAGTACAGCGCTGCAATCAGCAGCAGCGCTGTACTGGGGACCGCTGTGTGACACGGCTGTCCCCCTGGGGGATAAGAGAGCGATCGGCTCTCATAGGCAGAAGCCTAGGACAGTCGATCGCCAGGATTGGCCGGCTGGGGGGAGGGAGGGGTTTGTAAAAAAAAAGAACAGCTCTCGTGTGCTGTGTTGTGCGGCCCTGCAGCTTGGCCTTAAAGCTGCAGTGGCCATTTTAGTAAAAATTAGCCTGGTCTTTAGGGGGGTTTACCACTGTGGTCCTCAAGTGGTTAAATGTCTTTTATTAAGTGGCAACCATTTGCAATCTTAACCTGTCATATTTGATATTACAGTAGCGAGGATGCTAAAGGTAAAGTGAATTAGAAAATGTGGTTTGCAGTCACGGGTATATGCTTGCTGGGATAGCCTTGTTCAATTAATTCTGAACAGCTCGGATATATCAAAGAAAAGTTAATTCACTAACCTTTCAGCCTTGATATGGTCCTTAAATCTGTCTACCAGCTACCGAATGTGCCTTCATGGCTCTTGACCTGTGGCAATCGCAAGCACACAGGGCAGAATGCAATCTTTCTTACATCTGCACTTTTTGATTTGATTGTGGTGTGATTGGAAAGTTCCATTCAATTGCACGTAAAGGCAATTGCACCAAATTTCAGCAGGCAGTGTATTAGTATTTAAACAAGAATAACATTGCATTACGATTTACATGAAAAAGCAAGTGTCCTTGCAGTCAGCAAAGTGCATACGCTGCAAAAGGACCCTAAAGGCTTGTGCACATGTTTGAGGCGGAGAATAATGACCACGTCATCCGATAATCAAGGATGTTTACAGCAGCCCCCGACCTGTGAACTATCCGCCTGGCGGATCAACTCACCCACCCGACTAACATCTTTATTGTGAACGCCGATCCTCTGCCCGTCGCGTGATGTCGCGCACGCGCCACTGTCATCCCTCCAATTCCCCTACTTTGCAATATAATGCATCGTCAGCTGACACACCTCTGTACTGGCTGGCCCAAGGGGATCGGGTCCCAATCCCTGACAGGCGACAAAAGTCAAAGTTGTGTACACCTTAAGAATGATAAATTATACTTGCAATCTTCTCGAGTACAGTACGTTTAACAATGACCTAATTTGCTAAGACAGACAGTGGCGGACAACGACAGGTAAAATATTCATGGGGAGGTGGTTATATATTCATTTGGGGGGACTTGGCCAGGGGGCAGCGTCACTAGGCAGAGTTCCGCAAGATTTCATGCTGAAATCGATTGAAAATCAGCCTGCGGTTTATAGTGGCCAACAGATCTCTCTCCAGTCAGAGAGAGATCTGTCTCTTGGTCGATTGGCCGCCAAAATTGCTAGATCTATGGGTTTCCTTAGAATTAATTCTTTGTGGGTAGCCTTGTGAGTTGCCTCGCTGCCCCTGGCCACGTCCCGTCCCCCCCCCCCCCCCCCAAATGTAGATTTACCATTCCGGTGCTCGTGCATTAGTACTTAATCTGTCCGGTGTCAACCACTGTCTCTGCACTCTTCTTCCTCATTCGCGCCTCACGTGCAATACCTCAGAAACCAGGTGAGACATGAATGAGGGAGATGGCCAGGCTTTCCTCTCACTTTCGTCATTTGGGATTATCACACGGTGACTCCCATGCACCCGAATGAATATCCGGCCAGTTTTTCCAGCATATCTGATCGATACATGCAACCACCTGAAATTGCATGCTCTTGGCGGCACCGATTTTCATCATATTTCATAATATCTTTATTTTTTTTTAACAAATCATTTTATTGAAGTTTATACAAACAGAATATTGCTAAAAGGATACAGGTACAAGAACAGATGTAAGCATATGAAAAGATAGAAGACCGAGAGCCCAATATAGTGTAGTATGTATTAGTGGGGGATGGGAATAATGAAAGTAAGTAATATACTCACAAGTCAGGGTTGCCCAAGCGCAACCACTGAAAACGCAGGTGGGGAGAACAAGCCTGTCCCCACTCAGGAATAAAACGTCGCTCTCTGTGGATAGAAGAATTGTAGGGCAGAGCACCCTTCCACCAAGGGTGGACTTCTGGATACGTCAAGATGTGCAGAGGCGCCGAAAGAGTAAAAATGGCTAAAACGTTAAAATGTTAAGGTCGCGGTGGTGGACCGGCCGACCATCAACGGACAACAAGGCTGTTGTTTCACAATAAATACAGAATTTATTTAATATACTCAACAAAAGGTGGGAAATCCTACTACAGGATCCCCACCTCCGCCCTATCCTGACTCCAAAACCAGCAGTCACGTACAGGCGTGCCCCTAATTTGCGCGGTCTACTGGCTCCCAGTAGGCTACGCACACCTCAGGAGAAACCCACCCCGACCCTAATGGATTCCCCCACAGGATCAGCCCCATGTAACCACAAAAAATGCCTGGCCTGCAGCTTTGTCCACCGGGCCACGACATTTCATTCCCAGGTCACCAAAACAGAGCACCAAATCAAATACCACCTCAACTGTGAGTCAAAATATATAATTTATATCATCACATGCCCATGCCAGCTCAAATATGTGGGTAGGACCACTCAACCCGCAAGATCAAGAATTGGACAACATAAAAGGAATATAATCAAAAAATACCCCCTACACAGCGTATCGCGACACTTCACCACCCACCACGACAGTAACCCGGAATTATTCCACATCACACTCATAGATACAATTCCACAAAACCGATTCAACTCGTTTGAGCTACTAAAAGCACGTGAGATGTATTGGATCCAAATCCTTAAATCACTCACTCCAGGTGGCCTTAACGAGCAGCTGGAGAAAATCCACTAATATATCATCTCATCTCATTACAGTTTCCGTCTCAGATTTTATTCGTCCTCTCCTTTTAATAAATAATCACAAAACTTTTTAATGTTAAACTGTACCGGATTTTTATGTCTGTATTTTATGTCTGTTTTTATGCCATTGTATGGTTGTTTTAAGTCAGTTATAATCCTGAATATCACCCTCGAACAAAAAGGGTTTTATCAAGCTTTAGATGACAAGTGTTTTTTATTATTAACAATGCCGGGCTTAAACATTCTCTCACAATTGAGTTGTATATGCATTCCCTTATCATTATATAGGATATTGCAAGAGGTGTTTTTTTATATACCACTGGAGGGCAGCAGCGCTCTATATTGAGTATAACTGAACTTTTAACAAACGTACATGGAATAAATACATAGGGGAGAACGGTAATTAAGTTTTTCCTTTTTAGAAAAAACTATTATACCATTTGGAGAATTAAAATAGTATACATAGCCTGTATACTGAAGCCGATATGACGAACACGCTTCCTCTCTCCTCCCCTCCCCCTCCCCTGACTGGCCAAGCTGGATTGCGGAAGTGTGTGATGCGCTCCACACGATCCACAGTACTGTGACGTAGCGCGCACATGCGCACTCGCACAGTGCCACGTTGTATTCGCCCCATAAGCCCCCGCGCAGATCATTGGAATTCATGATACTCAGCGTACGCATCACGTCCACCGAGAGGCACTGCCCATCTCCTCCGCATTGGCCAATCATCAAATGCGGTCTATTCCTGTCCCTCACATCGCCACACCCCCCTCACTTCCCTCGGCACCACCCATATTCCCTTCATAAACCCAGCACACAAGACACACGGACACAGAGGTGCCAAGCTTCATCCAGACTTGACGCTGGTAAGTGTATACTTCTCCCCATCCAGGCAACAATATGCACTGCCATTTCTTGGGTTCCTATATGTAGCCTTCACTCCATTAATAATGCAGCACTTATTGATAATAAACCAGTACAGCCCACAAATAGATTCTTTTCATAGGTATTACACACAGTTACCAACCCAAACGTCCATACTTCATAGACACACACCCTGCAACTAGCAATGTTTTGCACAAGTGTAATTATGTTTTATTACCTGTCAGTGATAGTATATATATGTTAACACTATTCTTACCAGAAAAACTATGTGTATATATAACTTACTAACTCTGTACTATGTAACACACACAGTATGTATGCTGATGCTAGCTATGTATCTCTGTCATTTTCAGTGTTGTTGCTCCTGCCCCCTATTGCCTGAGGAAGCGGGTTGATACCCGTGAAACACGTTGCGACTATTTGCTGGGAGCTATCTAAATAAATTCTGTATTTATTGTGAAACAACAGCCTTGTTGTCCGTTGATGGTCGGCCGGTCCACCACCGCGACCTTAACATTTTAACGTTTTAGCCATTTTTACTCTTTCGGCGCCTCTGCACATCTTGACGTAGATGTAAGCATATATATATGCAAAGGTAATCAAATCCATACATCATGGTACAGATATACAGTATGCAGTATCCCCTAAGGGAGTATTTTAAAATTAGTGATCATAAAATCACAGAGACCAGAAACTGCAAGGAACATATTAATACACCTCATCTTAGTGTAATCACAGCATATGAAATGGCATCCTCCATAACAATTCAGATTAATCATATAGCTTATTAGGTAGAAGGAAAGAAAGAGAAGAGTTAGGTCACCCCCGCCCCCCAGCACTGCCGCCCAAGGCATGGCAGTGAAATTGAAGGTCTTAAAATTAAGGTTACCGTATTTTTCGGACCATAAGACGCACCTAATTTTTGAGGAGGAAAATGAAGAAAAAAAAGATTTTGGACCAAATAGTGTCTCATATCCCCCCATATTCCATCAGGTGGTCTCATATCCCCCATATTCCATCAGGTGGTCTCATATCCACCCATATTCCATCAGGTGGTCTTATATCCCCCCATATTCCATCAGGTGGTCTCATATCCCCCCATATTCCATCAGGTGGTCTCATATCCCCCCATATTCCATCAGGTGGTTTCATATCCCCCCATATTCCATCAGATGGTCTCATATCCCCCATATTCCATCAGGTGGTCTCATATCCACCCATAGTCTATCAGGTGGTCTCACAGTGCCCATAGTCTATCAGGTGGTCTCTGTGGATAGAAGAATTGTAGGGCAGAGCACCCTTCCACCAAGGGTGGACTTCTGGATACGTCAAGATGTGCAGAGGCGCCGAAAGAGTAAAAATGGCTAAAATGTTAAGGTCGCGGTGGTGGACCGGCCGACCATCAACGGACAACAAGGCTGTTGTTTCACAATAAATACAGAATTTATTTAGATAGCTCCCAGCAAATAGTCGCAACGCGTTTCACGGGTATCAACCCGCTTCCTCAGGCAATAGGGGGCAGGAGCAACAACACTGAAAATGACAGAGATGCATAGCTAGCATCAGCATACATACTGTGTGTGTTACATAGTACAGAGTTAGTAAGTTATATATACACATAGTTTTTCTGGTAAGAATAGTGTTAACATATATATACTATCACTGACAGGTAATAAAACATAATTACACTTGTGCAAAACATTGCTAGTTGCAGGGTGTGTGTCTATGAAGTATGGACGTTTGGGTTGGTAACTGTGTGTAATACCTATGAAAAGAATCTATTTGTGGGCTGTACTGGTTTATTATCAATAAGTGCTGCATTATTAATGGAGTGAAGGCTACATATAGGAACCCAAGAAATGGCAGTGCATATTGTTGCCTGGATGGGGAGAAGTATACACTTACCAGCGTCAAGTCTGGATGAAGCTTGGCACCTCTGTGTCCGTGTGTCTTGTGTGCTGGGTTTATGAAGGGAATATGGGTGGTGCCGAGGGACGTGAGGGGGGTGTGGCGATGTGAGGGACAGGAATAGACCGCATTTGATGATTGGCCAATGCGGAGGAGATGGGCAGTGCCTCTCGGTGGACGTGATGCGTACGCTGAGTATCATGAATTCCAATGATCTGCGCGGGGGCTTATGGGGCGAATACAACGTGGCACTGTGCGAGTGCGCATGTGCGCGCTACGTCACAGTACTGTGGATCGTGTGGAGCGCATCACACACTTCCGCAATCCAGCTTGGCCAGTCAGGGGAGGGGGAGGGGAGGAGAGAGGAAGCGTGTTCGTCATATCGGCTTCAGTATACAGGCTATGTATACTATTTTAATTCTCCAAATGGTATAATAGTTTTTTCTAAAAAGGAAAAACTTAATTACCGTTCTCCCCTATGTATTTATTCCGTGTAAGTTTGTTAAAATTTCAGTTATACTCAATATAGAGCGCTGCTGCCCTCCAGTGGTATATAAAAAAACACCTCTTGCAATATCCTATATAATGATAAGGGAATGCATATACAACTCAATTGTGAGAGAATGTTTAAGCCCGGCATTGTTAATAATAAAAAACACTTGTCATCTAAAGCTTGATAAAACCCTTTTTGTTCGAGGGTGATATTCAGGATTATAACTGACTTAAAACAACCATACAATGGCATAAAAAAACATAAAAACAGACATAAAATACAGACATAAAAATCCGGTACAGTTTAACATTAAAAAGTTTTGTGATTATTTATTAAAAGGAGAGGACGAATAAAATCTGAGACGGAAACTGTAATGAGATGAGATGATATATTAGTGGATTTTCTCCAGCTGCTCGTTAAGGCCACCTGGAGTGAGTGATTTAAGGATTTGGATCCAATACATCTCACGTGCTTTTAGTAGCTCAAACGAGTTGAATCGGTTTTGTGGAATTGTATCTATGAGTGTGATGTGGAATAATTCCGGGTTACTGTCGTGGTGGGTGGTGAAGTGTCGCGATACGCTGTGTAGGGGGTATTTTTTGATTATATTCCTTTTATGTTGTCCAATTCTTGATCTTGCCGGTTGAGTGGTCCTACCCACATATTGGAGCTGGCATGGGCATGTGATGATATAAATTATATATTTTGACTCACAGTTGAGGTGGTATTTGATTTGGTGCTCTGTTTTGGTGACCTGGGAATGAAATGTCGTGGCCCGGTGGACAAAGCTGCAGGCCAGGCATTTTTTGTGGTTACATGGGGCTGATCCTGTGGGGGAATCCATTGGGGTCGGGGTGGGTTTCTCCTGAGGTGTGCGTAGCCTACCGGGAGCCAGTAGACCGCGCAAATTAGGGGCACGCCTGTACGTGACTGCTGGTTTTGGAGTCAGGATAGGGCGGAGGTGGGGATCCTGTAGTAGGATTTCCCACCTTTTGTTGAGTATATTACGGATAGATGAGTGCTGGGCGCTGTATTTTGTGATGAACCGGGGTATGTCGTTGATCTGAGAATTGTTGGTGGGAGATGGGGGATTCTGCATTTTGGCTTTATGTTGTGCGTCTCTCAGTAGTTTTTTAGGATATTTGCGGTCTATGAATTTTTTGGTTAGGATTTTAGATTGGGTATTGTATGTCTGTGTCTCTGTGCAGTTGCGGTATATCCTTCTGTATTGGCTGTACGGGGTGTTTCTGGTCCAGGGTCGATGGTGAAAACTATGGTAGTGTATGTAATTGTTGGCATCAACTGGTTTGAAAAAGGTTCTGGTTAATATACGGGACGAGTGAGTGTATAGGACAAGGTCCAAAAATTCTATAGAACTGGGGTCATGGTGAAAAGTGAACTGCAAACCTGCTGGATTTGAATTAAGATATTCGACAAAGGACGGGATCAGATTGCTAGGGCCTTTCCATATAAACACTAAATCGTCGATATATCTTTTGTAAAACATGATGTTACTAGAAAAGGGGTTTTCATTGTACATTTTTAGCTGCTCCAGGTATCCCATTGCCAAATTTGCATATGAGGGCGAGAATGAGCTCCCCATCGAAACCCCGTTTACTTGCTGGTATATATTGTCGCTGAAAGTAAAGAAGTTGTTATGAAGAATAAATTCAACACAGTTTATCAGGAAAGTTTGTTGTGTTATGGGCATGTCGCTGTTCCTTTGCAGATAGTATTGTAGGGCTGTGAGTCCGAAGTGATGTGGTATGTTGGTGTAGAGGGATGTTACGTCGCAGGTCAGCCATGTATAGTCATCTAGCCATGGTATATGTTGTAGGAAACTGATAAGGTGCTGAGAATACTTGATGTACGAGGGGAGGGTTTGTACATGGGCCTGTAGGTGTGTATCAATAAATCTGGATAAGTTACTGGTGACTGAGTCTATTCCTGAAATAATAGGCCTTCCTGGGGGTTTATGAAGGTTTTTGTGTATTTTTGGAAGATAGTAAAAGAACGGAATTTTGGGATGGTGATTAATGATGAAATTTCTTTCGTTTTTGGTGATAATGTTATTGAGTAGAGCATTGTTGATAGTCTTTGAGGGTTTTGTTGAGTTCAATTGTGGGGTCCGTGTCCAGTAGGGTATAATGTATAGGATCGCTTAGTAGTCTAGTGGATTCCTCTAAATAGTCTGTCTTATTGAGAATGACAATCCCTCCCCCTTTGTCTGCGGGCTTAATGATGATGTCCTCATTATTACGTAGGGTTTTCAGGGCTACCTTTTCGGATGGTGTGAGATTGGATTGTGGGAGAGGGTCGGGGGTAAATAATTCTTGTAAGTCATTGAGAACCAGGGAATAAAAAGTGTCGATGAAATTACCCTTGGAGGCGGTGGGGTAGAATCTTGATCGGCCCTTTAGGTTAGTACTGATAAATTTTTCAACGGCCATGTCTGCAGGGGACACTGTAACTAATGGGATGGAGTCGTTTGCGGTGATGATTACGTTGGTTGGGTCTAGGGGTGGTGTGCCTTGGAGTTTTTTTATTGCAAAATGTCGTTTCAAGGTGAGTTTACGGATATATGTGTTAAGGTCACTGAAAAGTTCAAATAGGTCAGAGTTGTTTGTGGGACAAAATGAGAGGCCTTTTTCTAAAAGGTTGGATTCTTGTTTTGTTAGGATGTGGTTGGATAGATTGAAGATGCTTCTTTTGTAATTTGTTGTGTTATTGGACGGATCGGTAGGGATAATTGTTGCTAACGTTTGTTTATTTTTTCTTTTGCCTCGGCATCCTCGTTTTCTGTGTCTGATAATTGGCGTTTGGATTTCCGGAGTGGTTGCATTACTGTGCGGGTTGTGATGGGGCTGGGTAATTGGGTGGACAGGAGGTTCTGGGAAAGAGAAGCTGGTAGGTCTAAAAAAGACGAGGACATGTTTGTGTTCTGAGTTCCCTCAGTTGATACTGTTTCTATGGGTTCGGAGTTTTTGTCCTTATGAGTAGTCTGTTTAGGACTCGTACAGGTGGGTAGGCGGTCCGGGGGGCAACGTGGTGTAGTAGGTTGACTCGGTGATGAGGTGGGGCTGGAGCCTGATGTGTAGGTACTAATTTGTGATATCCTTAGGTCGTCAGTGGAGGTTTTTTTTTTTCAGGGTTGGGAGATGGTGGGGAGGGATGGTTAGCTAAGGGGGGTTCTTCGGCGGGGGTCTCGCTTAAGACCCATTTTTTGAAGCTGAATTTGAAGGAGGAGGGTAAAGTTACGTTTTTGACTGTTGTATGGTCAACTCCAATATGTGGGTTCTTCGGGATGACAGCTGCAAGTGGAGAATTGGTGGACGGTGGGTGTCGTTTAGAGAGTGTGGGGCGTTGTGTCTTGGATACACCTTTATCCTGGATGGGTTTTGTGTAGTTGAAGCTGTGAGGTGGTGGTGCTGTGAGCTTGGGTTGGTTCGTGGTGCCTGTGGGTAACGGAGTGTGAGGTGGTGGTGGATGTGTTGGGTATGCAACTGGGGTTGTGAAAGTGAGGGGAGGGGGTGGGAATGGTGGATATAGGATCTGTGTGGGCTTTGGGATGTTTAAGCTCATTAATGGGGGTGGTGGTACGGTGGGTCCAGTGTTAGGTGTGGGTGGAACTGGAGGGTTTGGTATAAACCGTGGTTTGCGTTCCCGCTCTCTGTGTTCGGCATACGCCAACCTGTCACGGTTTAGTTTCTTGAGTTTGGTTTCGGTGGTGTCCTGCTCAAATCGTTTGAGTCTAGAGGTGAGGTTGGATAATAGTGGATAGTACTGGGGGTTGGTTTTGTGTTGGGCTATGAAGTCTTTATATACATTAATATTTGGTTGTAGTTCAAAAACAAGGGATTTCCTTTTTTTGATAATTCTCTCCATGATGCCCTGAGTGCATATTTCTAAATAATTATAAAATTCTGTGGTGAACACAGTATCTTTTGGGAATGCAGACAGTGTTTTGATGCGAATGCCATCTGGGGAGATTTTTTCGCTTATGTATGTTTCCTGCATGGCTACATCAGTTAGATTGAAAAATTCATCTTTCAGTGCAGACTCCAATTTTTGGAAAGTGGGTTTCAAGTCTACATGGGGAATGTTATCGGGATTTGGGGAGTTATTAGTGGGTTCTGTTGCAGATAAATTGTTCATTTTGAATTGTGCCAACAGGACTTTTCTGTGTATGGTGTGTTCTTCGAGGAAATCCATTTTCTGATGGGCTGCAATCGAGTCTGGGTTGCCGTGTAGTCGTCGGATTACTTGGCCAAGCGTACTTGCAGAATATTAAAAGATAGAAGACCGAGAGCCCAATATAGTGTAGTATGTATTAGTGGGGGATGGGAATAATGAAAGTAAGTAATATACTCACAAGTCAGGGTTGCCCAAGCGCAACCACTGAAAACGCAGGTGGGGAGAACAAGCCTGTCCCCACTCAGGAATAAAACGTCGCTCTCTGTGGATAGAAGAATTGTAGGGCAGAGCACCCTTCCACCAAGGGTGGACTTCTGGATACGTCAAGATGTGCAGAGGCGCCGAAAGAGTAAAAATGGCTAAAACGTTAAAATGTTAAGGTCGCGGTGGTGGACCGGCCGACCATCAACGGACAACAAGGCTGTTGTTTCACAATAAATACAGAATTTATTTAATATACTCAACAAAAGGTGGGAAATCCTACTACAGGATCCCCACCTCCGCCCTATCCTGACTCCAAAACCAGCAGTCACGTACAGGCGTGCCCCTAATTTGCGCGGTCTACTGGCTCCCAGTAGGCTACGCACACCTCAGGAGAAACCCACCCCGACCCCAATGGATTCCCCCACAGGATCAGCCCCATGTAACCACAAAAAATGCCTGGCCTGCAGCTTTGTCCACCGGGCCACGACATTTCATTCCCAGGTCACCAAAACAGAGCACCAAATCAAATACCACCTCAACTGTGAGTCAAAATATATAATTTATATCATCACATGCCCATGCCAGCTCAAATATGTGGGTAGGACCACTCAACCGGCAAGATCAAGAATTGGACAACATAAAAGGAATATAATCAAAAAATACCCCCTACACAGCGTATCGCGACACTTCACCACCCACCACGACAGTAACCCGGAATTATTCCACATCACACTCATAGATACAATTCCACAAAACCGATTCAACTCGTTTGAGCTACTAAAAGCACGTGAGATGTATTGGATCCAAATCCTTAAATCACTCACTCCAGGTGGCCTTAACGAGCAGCTGGAGAAAATCCACTAATATATCATCTCATCTCATTACAGTTTCCGTCTCAGATTTTATTCGTCCTCTCCTTTTAATAAATAATCACAAAACTTTTTAATGTTAAACTGTACCGGATTTTTATGTCTGTATTTTATGTCTGTTTTTATGTTTTTTATGCCATTGTATGGTTGTTTTAAGTCAGTTATAATCCTGAATATCACCCTCGAACAAAAAGGGTTTTATCAAGCTTTAGATGACAAGTGTTTTTTATTATTAACAATGCCGGGCTTAAACATTCTCTCACAATTGAGTTGTATATGCATTCCCTTATCATTATATAGGATATTGCAAGAGGTGTTTTTTTATATACCACAGGAGGGCAGCAGCGCTCTATATTGAGTATAACTGAACTTTTAACAAACTTACATGGAATAAATACATAGGGGAGAACGGTAATTAAGTTTTTCCTTTTTAGAAAAAACTATTATACCATTTGGAGAATTAAAATAGTATACATAGCCTGTATACTGAAGCCGATATGACGAACACGCTTCCTCTCTCCTCCCCTCCCCCTCCCCTGACTGGCCAAGCTGGATTGCGGAAGTGTGTGATGCGCTCCACACGATCCACAGTACTGTGACGTAGCGCGCACATGCGCACTCGCACAGTGCCACGTTGTATTCGCCCCATAAGCCCCCGCGCAGATCATTGGAATTCATGATACTCAGCGTACGCATCACGTCCACCGAGAGGCACTGCCCATCTCCTCCGCATTGGCCAATCATCAAATGCGGTCTATTCCTGTCCCTCACATCGCCACACCCCCCTCACTTCCCTCGGCACCACCCATATTCCCTTCATAAACCCAGCACACAAGACACACGGACACAGAGGTGCCAAGCTTCATCCAGACTTGACGCTGGTAAGTGTATACTTCTCCCCATCCAGGCAACAATATGCACTGCCATTTCTTGGGTTCCTATATGTAGCCTTCACTCCATTAATAATGCAGCACTTATTGATAATAAACCAGTACAGCCCACAAATAGATTCTTTTCATAGGTATTACACACAGTTACCAACCCAAACGTCCATACTTCATAGACACACACCCTGCAACTAGCAATGTTTTGCACAAGTGTAATTATGTTTTATTACCTGTCAGTGATAGTATATATATGTTAACACTATTCTTACCAGAAAAACTATGTGTATATATAACTTACTAACTCTGTACTATGTAACACACACAGTATGTATGCTGATGCTAGCTATGTATCTCTGTCATTTTCAGTGTTGTTGCTCCTGCCCCCTATTGCCTGAGGAAGCGGGTTGATACCCGTGAAACGCGTTGCGACTATTTGCTGGGAGCTATCTAAATAAATTCTGTATTTATTGTGAAACAACAGCCTTGTTGTCCGTTGATGGTCGGCCGGTCCACCACCGCGACCTTAACATTTTAACGTTTTAGCTATTTTTACTCTTTCGGCGCCTCTGCACATCTTGACGTAGATGTAAGCATATATATATGCAAAGGTAATCAAATCCATACATCATGGTACAGATATACAGTATGCAGTATCCCCTAAGGGAGTATTTTAAAATTAGTGATCATAAAATCACAGAGACCAGAAACTGCAAGGAACATATTAATACACCTCATCTTAGTGTAATCACAGCATATGAAATGGCATCCTCCATAACAATTCAGATTAATCATATAGCTTATTAGGTAGAAGGAAAGAAAGAGAAGAGTTAGGTCACCCCCGCCCCCCAGCACTGCCGCCCAAGGCATGGCAGTGAAATTGAAGGTCTTAAAATTAAGGTTACCGTATTTTTCGGACCATAAGACGCACCTAATTTTTGAGGAGGAAAATGAAGAAAAAAAAGATTTTGGACCAAATAGTGTCTCATATCCCCCCATATTCCATCAGGTGGTCTCATATCCCCCATATTCCATCAGGTGGTCTCATATCCACCCATATTCCATCAGGTGGTCTTATATCCCCCCATATTCCATCAGGTGG
Source organism: Hyperolius riggenbachi (assembly GCF_040937935.1). NCBI lineage: Eukaryota > Metazoa > Chordata > Amphibia > Anura > Hyperoliidae > Hyperolius > Hyperolius riggenbachi. The sequence goes on from NC_090656.1 coordinate 139,138,274, forward strand.
TCTCATATCCCCCCATATTCCATCAGGTGGTCTCATATCCCCCCATATTCCATCAGGTGGTTTCATATCCCCCCATATTCCATCAGATGGTCTCATATCCCCCATATTCCATCAGGTGGTCTCATATCCACCCATAGTCTATCAGGTGGTCTCACAGTGCCCATAGTCTATCAGGTGGTCTCATATCCCCCCCCCCCCCCCCCCATATTCCATCAATTGCTCTTAAACCCCGCAAATGTCATCTAGTGCTCTCATTAATCTCCCACCTTCCCCACACCTTTATCGTACCGTAATTACAATCGGGAAGCCAGTACTGTATGTTGGGGGGGGGGGGGGTAAGCACTAAGCCTGTTTAAGATACTGTAGGGGAAAAGGCAACCTCTTTTCTGCAGTTCTTACAACTTTATAAAGAACTGTCCCACAAACAGTACCCATAAATCATGCAGAGACTCTCCTCTATCCAGCAATCCATGGTTACACTTACAAACTTCTAGAAATTATGTTTACTTCAGCAGCGTTACTATACCTCTACAAAAGCTGCTGCTGCCTGTCACGAACAGTGGCATCAGGTGACGGAGGGGTGGGCAGTGTTTTGCCCATCCATCAATAGGAGCATCCAGCGGAGGGCGGAGTAGTGGGCGGAGATAACCAGCGATCATCAATGAGGGCAGGGCATCCAGCGGTGGGCGGAGTGGTGGTAGGCGATAACCAGCCATGTGGTGGGCGGAGTTCCAGAGTTTTGCGCATATATGGACACAACGGGCATAGAGGAAAACCACGTGAGCATAAATAGGGGGATCTGTGGCGGCGGAAAGAGGATTGGTCGGAATGTTTGCAGGCAAGAAGAGGCTGATTGGTGGCAGGTGGAGCAGGGTAGATTGGCCGCATCAGCGCTGTATCGCGCACACCGGGCAAGGAGGCGTGGCTGCAGCGGGGACACAGAGGGAAGCTGATTGGCGGCGGCTTGGAGGAGATGTGATTGGCCGCATCAGCGCTGTATCACGCACACCGGGCAAGGAGGCGTGGCTGCAGCGGGGACACCGAGGGAGGCTGATTGGCGGCGGCATGGAGGAGTTGTGATTGGCCGCATCAGCGCTGTATCGCGCACACCGGGCAAGGAGGCATGGCTGCAGCGGGGACACCGAGGGAGGCTGATCGGCGGCAGCATGGAGGAGATCTAATTGGCCGCATTAGAGCCCTATTGGGCACACCGGGCAAGGAGGCATAGCTGCAGTGGGGACACCGAAGGAGGCCGATGTCTGCAAAACTCAGAATGGGTGATTGGCCGCATCACAGATGGCTGCAGAGAGAGCAGAGAGCAAACCAGGGGTGATTATCATGGAGCAGGGACACTGAGCATAGAGGCAGAAGCAAATGAGACCGCAGACACAGCAATGTAAGGAACGTTTTGTTTTTTTTCAGCACGTGTAAATTGCTACATTCGGACCATAAGACGCAGGCACTTTTTCTCCCCACTTCTGGGGGAGAAAAAGTGCGTCTTATAGTCCGAAAAATACGGTATGTCTTTAACCTAAGAAGGGATCTCCAAGGTAGCGTCAGGATTCCCTGTCCAAGAGGACCAAATCTTTTCGAATTTATTTGGGCAATTTCTGCTTAGATAGGTCAGTTTGTATAATGTTAAAGATTGGTTGATTGATTTTTTTTTCCAATAGTTAACCAGAGGGTCTCCTGTCCCTTTCCATACTCTCAAAATTTCTTTACGGGCATAAAAGGTAAGTATCTTAACTAAATACTGAGCATGCTTGTTAAAAGAGATTTCACCCATTATCCCAAGGAGCGCCAACTTAGGATCAGGTATAAGGTGTGCAGTTAAAATATCATTAATTACCTGGAAAACTTAAAGTGAACCTGTACTGAGTAAAATTATTTAAAATAAACACATGAGGTAACTTCAAATGAACATTACATAGTTACCTTGCCATCAGTTCCTCTCAGAAGCTCACCATTTTCTTCTGACAATGACCCTTCCAGTTCTGACAACCTTTTGTCAGAACTGAAATATATCAGTTGCTGTCAGTTATTTATCAGTTGCTGTCAGTTATAGCTGAGAGGACAACTGCTGTGCCAAGTAATGTCTATGTTTCCCTATGGCTCAAGTGGGCGATGTTACAGTTTAACAGTGTGCTGACCAGGAAACTGTTATGGGGTAATGGCCATTTTCAAAATGGAGGATGGAGAATTCCATTGATCACGGTGGACAAATGGGATGCAGGAGAAGAGAAAGAGATTGAGTAGACTACACGGGAGGTAAGTATGACTTCTGTATGTTTATTTTGACTTTTAATTTTCAGTTCAGGTTTTCTTTAAGTCCAAAAAGCAGCAATAACGGGGCATAGCCAAAATACATGGAAGAAGGTACCGTCATGTTGATTGCATTTAGGGCAAATAGCACTATTTGCGCGTGAGATGTGATGCATACTTAATCTTGATCATCAATGCCCGCAATGTCTCCGTTCCACTTATTTTTGCAGTTATCCCATCCTTTAGTCTCAGTATGTAATAATTCATAATAAAACGCTGATAGTGGTTTATCTATAGTTTGCATCATTAATGTAGTTTCCAAGCGGCAGGAACCCAGGTTTAGTATTCTGCCCCCAGGGAATTGTGAGCTAAAGGCGTGACGAATTTGAAGATAGCGAAAAAACATGTTATTTTTAAGGGAGTAAAGTTGTTTAAGTCGGTTAAATGTCAAGAGTTGCCCCTCATCGATTATGTGATGTATTGCCTTAATACCGTGTTGAGCCCAGAGTAGGGGATCAGGGATGTCTATAAAGTGTGGAAGATTAGGGTTGTCCCAGAGTGAAGAATGTGGTGACAGTGTAGTGTTACCGCCCCTAAGCTTGATCATATCCTGCCAGACTTTAGCAGTCGTAGACATTGTAGTTGTAACTCGAACATCATTGCTCGGTCCCCTAAACACTAACAGGGTGAGTCTCTCGTATGATCCCAATCTGGCAGCTTCCACTGTGACCGCCGGGTTATATGTATCCTGTGCAAACCACCAGCGAACAGATACCAGAACTGCAGCACAATAATATAAGTATAGATTAGGGAGGGCTATCCCGCCATGATTACTTGGAAGTTGTAGGGTAGATAGTGCTATTCTGGGGGGTTGACTATGCCATATAAATGTAATTATAAGGGAGTTAAGAGTACAGAAAAACTTTTTTGGAATTATAACCGGCGTTTGGCGAAAGATATAAAGGAATTTTGGAAGAAAGATCATTTTAAATAATTAATACGGCCAATCAAGGAGAGTGGAAGATTTTTCCAGATGATGATTTTCCGTTTGAAGTTTTGCAAAATAGGGAGGACATTTAGATAAAAAAAACCAGCTACAGATGCAGTAATTTTTACCCCAAGATATTTAAATTTCTTGACCCATGTTAGAGGTGAGCTGGAGGTGTTTATAGGAAAATCATCAATTTGCATTACTACCGATTTTTCGCGGTTAATCCGGAATCCCGAGTACACACCAAAAATACGTATTATCTCTAATGCTTCCATTAAGGAGGAATCCAGATCCCCAAGATATAGAAGGGTGTCATCAGCATACAACGAGATTCGTTCCTCAATGGAGCCCACTTGTATACCTGTAATTCTCTCAGATTCTCTAATCAATATGGCCATTGGTTCTATGGCCAAGGCAAATAAATATGGCGATAGGGGGCATCGTTGCCGAGTACCCCTATGGAGCCTAAAAGGGCTAGAAATTATGTCTCCAGTTTTTATACGTGCCATTGGTGAAGCATAAAGGGCTCTAATTAATGATACAAATTTAGGGCCAAAGCCGTATTGCTCTAGTAGATGCCAAAGGAAGGGCCATTCCATAGAATCAAAGGCTTTTTCGGTGTCGAGAGAAACCACTACTCGTCGTCCAGAGGTGGTATCTGGGATAGATATATTAGTGTATAAGCGTTGTATATTGATGTCTGTTCCCTTATGTGGTATGAACCCTGATTGGTCACAGTGGATTAGGGAGGTTATAATCGGTTGTAGGCGATTAGCAAGTAATTTTGCTAGTATTTTAGCATCAACATTCAAAAGTGAGATCGGCCTGTAAGAGCCACACTGATAAGGGTCTTTCCCGATTTTAAAATTACTATTATAATCGCATCAGAAAAGATTATTTATATAGAATCTGGAAACTCTCCATAGCCTGTCCTTAGGTTTAGGATTAACAGTTAACGAGACAAGTATAAGGGCGTGATCGGATATTCCTACTGGGAGTATCTCGACCTTGTTTACTTGAGACAGTAAAGAGGTGGAAGCAAATGCATCAATTCTGGACATAGATTTGTGTACTGCAGAGTAGCAGGTATATTTAATTTGGGTGGGGTATTTCCACCTCCAAATATCTTGCAATTGCTTTGCTTCCGCCCAATTACTTTTTCAGTGCGTGACGAAGAAGTGGATCTATCAATTTGTGGGTCAAGCGTCATATTAAAATCTCCCATAACTAGTAACCTATCTGTAACGATTGGTGTAACACAGAGAGGGTCTGATTATTGGTGATCTGCAGTATCACCAAAAATACAGATATATACCCGATTATTGATGATCTGCAGTATCACTGATAATCAGATATATCACTAACCTCTAGACACCTGAGTAATATGAGTGTTTGGTGCAACAGTAATACTTTGAGGAGAGCACCCGTATAGAGGGTGCAAGGCAGTAAGGGATACTGCTCAAAGAACAGGCTCCTTCCAATAGCCTGAGGCTCCCCAAGGAGAGGAGTCAGGCTGAGAATGGGAAGGACCAGAGTGTGAGTGACACCAATGGTGGAGTGTCACTGACAGATCTGTGAACTATCTCTAAACAGAGGAGATAGTTCTCGAGGTCGGACAAGCCAGGTCGGTGACAGACAGATCAGATACAGAGGAAGAGACTGATTCAGAATCCTAAGGCAAGCAAGGTTTGGCAACGGAGTATCAGATATAGCGAAGTACCAAATCAGAGATCAGAAGAGAGGTCAGGAAAGCAGAAGGTCATAACAAATAACCAACAATGTCTAGTCTTTAGGTGTGAGCTCCTTGATCATCAACACCCGGGAACTAGTCTGATGTATAACAGGATGGTTAAGCTAATTCCTAGTCTTGGGTGTGAGCTCCGTAGTCATCAACACCCTGGAACTAGTCTGAATAATAACACAGATACTGACAAAAAGGTCTGAGTGCTACCACGTAGTGATCGCAACGGCAGACGCCAGAGAAATGACCAGCACCCAGTATATATACCAAAGCGCTCTCCAGCGCCTCCCCTAAGTGCTGGACCAATGGGAACTGATAGAATTGTCAGCTGACCGGCTTGGTCAGCTGACACCCTTCTGCCGGTCATAAAAGCTCTGCCTCTCAGCGCGCGCGTCCTTCTGAACCTGTGTGGACTATCAGTCCCAGCCACACCAGACATGTGTTGTAATGCATCCACTGAGCTAGACGCGGAACCAGCCGCACCGCTATCAGAGCATGCGGCGGTTTCTCCGCGTTCAGCCATACTGACAGATGTAGGCTTATGCGTGCAAACCGCTGCGTTAGACGCGGAATCAGCCGCCTTGCTCTGAGCACCCTCGGTGGCTTTTCCGCGTTTTCTCACAGTACTTCCCCGAGGAGTGGACTCCGGACAGCTCCTACCCGGCGGGCATGAAACTCCTTCTTTAATTCATCCGCATGCATGCGGCAATCAGGTACCCATGTTCTTTCCTCAATACCATAACCCTTCCAGTGAACTAAATACTGTACTGAGTTCTGTACAATACGTGAGTCTAAAATCTTTTCCACTTCATACTCAGGTTGGTCATCCACCATCACAGGGGGAGGAGGAGTGGACCCTACATGCACTGCTGGTTTAAGCAGGGATACATGGAACAATCTTACACCACGCATGCTGGCAGGAAGATCAATGGCATAAGTAACATTGTTGATTTTCCTGGTTACTGGGAAAGGGCCCACAAATCTGGGTCCTAACTTGGGCGAAGGCTGTTTTAAAGTCAAATGACGAGTGGACACCCAGACCAAGTCTCCTGGCCGGAACTTCCACTCTATGGAACGTTTCTTGCCAGCTTGACCTTTCTGACTCTGAAAGGCCTTCTCTAGATTCTTTTTCACGATCCCCCAAATGTTCTTAAATGATTTTTGCCAAGCCTCCAAAGCTGGAAACGGAGTGGAAGCTACTGGCAGTGGGGAGAACTTAGGCAACTTTCCAGTTACCACCTGAAATGGAGAGAATCCAGAGGAAGAGTTCTTTAAATTATTGTGTGCAAATTCTGCAAACGGCAAGAACTTGACCCAATCATTTTGCGCATCCACGACATAACACCTTAGAAACTGTTCCAGTGACTGATTAATTCTTTCGGTCTGACCATTGGTCTGTGGGTGGTAGCCCGACGGAAACGACAGTTCCATGCCCAATTGATGACAAAATGCCCTCCAAAATTTAGAAACAAATTGGACTCCCCGATCTGACACTATATTTTCCGGGATGCCATGTAGCCGGAAAATGTGCATGATGAAAAGATCGGCCAACTCCTGGGCCGGGGGGAGTCCTTTCAGGGGCACGAAATGGGCCATTTTACTAAATCTGTCGACTACCACCCAAATGACCGACATGCCTTCAGACCTCGGGAGCTCACCCACAAAATCCATGGACAAGTGGGTCCATGGTTCACTCGGGATGGGCAAAGGCTGCAATGTTCCCACAGGTGCCAGACGGGAGGGTTTGCTTTTTGCACACACTGCACATTCTCTCACATACTCCTTGCAGTCAGTTGCCAATGAAGGCCACCAAGCACACCTAGCAACAAGGTCGTGTGTTCTGGTGGCCCCAGGATGTCCAGCATTTTTGTGGGAGTGGAACATCTGCAATATCTGGAGACGAAACGGCAATGGTACAAACATGACCCCTTCAGGCTTTCCCTCAGGAACATCCTGCTGGAAGGGACCTAAAGTCTCCATCCAGTTCTTCCAGGTCTCTGTGGCTGCCAATACCACTTTCTGTGGGATTATAGTCTCTGGGTCTGAGGGCTGTGCTGTCTCTGGCTCAAAGCATCTGGATAAAGCATCTGCTTTAATGTTTTTACTACCCGGAGTATACGTAATTACAAATCTGAATCTCGAGAAAAACAGTGACCATCGAGCCTGACGGGGACTCAATCTCTTAGCCCCCTCAATATATTCCAAATTTTTGTGATCAGTGTAAACTGTAATCCTATGTTCTGCTCCTTCTAGCCAATGACGCCATTCTTCAAAGGCCAATTTAATGGCTAGGAGCTCCCTGTTGCCTATATCGTAGTTTCTCTCTGCTGGTGAAAACCTACGAGAAAAATAGGCACACGGGTGTAGTCTTCCCTGCAACCCAAAACGCTGAGACAGCACAGCCCCCACCCCGACCTCTGAGGCATCCACCTCTACGATAAAGTGATAGGATGTGTCAACGTGTCTCAAAATGGGTGCAGAACAAAACAGTTCTTTCAGAGTGGAGAAAGCAGCCAAAGCTTCGGGGGACCAGTGGTTGGTATCTGCCCCTTTCTTTGTGAGACTGGTGAGGGGTGCAATGACTGTGGAGTACCCCTTTATGAACCTTCTATAGTTATTTGCGAACCCTAAGAACCTCTGGAGAGCCTTCAGTCCTACTGGCTGAGGCCACTCCAGGACAGCAGAGACTTTGGCAGGGTCCATAGAAAGGCCCGAGGTAGAAATTATGTACCCCAGAAAGGCGACAGATGTTACCTCAAAAATGCATTTCTCCAATTTAGCATATAGCATGTTCTGTATTAGCTTGTGCAGCACAAATCTGACATGAGCCCTGTGCTCTGAGAGGTTATCTGAGAAGATTAGTATATCATCCAGATATACCAGGACAAATTTACCCAAAACCTCCCTGAACACCTGATTAATGAGTTCCTGAAAGACGCCCGGAGCGTTACACAACCCGAAGGGCATCACCAGGTACTCGTAATGCCCATCGGGTGTGTTAAAGGCCGTCTTCCACTCATCGCCCTCTCTGATCCACACCAGGTTGTATGCACCCCGCAAATCCAATTTTGAGAAAATCTTAGCATTGGTGATCTGAGTAAATAAATCGTCTATCAACGGTAAAGGGTAGCGATTCTTTACTGTGATTTTATTCAGACCCCGATAATCAATGCATGGCCGTAGGCCTCCGTTTTTTTTCTTTACAAAAAAGAAACCTGCTCCAGCAGGTGACCGGAAGGGCGAATGAACCCTTTAGCTAAATTTTCACGGATGTACTCCTGCATGCCTAACTTTTCCGGCCCAGACAAATTGTAGAGATGACCTCTAGGGGGCATACAACCAGACCGGAGATCAATGGGACAAACGAAAGGGCGATGTGGAGGAAGTTTATCGGCTGATTTAGGACAAAACACGTCTGAAAAATCAGAATACTGATCCGGCACTCCCTCCATGTGAATCTTGGTCTGGCCCAAGGTTACCTTCGCTAAACAATGATGAAAGCAATGGGACGACCAGCTTGTTAGCTGACCAGTGGCTCAATTAATCTGAGGGGAGTGAAGTTGTAACCAAGGCATGCCAAGAATGATCGTGGAGGTTGTCATGTGTAACACAAAAAAATGCAAATTCTCCCTATGCAGCACCCCTATAGTGACTCCCACCTCTGGAGTCTGTGACAGAGGACTGTTACCCTGCAGAGGGGAATCATCCACTGCTGTAACTTGAATAGGTGGTTTTACCGGGGTGAGCGGAATACCCAATCTTTTTGCAAATTCGTAATCCATAAAATTAGCCGCTGAGCCTGAGTCAATGAAGGCTTCAGTAACTTCAGACTTATCCTCCCATGAAATGCTACAAGGAAGAAGCAACCGTTCATCATCTAGGGCTAAAAATTGCGCGCCTAGGGTATTACCCCCAACTACTCCTAGGCAGTAGCGTTTCCCGATTTCTTAGGGCAATTCTGTACTCTATGACCCCCCTCTGCACAATAAAGACAAAGCTGCTCTGATATCCTGCGTTTCCGCTCTACTTGAGACAACTTTGACCGGCCAATCTGCATTGGTTCAGGTGGAGGCGAAGCGGGAGGAGGCAGAGTCACAGGGGGCGCAGCGTGGGATACCATTCTCATATGGTTTCTACCCCGGGTCTGTCTCGGATAGCGCAGCCGACGATCTACTCTAATGGCCGATGAAATGGCCTCATCGATGGACTTCGGTTCAGGCTGACTTAACAAGATCGGAGACCTCATCTGACAACCCTGATAAGAAACAATCTAAAAGGGCAAAGGTGTCCCACCTGGCTGATACTGACCACCTCCTAAATTCAGCAGCATACTCCTCAACCGGACTCTTGCCTTGACGTAACAGTTTGAGCTTCCGCTCAGAAGTCGAGGCAATGTCTGGATCATCGTAAATTATATCCATGGCTTTAAAAAATTCCTCCACAGAGGTTAGGGCTAAGTCTCCGGCGAGCAGACTGTACGCCCAGGTCTGAGAATCACCCGATAACAAAGTTTTAATAAATGTGACCCTTTGGGCCATAGTTCCTGAGGATTTAGGTCTCAACTCAAAGTATGATAACACTCTACTTCTAAAATTTCGGAAGTCAGATCTGTGACCAGAACATTTCTCAGGTACAGGCATACGTATGTCTGTGCTAGGAGGAGATCGCACTTCATCCACAGCCGTCTGGAGGGTTTGTATAGACCCGGACAAAGCGTCAATTAAAGCCCGGTGACTACCCAGCACTTGGTTGATGCTATCCACCGAAGTGGTAAGTGTGCCCAGACGGCCGGTGAGTGCGTCCATTTGCATTTGGTCTGCCGTTCTGTAACGATCGGTGTAACACAGAGAGGGTCTGATTATTGGTGATCTGCAGTATCACCAAGAATACAGATATATACCCGATTATTGATGATCTGCAGTATCACCGATAATCAGATATATCACTAACCTCTGGACATCTGAGTAATATGAGTGTTTGGTGCAACAGTAATACTTTGAGGAGAGCACCCGTATAGAGGGTGCAAGGCAGTAAGGGATACTGCCCAAAGAACAGGCTCCTTCCAATAGCCTGAGGCTCCTCAAGGGGAGGAGTCAGGCTGAGAATGGGAAGGACCAGAGTGTGAGTGACACCAATGGTGAAGTGTCACTGACAGATCTGTGAACTATCTCTAAACAGAGGAGATAGTTCCCGAGGTCGGACAAGCCAGGTCGGCAACAGACAGACAGATCAGATACAGAGGAAGAGACTGATTGAAAATCCTAAGGCAAGCAAGGTTTGGCAACGGAGTATCAGATATAGCGAAGTACCAAATCAGAGATCAGAAGAGAGGTCAGGAAAGCAGAAGGTCATAACAAATAATCAACAATGTCTAGTCTTTAGGTGTGAGCTCCTTGATCATCAACACCCTGGAACTAGTCTGAAGTATAACAGGATGGTTAAGCTAATTCCTAGTCTTGGGTGTGAGCTCCGTAGTCATCAACACCCTGGAACTAGTCTGAATGATAACACAGTATTCCTAGTCTTGGGTGTGAGCTCCATAGTCATCAACACCCTGGAACTAGTCTGAATGATAACACAGATAATACACAGTATTCCTAGTCTTGGGTGTGAGCTCCGTAGTCATCAACACCCTGGAACTAGTCTGAATAATAACACAGATACTGACAAAAAGGTCTGAGTGCTACCACGTAGTGATCGCAACGGCAGACACCAGAGAAATGACCAGCACCCAGTATATATACTAAAGCGCTCTCCAGCGCCTCCCCTAAGTGCTGGACCAATGGGAACTGATAGAATTGTCAGCTGATCGGCTTGGTCAGCTGACACCCTTCTGGCTGTCATAAAAGCTCTGCCTCTCAGCGCGCGCGCGCGTCCTTCTGAACCTGTGTGGACTATCCGTCCCAGCCACACCAGACATGTGTTGTAATGCATCCGCTGAGCTGGACACGGAACCAGGCGCACCGCTATCAGAGCATGCGGCGGTTTCTCCGCGTTCAGCCATACTGACAGATGTAGGCTTATGCGTGCAAACCGCCGCGTTAGACGCGGAATCAGCCGCCTGGCTCTGAGCACCCGCGGCGGCTTTTCCGCGTTTTCTCACACTATCACATTGCCATTTAGCAGCTCTGGTCATTATGTCATACAACAGCTGTTTGTCTGGAGGAGGGGGCAGGTACAATGCAGCAAGTACATACTCCAAACCGTATATTTGAAAATTAAGCAGCACAAAGCGCCCTTTATCATCTACCCATGAATTCAATATTTTTAAAGGTAAGGATTTTTGAATTAGGACGGAGAGTCCTCTCAAATAGGTGGAATACACTGCATGATAGTGGGGCCCTACCCAAGGTCTCTTTAAATCCTTAAGTTTTTCACCAACCAAGTGGGTTTCTAATAAAATACATATATGTGGATTGTAGTTTTTAAGAAATTTAAAAACCAGTGATCTTTTAATTTTTGAGCCCAGGCCCCTAACATTCCACGATATACAGTTAAGTACCGACATTATACAGTATAGGTGGAATAAATATAACCTCAAGATAAAAGGTCAGTAGTGACTTACCAAGGTGCAGCCCAGGGGAGCAGTCAGGGCGGAGGCAACAAGGAGTAGAAGAGAAAAGAAGAGAGAGAAAAAAGAGCAAAGGAACAAAAACAATTACTGGTAAGTAACAAACCTCCAAAACCCCCCCACCCTACATCCTGCACTGGAACCATAGCTTCAGGACGTTTGACACCCTACCACTATAAATGACGACCTCAGACCAGCTACAGTCTGGAAGGCGCCAAGAACCAACGGAAGGGGCCCCTTCTCTTAAGTGGGGTCGTGGGCAAGGCGTGAAGAGGACCGCTACCCAACAACTCTCAGTACCAGACTGAGGGTACTTTTCCTTAACTGAAAATTAACCCAAGATGGCAAACATAGAATAAGCGGTATAGCCATCGGTTATATCCTTAATACAGTAATAGAAACACACATAAATATACTCTGTGGCAACTCAACTCCATATAAGAATCGAGATATGACGAATAGAGTGAGGGGGAAGGTGGGAAGAGGTGGGGGGGAACCTATAAGTCACCAAGGAATAAATATCCGTAGGTATTAGAGTATGTACCCCCAAGTTGATAGGGTTATGCGTAGAGCAGTTGTGGGGTCCCACAACATATTTGTCAGATGTAAAACTTAGCTATGCTTGTTTATAGTCCTAGAAGAGTAATGATCGCTCAAGGATATTGATAAGGTATATCTACCCACAGAGTATATTTATGAAGTATAGATAGCATAAATAACTTACACTCTATGGCCTCAATTCACTAAGATCATGCTGGAGATAATAAGGCAAGAGAAAACTTACCTCCACATAAGAGAGAGTTATCTTATATCTCCATTCCTTAAGTTACCTCCTCTGTAGTTAAGTTTCCTCCTCTGTAGTTATTTTACCTCCTCTGTAGTTGAGTACTCAATACTACATGCCTTATCACCAGGGTAACAACTCTAGAAACGTTATTAAAGACAGGAGATAAGCTTAGTGAATTGAGGCCAATGTCCTCTTCCCTTCCCAGGAGTTAACTCTAATACACATCCATCTTCTATTAATACTCCGTATATTATGTTTCTGGTATTAAACCCTCTGACCTGTCAGCACAGCCCCCACAGGCAGCAATTAAACTTATCCCATGTAGATTTCCAAACCCAAATCTAATTTCACAGTTGAAATCATGCTGCAGCTATGAGCTAGGGCTCCGTAAAAAAGAGGGAGAAAGTGAGAGGGGAATGGCTACTGTATTTCCACGGCTCTCCATAGAGCAGGGATCAGGAAGAATTGGTACTGGGGTTAGGTAAATGGGGGGGGAGAGAATAGAGGGCTGGGGGGTGGGGGGATAATTATGGTCCTAATATAAGTATCCAGAGATATAAGCACAATGGGCTTATTATAGTCCGTGCCTGTATACAGTGGATAGCTCATTACAAAATGGTTAGGGAAGCTTAGTATAAATGCTGTCAGTATGGGATAGTATCTACACACAGTGTATAATCCAGGAGCCTTATGCATAGCATAAATATGTTAAGCTCTAAGTTTCAGTTCAGATAGGAGTGAGCAATACTATGTATTTAACTTCGGAAAGGTATTGTTTTAATAAAACTATTAACAAGTAGGTGCGTGGGGAGAGCATGACTCGGTCACCCAGGGGGCATCAGCTAACTTCCAACCAAAGCAGTGATCCAATCTGCCAGCCACCATCGAAACCCCAGGGGATTCTCAGACTCTCATTTCTCATCTATTCTTTCTCTCGCTCTCGCCTACTCTCTATCCTTCTCTCTCCTACTTCTCTTCTCTCTGCACTATCCCTTCAAGACCTTCTGTAGGGCATCTGAATTGCTGCAGAGCTGTTGAGCGCCACAACAGGATTGCGGCAGCTCCACTCAACATAGCACTCAAAAGCCCGCTCCTAGGTCCTCCTACACTGTCTTTGTGCATATGCCATGCTTTGAACATTCTATTGTATGTACTTACTGTATGCAGTACTGTATGTATTTGATGTACCATCACCGACCCTGTATGTGCCAAAAATAGTTCCGGGTACAACCCCTGTTGTACTTGGCGAAATAAATGATTCTGATTCTGATAATAGCAGCCATAAAGAGGGCTTAGCCTGGGTCAAGTATTGTTTAGGACAGGCATGGGCAAACTTGGCCCTCCAGCTGTTAAGGAACTTCAAATCCCACAATGCATTGCAGAAGTCTGACAGCCACAGTCATGACTCATAAAGGCAAATGCATTGTGGGACTTGTAGTTCCTTAACAGCTGGAGGGCCAAGTTTGCCCATGCCTGGTTTAGGATCATTGCAGTAGACATGAGATACGTTTTACTTCCCCGGGGTCTATAGTTAAACATTGCCGCATCTCCACCGATGCTGCATCATCAAAATCTGTATACTGAACTTAGTTAAGTAAAGCGCTGCTGCCCCCCAGTGGCAACCCCAAAGCACACATCCCCAAGTATCAAGTAGATTTGAGAACGTACAGAATATAGGAAAATACAGCAAGTAGCGCACCACCTAAACCATATCCGTACAGAAGTATTAACTCTTTAGAGTGCCTCTCTCCATTATTACATCTGTCAGTAGGTAGAGCTTGGTTCGTAAATAACAGTAATAGCAGATGGAACTTCTTATTAGAATACCTCATCGCCCACACATATTCAGATATAGTATACTTAGTATATAAGATGGATTATTCAGAATGTATGCATAGAGTATATAAAAGAACAGCATTATCACAGACATTCCAATTAACCCCTAAGAACTGAGATTAGGATAGCAGGATATTCGTTATGTAGGCAAATAGTAGCCACTTAGCTCAGAAGCCAAAGTTGGTGTGCACGGAGACTGTGGCTTTGGGGAATAGTGTAGATAAGGAGAGGGGGAGGAGAGAGAGAGAAGGGGGGGGAGGAGTGCAAGGTATGCACAGGCATATAGGGAGAGGGGGGGGGGGGGGGTTAGAGGGGGAAGGGGGAAGGAGCATCATATTTAGAGCACATGGGAAATGAGACTATGAAGCGTGTACACCAGACATATATATTAACCAGTTCACCCCCAAGGGTTTTTACTCTAACGGACCAGAGCAATTTTCACTTGACAGTGCTCCTCCCCTTTATTCCCTAATAACTTTATTACTACTTATCACAAGAAAATGATCTATACCTAGTTTTTTTCGCCACCAATTAGGCTTTCTGTGGGTAGTACATTTTGCTAAGAATTTTTTTATTCTAAATGCATTTTAATGAGAAAAAACAAAAAAATGAAAAAAATCATTATTTCTCAGTTTTTAGCCATTATAGTTTTAAAATTAAACATTCTCCTGTGGATAAAACAAACACATTTTATTTGCCCAGTTGTCCCGATTATTAAACCATTTAAATTATGTCCCTATCACAATGTATGGCGACAATATATTATTTTGAAATATAGGTGTTATTTTTCTGTTGTTTTTTTTTGTTCTGGCCATAATTACCAGCCCCAATGTAATAAATTAAAATTAATTTCCCCCCATAAAATATAGATTAAAAAAAGCTGAGTCCATAAGGCAACTATTTATTTATTTATTTTAAGCTGAATTTTTTTTTTTGGGGGGGGGGGGGGGGGTTGTAATTGTAATTTTGTAAGTGTAATTTTATTAATGATGTATATGTACTTGTGTATGTATGTATTTTGTATGTGTAATATACTTTTTGGCCACAAGATGGCGCTAGTGAACACTTCGTTATAGGAAGTGATCACTTTTTTTTTCTTTTTACACTTTATTGAAATGTAACAATTTCCTGTTTTTTTTCTTTTTACACTTTATTGAAATGTAACAATTTCCTGTTTTTGTGAATGGACGTAGCCGCTGTTTGTGGTCACGTCCATTCACTCCAGGCACTGCGATTGGGTAGAGGACCGTTCGGTCCTCTACCTCAATCACTCAGCACGGGATCCCGGCGGAAACAACGGCGGTAGCGGCGCGCACACGGCGGTAGCGGCGGCGGGAACGCGCGACGTATTAAAACGTCATGTTGCTGTTAATAGGGTAAAGCATGACGTTTTGATACGTTAGTGTGTCATTGAATGGTTAATAAACTGATTATATAGAAGTGTAGTATGAAACCACAGGTGTCCCACAAGTGCATTGCCCAGGGGGGCCAGAACCAAGGACTTAACCCTTGTAACTACTCACTATATGAGCATCTGAACAACGTTTCAACTTATAAAACAGGAACACCAAGGCAGTACAAAAATTTAACCTTATATAAGTTGCAAATGCAACCAAATAATGAAAGAGTTCAGATAAAACAACAACTGTGCCAACGAACACAGGTATCTTTCTTATAGAAGGCATGTATAAGCTGTAGAATTGACAAGCGCTGGGATGTCTTGTAGGTGTTCTCATTGTGCTTGCGTGCTAGCTACAGCCGAGCACATAGAGATATTGGTGGGAATTTTTCGCGCCGCAGCATTATTCAAAAACTTGGTCTTCTATCTAACTTAGCTTACAGTCAGAATACCAAGCTATGTAGTATCGTTCTAGCTGGCAGACTCCACCAAATAAAAGCAGTTAAAGCATATTCCGCAGAGCAAATCTGTAGGCACATAGCAAGCACAGTTAAACAGCACGTAGCCCAAATAAAGCAGGATGGATATAACATGGGCAGTCAATCCACAGCGTGAGACTAGCGACCAGCCATGGGCTGGACAGCTGTAGCAGTCAAAAATAAGGGGGGAATACAGCAAAACATAGATAAGCCTTCAGGAATACTTATCAGACATCAAGGGTCGGCAGGTAGTTGTTCGATCCAGCGCATAGCTGCTGCAGGATTCTCAAAGAAGATTGTGGTTTCTCCATCCTGGATGCGAAGCTTAGCAGGGAAAAGCATTGCATATTCTATATTCTTCTCACGGAGCTTCTTTTTAACTTCCTGAAAAGGGTGTCTCATCTTCTGGGCTCCGGATGTAAAATCAGGGAACAGCATGAGACGAGTGTTGTCTAGCCGCAAATCTCCTTGGCGTCTAGCAGCTGCCAGAATGGAATCTCGATCTCTGTAGTTCAGGAGGCGGAAAATCAAAGGCCTTGGGTAAGCTCCTGGGGGCCACGTTTAGCTGGAATGCGGTGGGCTCTTTCGATAGTAAAGAAAGCAGAGAAGGTGTCGTCTGGCAGCAGTTTCCGCAGCAGTTCCTCCATATAGCGAGGCACATCATCTCCCTCCGAGTCTTCCGGGAGACCCAACAACCCTAGATTATTACGACGATTGCGGTTCTCCGCATCCACCGCTCTATTTTCCAGGCGGGTCAGCCGCAGGTCCATTGCCAGGATAGATGCATTGTGAGAGGTAATGGTGTCTTCGGCATCAGAGACTCTCCGCTCTAGATCCTTGGTTTTGTCCCGGGGATCAGTGAAATCTTGATGAAGCAGGCTGAAGCGGGTCTCTATATAGTAGATTTTAGTGGTAAGGGTAGCTTGGCAATGTTTAATAGCGTCTAGTAACTCAGCCGAGTTAGGGAGTCATGTGCCATGTGGCCGGTCACTTCTTCTTGTGTGCTCGCTGCAGCCTCAGCGGTGGCTTGCTTCAAAGTGGCTAGTATTACAGGGTTTTTCTCTCCTGGCTGCCCTGCTTCCCCTTTATCCTTCTTGTCACTTTTTTTATTGCCCATTTCGCCGTATGGTGTAAAACGGCGTGGTGATCTCTGCGGGTGGGAAGGGCCTGCGTATGCTAGCTGTTCAGCATCTCAGGGTGCTTCTACGTCTGAGAGCTGTGCCGGAGGAACACACCAATCCTCCAGGGTTGTGTACCGTCTCGAACTGCAGTAGAGAGGTAGTGTGCGGGTGTATAAAACCCCTGATGGCACTAGATTCTCTTTGTTGGGCAGCGGAGCTCCGAGCACTCACGTCCTTTTAGAACGCAATCTTGGCCACGCCCCCAGATTTGATAATATTTTTAGTCGCCAGGAAAAAAGTGTGATATAAATATTTGGGGGTTGATTCACAAAGGTTACTTATTTTTCACCTTAACTGTAAGAAGTGCTAATGCGTGAGATAAACAAAAATGAAGAGATCATTCATGAGCTAAATATATAAGGAGAGCTTAAGCATGACGTCAAATATCTGATCAATATCTGCCTTAAATGATTACCAACTACTTAAAGGGCCAGCCTTAAAGTCGTCATAATCAATATTAGTCAGTAGTGGGTGTGTAGCTCACTATAAACAGAATATTTATAGGTTAACAGGTTTACCTCTGGAAAAAATACGCAACACTCATCTGTTGAATTTTATAAAATTATATTGATATAAATAATAGATAAAGCATATATACAGGAATATACATCTCCAGTTGTTGTCCATCATCCAAAATACATTTTCAAAGTTCCTTTAGTGAAACAAGTCCATATCAACATAGCAATTCTTCTTCTGTAGATTTTAACTTCCATCGATAATTGTTATCTCGAGATTGTACAGTGTATGGGACACACAAATATAGCTTTATCCTTAAAAAATGATATATAGAGTTCTATTCTTGTATAAAGAACTTTAAGTTGATATATCTTAATCAAAGCTAGGTAGTTGTTCCTAAGCTTGCAATTGCATTTAAATAGTAATGCTTACTGATTGTATATGAAATATAGCATTAAAAAGTTATCTAAAAAACTGCAGAAGTTTGAAATGACAAGTCTTTAACGTTTATATAAGCTATTGTCAATAAATTCACCAAGAATAATGCATATTACCTCTCGTGTGTTCTTGAATCACAGTGGAAGGTAGGTAGTCTCTAGGCCTCAGTCGATCTCAGTAGAGTTTCAGGCTCAATGATCAAATATACTAGCCTGCCAGGGCTTTTTATTGTAACATTTCTAAGATGGTGTCGGTTAGGGGATTTTATGGTGATGCACAAAACTCAAACTTATTTTTAGCTGGTACATTCTGACATTTTGTGACATTTTGAATTAGCGGGTAATCTGAGCAGGTGCGTACATATATGACGCTACTTGGCTTATTAACGTAAGCAATGTACGTCTTTTCTAATCAAAATTACATCAATAACATTTTAATTAGATCATTTGACCCAGGTGGTGACCCAGGTGCAGTCCTTATGACATCTTTCTGGATCTGATGGATGCCAAGATATATGCGTATGTTCTTAACTTAATCTAGGAACTTGGCATGTTCTTTGGTACATCCATTAATTAACGGGGATTTCCTGAATGCCCACTGTGGTCACAGGTTGTGCTGTCTAGATCACATGGCATATTGTTTTGGTTTGGTATTCATCAGGGATGTGGAGTCGGAGTCGTGGAGTTGGAGTCGGGGCAATTTTGGGTGCCTGGAGTCGGAGTCGTAGTCGGGAAAAAATGCACAGACTCCGACTCCTAATGAATTTAAACTGTAATTAAAATAGAAAATATGAGCAAATGTTCTATTTCTCAGATAATAGTCATCATAAATAATTTATACATACAGTAATAGCTGTGCTTAGTCCACAAAAATGAAATAAACCAATCAAAATTAGTTACTTGTGCTGCTTCAATAAAGCAGTCCCCGTATTTTTAAAGTCAGATATACATATCTGATTGTGACTGTATATATGATGTGTACACAGGAATCTCTTATATACTAAATAACATCTATGCTGTAACAATAAAGCCTGATGTGTAGCCGTGTCCCTAATAGAGATGGTCAATGAGATGGAAACAATTCTGTGTTGATTCTGATTTATGCAAATGTATTCTTTGCTCATGAAATCAAATAATTTGATATGTTGTTAAAATTTGGTTTGGTGACTACGAATTAAATGGTACCTGAGAAGGATGAAAAGAAAAGTTTTATACATACCTGGGGCTTCTTCCAGCCCCCTTCAGGCTAATCAGTCCCTCGCTGTCCACCTCCACCACCTGGATCTTCTGCTATGAGTCCTGGTAATTTAGCCAGTCAGCGCAGTCCGGCGCATGCCGCTTCCACAGCCAGGAGCGTTCTGCACCTGCGCAATAGGGCTGCGCAGGTGTAGTACGCTCCCGGCGGTGGAGTGTGTGCATGCGCACTACGCCAGACTGGCTCAAGTACCTGGACTCATAGCAGAAGATACAGGTGGCGGAGGAGGACAGCGAGGGACTGATTAGCCTGAAGGGGGCTGGAGGAAGCCCCAGGTATGTATAAAACTTTAATTTCATCTGTCTCAGGTTTACTTTGTTACACAGTAGTACTATAATCTACATATGCACTCACCACAGAGCTGCAGGGAATCCACTGAGAATGTTGTGCACATTGAACACAGTGGTGTTGTCTATCACCCATAAGCCTGGTTCAGATTGTGCATGAAGAATGTGTAATAGAGGTGTAACGATTGGGTGCTGCTACTCAGACGTCTGATTATTGGGTGATCTGCAGTATCACCAATAATGCAGACACTATACCTGATTATGTGGTGATCTGCAGAATCACCAATAGTGCAAGTATAGCTCACAATGTACTGTGTGATAGTGATTGGTGCAACAGTAAACAATAAGAAGATAGAGCCTCCCAGAGGAGCTGGGAGGCCTAGCAACACTGTACTTAATAGTTTGACTGAACCTTACCAGAGGGGCTGGTAAGGTACTATCCGTTCAGGTAAGGCTATATAAAGCAAAACCTTACCAGAGCAGCTGGTAAGGTACTGTCAGAATGCGTGCCTGTATACTTTAACCGGACCTTACCAGTGGAGCCGATAAGGGACTACAGTGAACGTAGCTATGAAGTAGGTACAAGGCAAGATCCTATAAGTAAGTACTGAGTGCTCACTAGAGGAGCTGGTGGGCACTAACTGAGAACAACGCTAGTCGTCACCAGAGGAGCTGGTGGGTACTAGCTACAACAGAACTGAATAGGTTGACAAGACCTTACCAGAGGAGCTGGCAAGGTACTATCAGACACAGCAACTGTGTAGTTTGGCAAGACCTTACCAGAGGAGCTGGTAAGGTACTATCAGACACAGTAACTGTATAGTTTGGCAAGACCTTACCAGAGGAGCTGGCAAGGTACTATCAGTAACAAGTGTCACCTCACCAGTGGAGCTGGTGGGTAATACTACAAACACCTCACCAGTGGCAATGGACCACTGGTGAGAGGAGTGGTCAGACAGGCAAGGTTCGGAAATAGAGAGGCAGTATTAGTACAGAAACGACAGGCAGGAGAATAGTAGGTAATCAGGCAGAGGTTCAGCAACAAGGGTCAGATAGGCAGAAGTACAGAATCAGTAAGCAAATGCGAGGTCAGAGAATAGCCAGAATCATACACAGGTAATCAAATAGTAACAATATACAATAGTCCTAGTCTTGTGTGAGTATATGGTCTGAGCACTAACACGAAGTATTCACGACAGCAGACAGCTAGCTAATGGAGAACGGAGGCTTAAGAAGCAGAGGAAGGCTATCAGCCGCGCCCAGCTCGGAAACAGCCAATCCGAGCAGCGATTGTCACCTCTGACGTCAGCCGACCGGCAGGTCAGCTGACGCGCCTTCTCCCAGCATAAAGGTCCTGTGTCCGCGCGAGACAGCGACCCTATGAGCTGATGACAATACCGTTCCCGGTGTGCTAGACGCCGATGGAATGGATGAGGTCTGGGAAGAGTGAACAAAGGCGGCTGCAGGTACACCCTGCTTGTCCCCAGCCGCCATTCCTACAGATGTTACAAGAGGAAGAATCTCCTTATTCCCTTATACCTGCACATCACTCTAAAGGCTCATACACACATCAGACCATAGTCTTTGGAAAATGAAAGATCACAGACCAATTTTGCCACCCTTCATGTAGTATGAGAGCCATACTCTACACAGTCTTTTCTATGGAGCTGAACTCCCCATCAGAAAAAAATCTTTGCAAGATGCTGCACACACAGATGCTGTACAGACATAAAAGATCAGTATCTGCAAAAGATCTGTTCCTGCCAAAGATCCGTTCCTGCAAATTGCATTCATAGTCTATGAGATCAGCAGATCATCAAACACACCTTGTTTAACTGACATTCATCTGCAGATCAGACAATCATCTGCAGATCTGAAAATCCATCCTGGTAGATCTGATCTGCAGATAAATGTCTGTTAAACAAGGTGTGTATGATGATCTGCAGATATAGACTATGAATGCATTTTGCAGGAACGGATCTTTTGCAGGAACAGATCTTTTGCAGATACTGATCTTTTGAATGTCTACAGCATCTTTGTGTGCAGCATCTTGCAAAGATTTCTGTCCGATGGGGAGTTCAGCTCCATAGAATAGACTGTGTAGGTATGGCTCTCATACTACATTGAAGTAGGGCCGGTTCAAGTAACAATTGGGCCTTAGGGCAAAATTAGCCTGGGGGCCCCCCAACAGACACCCCCGACCAAAAAGAGTCATTAGAGGCCCTTTGTTGCAGCCAAATTTACCTCCTGGGCCCCTGAGCTGGCTACTGACCCCCCCCCCCCCCCCCCCCCCTCAATCAACTCCCAACTTAACAAACTCTGCAGAGTCCCTGGGGAGCAACGGTTAAGATGGGGGAGAGACACCTTGGGGGCCACTACAAGCTCTAGGGCCCTGGGGCAATTGCCCATTTTTTCCTGTGGTAGCTCCGGCACTGCATGGAAGGGGGTAAAATTGGTCTGTGATCTTTCATTTTCCAAAGACTATGGTCTGATGTGTGTATGAGCCTTTACATGTACCCACAGTTACATTGCCTAGGGCCTGACAGATGGTCTTTGTTCCGGTCTGTACCTTTTACAAGTACTCTTACCAAGGACTAGTTTTAGTCTATGACTAAAGGGAATAAATATGGCAGTCTCCATATCCTTCTTACTTTAGTTGTCTTTTGAAATTCCTAAGCGTTGGCAGTTAAGAGACGAATTTCATGTTACATACTTTCAATCAACAAGGTTGTAATATGCAAATTAGAGGAGTCGGAGTCGAGGTCGGTGGAATCCTAAACTGAGGAGTCGGAGTCGGTGGATTTTTGTACCGACTCCACAGCCCTGGTATTCATAACACACAGCCATGTACTTTAACCTCCCTAGCGTTCTGATTATTTGCGGCGCACGGCCGCGGGAGGTTTTTTTTTACCTAATTTTTTTTATCATGTAGCTAGCCTAGCACTAGCTACATGATTCCCCCCTCCCTGTGGCATCCCTCCCATCCCTCATACCCAACAGGAAATCCCGTTCTGAACGGGAGTTCCTGTATGGACTTCCCCCGTCGCCATGGCGACGATCGGAATGACGTCATTGACGTTAGGGGGAGTCCCGATCCACGCCATACCGCAGCCTAGCGGTGATTGGCCAGGCTGCGCAAGGGGTCTGCGGGGGGGGGGCCTCTTTCGCGGCGGGTAGCGGTGGCGAGCGGAACAAACACGCAGCTAGCAAAGCGCTAGCTGCATATTTGAAAACAAAAATTAGGCAAATCGGACCACCAGGGCCTGAGCAATCTACCGCGGCTTAACTGGACGAGCTGAGCTCGTCCGTAACGCTCAGGTGGTTAATACATGCTAAAATATATAGAAAACAAACTTATTTACCTTATTATATAAATCTATTATTGGTCAACTAATTAATTAATAAATCTATGATCACTATACATGATCTCTATACAGGACTAATATTTCAGCGTATAGCAGGCTTAGCTTCTGCAGTGCATGTGTCTGATGGGCAAGCCTTGCTTAGCAGGCATTACAGCCGGATCTGAATATAGTCAGAAAATTTCTCCAGCGCTATCTTAAAGGAAAACTTACCGTATTTTTCGGACTATAAGACGCTCCGGACTATAAGACGCACCTAGATTTAGAGGGCAAAAACCAGGAAAAATAAAAAAAATACTAAATCTAGGTGCCTCCATGGTCCAGGAGTCTCCTATAGACCTTTAACCTCCCCCTAAGATGTTTCTATCTAAGTTATACTGCCCAGCTACACTAACCACTTCTGCCCCACCAACTACACTAACAACTAACTGATACCTCACCCCCAGCTAAACTATACTTCACTAACCACTAATGTATCCTGCCACCCAGCTACACTATACTTCACTAACCACTGATGTATCCCCCACCCAGCTACACTATACTTCACTAACCACTGATGTATCCCCCCACCCAGCTACAGTATACTTCACTAACCACTAATGTATATCCCCCACACCCAGCTACACTATACTTCACTAACCACTGATGTATCCCCCCATCCAGCTACACTATACTTCACTAACCACTGATGTATCCCCCCCACCCAGCTACACTATACTACACTTCACAAAGCCCTGTCACCTCCCCCCCCTCGAACCTAGCTACACTAATTAACCATTACTATTAAACTAAAAGCTCACCCATAATGAGGAGGTTCGTGGCAGCAGAGTTATCCGGAGGTGTTCCAGCATAGCAGCAGCTGCTGCAATCTGTATGCCGGTGTCCATCATCTTGTACCCCGAGCGGCGGCAGTGGGATCAACTGTACATCTCCCTGGGTGGCATAGCAGCAGCCGCTGCAATCATCTGCAATGCCTATGTGCATCTGCGGCTTGTCCCCCGAGCGGCTCCAGCAGCAGCATAATCCGAGATAACTCCCCGGGTGGCATGGTTGTAAGTGCTAATAAGATTGCTTATGCATGCACCTCTTCTGCCCCACATCAGCCGCGCGTCTTTGTAATACAGGCACAGCGGGACATCTTCAGCCACGTTACTGTCAGCGTCCGGCAGAGACCTCTGAACTGCTTCCTTATTGGTGCCCTCTGATGACCTGCGTCGCACGTGCGCCGGGGTCATGTGGCGAGCCAATAAGGAAGCAGTTCAGAGGTCTCTGCCGGATGCTGATAGTAACGTGGCTGAAGATGTCCCGCTGTGCCTGTATTACAATGACGCGCGGCTGATGCGGGGCAGAAGAGGCGCAATGCATAAGCAATCTTATTGGCACTTACAACCATGCCACCCGGGGAGTTATCTCAGATTACGCTGCTGCTGGAGCCGCTCGGGGGACAAGCCGCAGATGCACATAGGCATTGCAGATGATTGCAGCGGCTGCTGCTATGCCACCCAGGGAGATGTACAGTTGATCCCACTGCTGCCGCTCGGGGTACAAGATGATGGACACCGGCATACAGATTGCAGCAGCTGCTGCTATGCTGGAACACCTCCGGATAACTCTGCTGCTGCTGACACAGTGCCCGCCCAGACAGGTAAATTGTTACATTTGGACTATAGGACGCAGCAACTTTTTCCCCCCACTTTTGGGGGAGAAAAAGTGCGTCTTATAGTCCGAAAAATACGGTAAGTCTAAAAAAAAAAATTATATTTACTCACCTGGGGCATCCCTCAGCCCCCTGAAGCTGGATGGTGCTCTCGCAGCCCCGCTCCGATCGTCCTGTCCCCGCTGGCAGCTACTTCCGGGTTCGACAGGACGATCGGAGCGGGGCTGCGAGGGCACCATCCAGCTTCAGGGGGCTGAGGGATGCCCCGGGTGATTAAATATCATTTTTTTTTTAGACTTAAGTATTCCTTTAATATAATCATAACCTTGTACAGGGAAAAAACAGCTTACTGAAGAAAATGACATTAAGGGTTACTCTAACCAACAATCTAACTGATTAAAGAAGAACTCTGCTTATAATCCTAAAATCATGAAATTAACTCAAATAATCTGCAGAACATTTTAACACATATATAATCCGCTTAAAGCAAGATGGAGATTATTTCTCTGCATTAATATGAGATTTTCTGACAATGAGTTATGCCAAATAAAAAGAGCTAAGCCATGAGTTATGTCAAATGAGGAGAGCAAAACCGGTGTCTTGTCATATGTATTTCCTTTTAAACTGTTCCAGTGGCATGGCTTTCATTTTCATCTTTTTGGCTTCAGTGGTGTCTGAGTCACATGCTTCATCAAGGGCGTACATGGCATTCTGGCGCTCAGTTTTTTCGCAGGGTGAGCTTAGTAGTGTTAAATACTATTCCCCCTCTGAGTTGTCGCAACTCATCGCATTACTGTTATAGCCGCGCCAAGGAGGAAAGTATGATGAAGCTTGAGGAGGGTCTGGGGCCTGAACAATGTCAGTGCGACGCAGGCCCCAGCTGGCAATTATGCTCTTGTGCCATGGTCCCTTTAAGGCACGGGAGCTGTGCATTTGTCCCTATCTCATCCCCCCCCCCCCGACCCGCTGTGTGATTGGTGGACACGCATCAATGCAGGGGGAGGTTGCCTATGGCGGCCAGACAAGAGCGGAGACTCTGCCCCTGTATATTGTGGATCTGCCTATTGCTGCTTGTCACCCCTTTCATCCTTTCTTGTCATGCCTACCGCTGTTGTTGCTGCTTGTCACCTCTTCCCCTTGTCATACTTGCTTGTCACCCTTACTACTGTTGTCACTACTTGTCACCTCATCTTGTGCCTACTACTATAATCTACCTATCGCTACTTGCCTGCCACAAAAATATATCCATCATTACCTGCTGGCAAGTAGAATTTAACAATTACTACTCACCAGCTGCTAAAATCTACTTATCACTAGCTGCCTGCTACTGACATGTACTTATCACTACTTGCTAGCCACTGCAATATACCTATCACTACCTGTGGGCCAGTACCCCAAACTAGCCAACACCAAACTAATCCTATTCTTTCCTGGGAAAGAGCTTAAGCTGTAATAAGGGGAAACATTATTGCTTATCAGTTAGCAAAGATAAAACAGCTGAATCATCAATATGAGCAGGCAATTACCGTAGATTAGTGAGAGAGGCCCACATTAAGCATCAAGAATCCCCATCAGCGGAAAACAGAAAATTGTGGGTAAGAGAGAAATTGAAGATCGATTTATGGCTGAAAGCAAAGGAGGAAGCTAACAAAATATATTCAGATGCACGGTTATATAAGTTTGGAGAAAAGGCTGGAAAGCTGTTAGCGAGTATGGCTAAAGCCCAAGCGACAAGGTTGAATAAGACCAAGCAAGTAAGTTTGATTCAAAAATGTTGTCCCCATATAATTTGGCCAGGAACTTCCATAATGTATCGGAACCCATGGGATTTCTTTCCCGTACATCAATTAACACATGAGAGTGATCTGATATCACCGTATCTTCAATGGAAACTTGAGACAACCTATTAAAGTGGATCCAAATTAAAAATACAAGATTTCAGAAATAAAATCTATTTTCTAAATTATAACAATAAATAGCAGCCTTTTTTCAGCTGCATGATGACAAATATAAAATATTTTACATTTATTGGAGGAACCCCTCCCTTCCTTTCATATTGCCGGGACAGAAACCGGCAAACTGGTGTAGTAGATGGTGTCCAGCAAAGGAGGAATTGCTAATGGCTGCCACCTGTATAACCCTAGTTATGAAAAGAGAAGGGTGAAAAGCATGCACTGAAATGCTCAAAGGCTTGAAGGAGTGTTTATTTATCTTTGTATGTGTCAGAGTGGTGCAACTAAATATTTTGAATAAAAAAAATGTTTGGTTTGGGTCCGCTTTAACCACTTGCCGACCGCGCACTCATACCGCGCGTCGGCAAAGTGGCAGCTGCAGGACCAGCGACGCAGTACTGCGTCGCCAGCTGCAGGCTGATTAATTAGGAAGCAGCCGCTCGCGCGAGCGGCTGCTTCCTGTCAAATCACGGCGGGGGGCTCCGTGAATAGCCTGCGGGCCGCCGATGGCGGCTCGCAGGCTAAATGTAAACACAAGCGGAAATAATCCGCTTTGTTTACATTGTACGGCGCTGCTGCGCAGCAGCGCCGTAAGGCAGATCGGCGATCCCCGGCCAATCAGCGGCCGGGGATCGCCTCCATGTGACAGGGGACGTCCTGTCACTGGCTGCACAGGACGGATAGCGTCCTGTGCAGCCCGGATCACCGGGAGGGAGAGGGAGGGGGAGAATGTCGCCGTGGAGGGGGGCTTTGAGGTGCCCCCCCCCACAACTAGCCTGCACGCAGGAGCGATCAGACCCCCCTGCACATCATCCCCATAGGGGGGAAAAAGGGGGGCGATCTGATCGCTCTGCGTGCCCTCTGATCTGTGCTGGGGGCTGCAGAGCCCACCCAGCACAGATCCCTTCAAACAGCGCTGGTCCTTAAGGGGGGGTAAAGGGTGGGTCCTCAAGTGGTTAAGCATTTGCTCTTTCACTAATATCACATCTGCTCTTGAGAAAGATTTGTGTTTAGGAAAATAATAAGTGTACTCCTTGCCCAACGGATTCAAATATCTCCAGCTCCAGGAATCAATGAAGCCCCCTCGTTCCAATAGAGTCTACAACCCAGTGTCACTTGGCCACAGATGCTTCGTTTTGTGACTCCGGTGTCCTGCTACATCTATCACTGAGTTCATGTCTCCGCCTATCAGAATAAAATCACCTTTTTCTGCACCATTGCAAAGAAGCTTTTATTTTCTCCATTAGGGCCATATAAATTAGACCCCATACCCAAAAAAGCATTTAGTATTCCTGCAATTCTCTTCTTCCCCATTAACTTCTATGATTTACTCCTGTGACTGCCACAATGAACCTAGCCACTTAAGAATGGCAAAGTTTGCAAGTAAAAGAAAAAAAAAACTTGTTGGAGAACACGAAAGAAGAGGCACCTTCAAAAAAAATCTATAAGTACAGGGTGACCCCTAGAAACGCCTCTGTAAAGCACAATCTAAAGATCATGACATAAAGTGGCTTGGAACTATTTCTGGCATATGCTCTCAGTGCTCGTCTTTTGGACTCGCTGCTCTATCTCTAGCCAGGAGAGGGATATCATCAAGAAATTCTCTGGCATGTTCGGTGTTTTAAAGAAGTGCGGGCGATTATCTATGTCTGCTATTCTCAGCGTGGTCGGATACATAAGAGAAAATGTAATCTTGACCAGCTCACTGCAGATCTGGTTAAAAGCCTGTCTCTTCTTCGAAGCTTCTGCAGGAAAATCATCGAGGAGCCGTTTTTTGCAGTCATGCAGCAGAAGATCCTGTCCATGTGTGCGGTAGGCAGCCATTAAGCGTGTCTTTTCAGCATAATCAAGATATTTGACTAATACAACATGTGGAGGAGCACTCACTTTCTTTTTTAAAAACAAATTTTTATTTTTTCTCCCAACAATTGGAAATACAGGGGGAAAAAACACAATATTTGGAACAGACAGACCAATTACAAGTTATGCGTTGCTTTAAGCCTTTCATAGCAAACAATTGTATGTTCCTGGATTTATTCAAGTGTCAAAACCTTTATCCCCCATATCTCCTCCCTCCCCTCCCCCCTTGTCCCCCCCTCCCCTCTTTTGTCATCTCGGGAAACCTTCCCTCAATTATATAGTCGCCTACGTTATGTCCAATCGACCCAAGGTCCCCTGCAAGTGCTCCGTGAGGTACCATTTTGTGTGTTTAAAGTGTTCCATTAAGGCTCTGATCTCAATGTCTGTATAGGATATAAGAATAAAGCTTTAACATTTTTTGAAGAAACCGGCTGTTTTCTTATCTTTGTGTATGATTGATTCCAACTTGTCTTGGTTATAGAGATGTTGAAGTTCTTCCTGTACGTCCCAAAGAGTGGGAGTATTTGGATAGATCCATTTATTAAAAATGACCTTGCGTGCTGCTATTATAATCAAATGTGCCAGTTTGCTCAAGACAGGTTTAGTTGCTGAGGCAGGGTCAGATCCCTTATCTTCGACATAATTGAACAGGAGCAGGAGCGGGCATGAATTAAGTTGGATATTACACACGCGTCTAATATATAGCAAGACATTATTCCAAAATATCACTATTGACGGACAGAACCACAGGCAGTGAGACAAATCAGCGTTCTGTAGAGAACACTTGGGACATTTTGGTGAGTAGCACTCACTTCCTTTTGATGCTGCGGACCCTCTCAGCCTTAACCAGGGTTGTAATATTTTGCAACTTTGGACTCTCCACCTCACATAACTCGTGCAGCTGCGAAGGCAGAATGTGCTCAGGCACTCCAACCACCCTGACATTGCTCCTGCAAGATCTATTTTCAAGGTCCTTTATTCTGTTATGTAAGTCAAGATTATCTTTCTGAAGTTTTTCAATAAGTGCTTTGACTTCAGTTAGTTGATCCTCACAAGTAGCTAGTCTTGTTCCACCTCCCCCAGCCTTTTCCCCAGTGCCCTCTGCTCCTTGTTGTTTTTGCTGGAGAGAGTCAGTTATGGTTTTCTCAATAGTAGTGTGGATGTCTGGTAACAGAACGTTGTGCATCTCTGCTGCCAATTTTTAATAATTTGAAGTACTGGCTTCCTACATCCCTCACTCTTGTAATCTTCATTCGAGTCTGTCACTGGCCGCCTTTTCTCCTATCCTGCGAAGCCATCCTGTTTTGCTCTCTGCTCTGCCACATGCCATCTTTGTTTCCTCCACGCCACGAGGCTGCTGTTGCGCATTCTCTGAGCGGGTTATATACCGCCGCATTCGCCTCACTAGCACTGTCACTATGGCCTCCGCTCTTACAGGAGTTAGTTGGACGAGCTGGATGGGCAGATCATAAGATTTAAGTGGCTAAATCACTGCCAGTCTGCAGGAGCTTGCTTCCCCTTTGTCCATTTACATAGGCGCTTCAACCGGAAGTCCATGCACTATTTCTTTAAGAGATGCATTTTTCTGCTGCCCATCAACCATGTTTCCTCAATAAAGGTTATTCTAGATTTTACTTTACCACCTATACCAATAAAACTCGTGGGGTTGCCATTTAGATTTGCAATGGAGTCTCATTTGAGGCCAAAAAGGTTTACAAGGATAAAGATAGCTGTTTTATTATAATACAGGGTGTCTTGAATGGCAGGGAGGTTACCTTATGCAATATATATGCACTGTGCAAGCACAATTTTACAAGGCATGTTTTGCCTGTTTAGAGAAATATCTTTCAGCACATTTGATACATTTGATCAACCCTATGGTAGATAGAAGCAGAGAATAAACATAGCAGGGCATTCCCTAAGAGCTTACATTGTATCCTGCAGTTGTATCTATTAATTGATTTATGGAGGGCCTTTCATGTCGGCGAGAGGGCTTATTCTTATTTATTCCCATCCCCAAAACACTTACGCTAGCCTGAATTACATCTTCCCTTCCCCTACTCTTTTAGCAAATGCCTAACTGGCAGATATTCACCCATGTGTCTGACCACCAAAAGGTATTAGGCTACTTTTGGGATCCCATTCTCTATGGAGACTCAATGACTTACTATTTCAAAATTACCAGATAGCAGGAGAAATACAACAGGCCCTTAAAGAGACACTGAAGCAAAAAAAAATTACGATATGATTTGTATGTGTAGTACAGCTAAGAAATAAAACATTAGGAGCAGAGACATAAGTCTAATATTGTTTCCAGTACAGGAAGAGTTAAGAAACACCAGTTGTTATCTATGCAACATTGAGCTCCACGACTTTCAAAGTCGCAGAGAGCTCTGTCTTCTGGAGCTTGTTATCTCAACTGTCAGTCATTGTATTTTCTTTTTCTCTGCAGAGAAGGGTTCAAAAGTTCACTAGGCTGCTCTGTAAAATCATTTAGAATGCTAAGTAGTGTATAAACTGCAAATATTAGAGAATGACGCAATGTTATAAAAAAAAACTATATAACTGAAAATGAGAATATTTTCTTTGCTACTAATGTTCTAGTAATTATCCGTACTACACAACCAATTCATTATACTGTATATTTGTTTTCACTTCAGTGTCTCTTTAAAGAGTATTTTATTTTGAATGATACTGGGGATTTGGCTGTGGGAACACTGTGGGCTGCACAACAAAGTGTTAATTAGGGGTAAACTTCTCCAATTTGCCTCTAAACGTAAACAAGAGAGACTGGCCTCGATCCTAACATTGACGCCTGAAATAGATGCCCTTGCTAGGCAACACACACAGTTCGGCTTTAAATTCAGACACATTGGCCCATATGCAATTCACTTTTTCTCTTGAGTTTTCTCCTAGGTGGTATTTTTAAACTTGTCAATAAAATGCCTTTTAAGCCTCCAGAAAGCAAGAAAATACTCAAAATAATTGTGATAATACTTAATGATATACTTTTTTAGCTGAAAAGTACTGGAAAGTTATTTTAAATAGAAGATTACAAATGATAGCCTAGGAGAAAAGTCAGGTGAGAAAGTTAATTGCATATGGCCCTTATTTCAATTAAGAGAAAAAAGGCAGTTGTTAAACCAACTTTTGACAGATTCTGTTGAAAAGTGCCTCAAATTCTCCTGCATTGTTTCTTTTACATGGCAACTCCACCAGCACCAGGTTTGCTAGGAAACTGACAGTATTACTAAGGCCCCATACCACTATAAATAACAGAATAAGCATGGTGCCTTAGAGCAGTGATTCCCAACCGCTGTGCCGCGGCACACTAGTGTGCCGCGGCATGGTGCCAGGTGTGCCGTCCAGTACGCTGGAGGGGGGAAGCAGCGCTAGAAGGAGGGGCAGTGAAGGCAGCGGTGGGGAGGGGGGAAATATCCCCCCCCCCTCCCTCACCTGGGACCCCTCCTTCTGCCTCTCTCCCCCTTCATTTAGCGGTGGCAAGTGCAGGGCGGCTCAGCGGCGGGGAGACATGCGCAGACTTACCACTTCTGCGTTCCAAGCGCCGGCAGCGTCATGTCGTCAGATCTCCGCCTTCAATGCCGCCCACTGTGCTTCCTGATTAGCGGAAGAGCAGTGGGCGGCATTGAAGGCGGAGATCTGACGACATGACGCTGCCGGCGCTTGGAACGCAGAAGTGGTAAGTCTGCGCATGTCTCCCCGCCGCCGAGCCGCCCTGCACTTGCCACCGCTAAATGGAGGGGGAGAGAGGCAGAAGGAGGGGTCCCAGGTGAGGGAGGGAGGGGGGGGATATTTCCCCCCTCCCCACCGCTGCCTCCACTGCCCCTCCTTCTAGCGCTGCTTTCCCCTCCTCCTGGGCATCTATACTGGGGGGAACTGTACTAGCTTTACTGGGGGCAACTAAACTAGCTTTACTGGGGGCAACTAAACTAGCTTTACTGGGGGCAACTAAACTAGCTACACTGGGGGTAACTATACTAGCTATACTGGGCACTACCTACCTATGCTAGCTATGCTGGGCACTATGCTAGGTATGCTGGGCACTATACTAGCTATACTGGGTACCATACTAGCTATCTGGGCACTATACTAGCTATACTGGGCACTTTACTGGCTATACTGGGGCACTACCTACCTATACTGGGGCACTACCTATCCATACTGGGACTATACTAGCTATACTGGGGCACTATACTGGGGTAACTATACTAACCATACTGGGGCGACTAAACTCCCTATACTGGGGCAACTATGCTAGCTATGCAGCCGCACCCCAGCCCCCCCCCCCCCCATAGCCTGCTACACACGGCACTGTCCACTAGGTCGCGCAAACACCCGCGCGCCCCCCGCCGTTCCCCGGAGAAAAATATGGTCAGAAAGTGTTCCAGGGGCCGGAAAAGGTTGGGAATCACTGCCTTAGAGACACTCCGGTTAAAAGTAGTGGTAATTTTTGAGGATTATTACAAAAAAAATATTCTTGGCTCCTTTACTTCTGGAGATTGCAGGGATAGATAGCTGCATTAGCTGGCTTAATTCCCTCCTTATCCGTGCTTAAAAGTAATATTAGTATTATAAGAAATTTGAACTTATATTTGCCCCCCAACTTAAAACCTTATATAAAGCAGTTTTGCAAGGAAAAAAACTGCCGTGGGAAATTATCCAGGCCACCTCTCTTATTCCGAAACCAAATCAGGACCACGCCTTATCCCGGAACTATATAGATAACCCCTCTTTTTCTCAGTTCCCCTCACACGTGGGGCGCAGTGTCCCTTCACATGAAACTGTTCTCACTCATGTCTATTGGTGGATTTCTACACAGAGGTTGGACAGCCATGGCATTAAGATTACACAAACATCATTTTAACTGAACTCCAAGGCATCCCACCCCTCATCTTATAGCTGGATTCCAACTTGTGTGTGCCAAAGAAAGTCCCATTTTAAAAGGTGGAAATGTGGGGAAGATAGAGTTGCATGGAATGCATCAACAAGAGGGGCAAATTTATGCAGCTTGAAAACAGACTAATTGAATTCTACCTCGGTGGTTTTTGATATCTTTGTTTTCAAACTGCATAAACTTGCATAATCCTCTGCATCAACTCTGAATTATTTGCATCTCATTGACCATCCCCATTCACAAATTTCTAATGCTGTCTGGCAAGGTATGTTCACAGTGGGATGTTTCTGAGCTGCGTTAAAAACTCTTACAGCTTACTGCATTGCAATGATCAGCCTATGGGACGTTCACAGTGCAATGTTAGTGTCACATTGTAACGTGTAGAATTATGGTAACACACTCCTGCAGTGCATTACCTCTAAAGGCACACATTACCGGGTACAGGAAAGCATACTTTTAATTTCCTGTATGCTTTACTGTACCTACTGTATGAAACGGTAACGCAGCATTAATGTGCTATACCACTTTTTTTTTTTTTGCGTTGCATTGAAATGCTGCTTTGCAACTTTGACATAGCATTACAACGCAACGTCCCACTGTCAAGAAGCAGTAAGGGCTGATTCACACTACGAGAGCTTTTTAAATGCCAACGTTTTTAAAAGCTCTTGCTAATGCAATGCTGTTGGGAAATTTTACAAAATCACATCGCTCAAGTGTGAACACACACATAGGATAACATTAGCAAAAGCTTTTCGGTTTCAAAATTTTTATTCATTTTTCAGTTTTATAAACAGACTGTACACATAATGTGCATGAGTAATAAAGAAGGGCAACATACATTATTCCCGTTTGATCTTATTTCAGAGCTTGGTGGTACATCGCCAGAGGCTGTTCACACCAAGATAATGTAATAACATTCTGACAAGCTCCATTATTATCAGGGCTGTGGAGTCGGAGTCGTGGAGTCGGAGCAATTTTGGGTGCCTGGAGTCGGAGTCGGAGTCGGGAAAAAATGCACCGACTCCTAATGAATTTGTAACTGTAATTAAAATAGAAAATATGATAAAATGTTCTATTTCTCAAATAGTCATTAAAAATAATGTATATATACAGTATATATACAGTAATAGCTGTGCCCAGTCCACAAAAATGAAATAAACCAATCAAAATGAGTTACTTGTGCTGCTTCAATAAAGCAGTCCCCGTACTTTTCAAGTCAGATATACATATCTGATTGTGACTGTACAGTATGTGCAGGTTCAAGAACATTTGGGAAATAGTGATCACAACATGATAACGTTTGATCTGGTGACTGATAGGCCACGGGGCAGCGGGACCACTAAAACTATGAATTTTAGAAAAGCAAAAATCAATCAAATTAGGCAGGCACTAAGTTTGGTGAACTGGGATAATGTACTACAAGGGGAGGACACTGAAGGGAAATGGCAAGCTTTTAAACGTATTCTCAATCAATATTGTAGTATGTATATCCCATATGGAAACAAAATGTCTAGGAATAAAAAAAGGCCTCTATGGATGAATAGAAAGGTTAGAGATAAAATGAAGAGGAAAAAGAATGCCTATAAGGTCCTAAAAGAGGAGAGGACCGAGGCTGCACTCAGCAATTATAAAGCTGGCCACTAACGGTCCAATTTCTAGCGAAAAATCGTTCGAGCGATCAGAAATTCTGATCGGACAAAAAATTGTTCACTACACCATCAACTAACCAATCATTGCTTCCTATCTATCACGACCATCAAGAAAATCCAAATTTTCGTTCGACGAAAATTCATTTGGGCGACATTTTTTTACTCGTTCATAATCGATTGTGTCCACCAATGGAGATTATTTACAACCAATCCGATCAGAATTTCTGATCGCTCGAACGATTTCTCGCTAGAAATTGGACAGTTAGTGGCCAGCTTAAGGAGTGCAATAAAAATTGTAAAAAAGAAATTAGGCTGGCAAAGATCGAAGCTGAAAATCAAATCGCTAGGGATATCAAATCTAACCCAAAAAAGTTTTACAAGTACATCAACTCTAAAAAAAGAAAGATTGACTGTATAGGACTCCTAAAGGATGAGGGTGGGAACTCAATGGTGGATGACCAAGGTAAGGCAGAGTTATAAAATGCTTTCTTTGCTTCTGTCTTCACAAAGGAAACAGCACTGTTGCAAATTACAGATGCAGAAGAGTCTCAATCTTCAAACTGTAATATTAAATACTTAACGCAGGAAGAAGTAAAGGCAAGACTAAATAAGTTAAAAATAGACAAGGCACCTGGCCCGGATGGCATGCATCCTCGGGTCCTAAGGGAATTAAGTTCAGTTATAGATAAACCTATAGATAATCTTATCTTTTGTGACTCTCTTTCAACTGGCAGAGTCCCAGTGAATTGGCGTACAGCCCACGTTTTCCCATTATTTAAGAAGGGCAAAAAATCAGATCCAGGAAATTATAGACCTGTAAGCTTAACATCAGTTGTATGCAAACTATTTGAGGGGTTACTAAGAGATACTATACATGACTTCATAGTAGAAAATAATCTTATTTCTCAGCATCAACATGGGTTTACTAAAGACAGGTCCTGTTTGACTAACATGCTTAGCTTTTATGAGGTAGCGAATGCTAATATGGATATTGGGAATGTTGTAGATGTGATATACTTGGACTTTGCTAAGACCTTCGACACTGTTCCCCACAAAAGTCTGGTGCAAAAGTTGAGGATGCAAGGACTGGGGAAGAGTCTGTGTGCTTGGATAGGGAACTGGCTAATGGACAGAAAACAAAGAGTTGTGGTCAATGGATCATACTCAAAATGGGAGACTGTTAGCAGTGGGGTCCCACAGGGGTCTGTACTGGGTCCAGTGCTCTTCAATTTATTTATTAATGACCTAGTGGATGCAGTAGTGAGCAATGTTGCTATTTTTGCAGATGATACAAAATTGTGCAGAATCATCAACTCTCAGGAAGATAGTGTCATATTGCAACAGGATCTGGATAGGATGGCTATATGGGCACATACATGGCAGATGAAATTCAATGTTGAAAAATGTAAAGTCATGCATTTTGGACGTACCAATGGTCTAGCACCATACAAAATAAATGGGATACAGTTGGGGGCATCAAACTTGGAAAAGGACTTAGGAGTACTCATCGACAACAAGTTAAATAATCGTACTCAATGCCAAGCCGCTGCAGCTAAAGCTAACAAAATTTTGGGATGCATTAAAAGGGAAATAAAAACTCGAGATGCTAGCATAATATTGCCCCTGTTTAACTCTCTAGTAAGGCCACATCTGGAATATGGAATTCAGTTCTGGGCACCACATTACAAAAAAGATATTGCAGTTTTAGAGCAGGTGCAGAGACGAGCAACAAAATTGATACGTGGGATGGAAGGTCTCACTTACCAAGAAAGGTTAGATAAACTGGGTTTATTTAGTCTAGAGCAAAGACGCCTTAGAGGAGATCTAATTAACATGTATAAATACATCAGATTGCAATATAATAGCTTGGCGGATGAGCTTTTTGTCCCTAGGCCTTCTCAAAGGACATGATCTGCGCATGGAGGAAAAACGGTTTAGCCACTTATTTAGGAAAGGGTTCTTTACAG
This sequence comes from Hyperolius riggenbachi, assembly GCF_040937935.1. Taxonomy (NCBI): domain Eukaryota; kingdom Metazoa; phylum Chordata; class Amphibia; order Anura; family Hyperoliidae; genus Hyperolius; species Hyperolius riggenbachi. The sequence goes on from NC_090656.1 coordinate 139,175,318, forward strand.
TAAGAGTGATTAAGATGTGGAATGCATTGCCACAGGAAGTCGTTATGGCAAACTCTATACCTGCATTTAAAGGGGGCTTAAATGCTTTCCTTGGGTTGAAAGACATCCATGGCTACAATTACTAGGTAAGGCCTAATGATGTTGATCCAGGGATTTTATCTGATTGCCATCTGGAGTCAGGAAGGAATTTTTCCCTTTTGGGGCCAATTGGACCATGCCTTGTAAGGGTTTTTTTCGCCTTCCTCTGGATCAACAGGGATATGTGAGGGAGCAGGCTGGAGTTGTACTTTGTACTGGTTGAACTCGATGGACGTATGTCTTTTTTTCAACCAAAATAACTATGTAACTATGTAAGTATATATGATGTGTACACAGGAATCTCTTATATATACTAAATAACGTCTATGCTGTAAGAATAAAGCCTGATGTATAGTCATGTCACTAATAGAGATGGTCAATGAGATGGAAATAATTCTGCATTGATGCTGGTTTATGCAAATGTATGCACTCTCTTTGCTCATGAAATCAAATAATTTGATATGTTGTTAAAATTTGGTTTGGTGACTACAAATTAAAGGGTACCTGAGAAGGATGAAAAGAAAAGTGTTATACATACCTGGGGCTTCTTCCAGCCCCATTCAGGCTAATCAGTCCCTCGCTGTCCACCTCCACCAACTGGATCTTCTGCTATGAGTCCTGGTAATTCAGCCAGTCAGCACAGTCTGGCTACGTGCCACTTCCACAGCCAGGAGCATACTGCACCTGCGCAATAGTGCTGTGCAGGTGTAGTATGCTCCCGGCGGCGGAGTGTGTGCATGCGCACTACACCAGACTGGCTCAAGTACCTGGACTCATGGCAAAAGATCCAGGTGGCGGAGGAGGACAGCGAGGGACTGATTAGCCTGAATGGGGCTGAAGGAAGCCCCAGGTATGTATAAAACTTTAATTTCATCTGTCTCAGGTTTACTTTGTTACACAGTAGTACTATACTCTACATATGCACTCTCCACAGAGATGCAGGGAATCCACTGAGAATGTCGTGCACATTGAACAGAGAGGTGTTGTCTGTCACCCATAAACCTTGTTGAGATTGTGCATGAAGAATGTGTAATAGAGGAAGAATCCCCCAATTCCCCTGCAGAGTACCTGCACATCACTCTTACATGTACCCACAGTTACATTGTCTAGGGCCTGATAGATGTTCTTTGTTCCGGTTTGTACCTTTTACAAGTACTCTTACCAAGGACTAGTTTTAGTCTAAAGGGAATAAATATGGCAGTTTACATATCCTTCTCACTTCAGTGGTCTTGTAAAATTCCTAAGCGTTGGCAGTTAAGAGACGAATTTCACGTTACATACTGTTAATCAACAAAATTGTAATATGCAAATTAGAGGAGTCGGAGTCGGTGGAATCCTAAACTGAGGAGTCGGAGTCGGTGGATTTTTGGACCGACTCCACAGCCCTGATTATTATCATACAAAAATCACCATCATATCCAGTAGGCCAAGGCCTTCAAAGCCTGAATGTGTGTGTATGGAGTCCCATATACTGTATGTAGATAATGTTGTAGAACTACACTTAAGCCCTGAGGGCGGAGAGCCTTTGGGATCCAAATGGGAGTCTGTACCGATTGAGGGGCGGCCATCGTAATATCAATAGCAAGAGCTTTTAAACTCACATGCGCTTAGAAAAGCTCTTGTAGTGTGAATGAGCCCTAAGTGCCCTTTCACACTGCATCAGTTACATTGCAGGATAATTGTGCAGGTCAACTAACTGCCCATACAATCCTATGGGCTTGTTCACATCTCAGCATTGTAATGGTTCGCATTATTCTAACTTGTTGCATTCAGGCTTTGAATTAATGTCAATGTCCAATCTCCATTACACTACACACACAACTAGGGATGAGCAAGCAAAATCCCCGAACTTGATTTTGTGGCAAATTGGCCCATATTTGCTTACATTGCTATACACAATTATTTCATTTTAAAATTCGCTTTTCACATTTACAGAAATTCAACACTTTTTAGGGCAAAATTGCATTAAAGAATACCAGCCACTTGGCAGTTAAAAGCAACGCCCATACATGCTAAAATTATCAAACTTTCTAGGTATGCGTAAAACAGTGGAAAAACAAAAAACTTTTTTTTTTCAAAAAGAGCATGTAGTTTGTGAAAAAATTTATTTCAAAGTTAGAATAGAAAAAAATGTGTTTTTTATGTGGTTAAATTATGGATTATGTATCTTCCGATTGGTATCGAAAATGAAAAACCCCACTGAGGGGTTTTTACCCCTTTAGGACCAGAGCAATTTTCACCTGTCAGCACTCCTTCCATTATTATGCCAATAACGTAATTACTACTAATCACAACAAAATGATCTAGATCTTTTTTTTTCACCACCAATTAGGCTTTCTTTGGGAGGTACATTATGCTAACAATTATTTTATTCTAAATGCATTTTAATTGGAATAAGAAAAAAATTGAAAAAATTCATTATTTCTCCGTTTTCAGCCATTATAGTGTTAAAATAAAACGTTCTACTATGGATAAAGCCCACACATTTTATTTGCCCATTTGTCCCGGTTATTGCAACATTTTAAATATTTTCCTAGTACAAAGTATGGAGCCAATATTTTATTTGGAAATAAAGGTGCTTTTTCTCAGTTTTGCATCCATCACTAATTACAAGCCCGTAAATTTAAAAAAATAACAGTAATATACCCTCTTGACATACCTATTAAAAAAATAGTTCAGTCTCTAAGGTAACTATGTTTTATTTTTTTTAAGTAATTTTTTTTTCCGATGCAAAAAAAAAAAAAAAAGTTTGGGTACTATGGCAGAGTGTGGGAGTGAAATAGTTAATTTTAGATGTGTTGGTATGTTTATCAAATAAAATGCATTTAGATGTAATTTTACTATTTGGCCGCAAGATGTCTTTGCGCATTATTTCCGATTCACGTACGTAAGTACATGAATCGGAAGTAATGCGTGGCACTGTAACTGCGTTCCCATTCATTCATCTCCCCACTAACTGGTGTTGACAGGCGCGCACGCGGGATCAAGCGGCCTCTGAAGACGAATATTCACAGCCCTGGGACTTCAAGGTTGTTCAGCACACTGAGGGCTGGTTCACACTGCAAGTGCTTGTGATTTTCAAAGCTCTTGCTAAAGTAAAGCTAAGTGTGTTCTCAACTGAGCAATGTGTTTTTATTAAAATTACCCACAGCATTGCATTAGCAATAGCGTTTCAAATCTCTAGCGCTAAAAAAAAGCTCTTGCAGTGTGAACCAGCCCTGACAGTAGAATGACCTACAGGAAACCCTGGGGCAAGTTGCTATGCTTTTGCTGGAGACTGCTGTACAGACGCAATTCTGCTGTACAAGGATCCCTGGTAAATATAGGTATTATATCAAAATAAAAATATGTTGTAGGGTCCTCCCTCTTAAGCCTCTAACTCCTTGACACCTATGCAGGCTGGTGTAGCCCGATATTGGAGCCCAGACTGCATGGGCCGCACCCTGGCTATACTATAGGGGAGGGGAGGACAGGGGACTCTTCCCCACCTGTGATACCCAGGAAGAGGAAGTCTTTGGGAAGGGGATTCATGGTGAAATCTGGGTGTTCCCTTCAATAAAAGGACCCCAGATGTCTGCCCCATGTGAAATGGGTATACCCCTTACCCATTTCCATTGTTAAGTGAAATATAAACCATACAAGTCCTTCAATAACCTTACATAACCATAAATACCTTTTATTAATGATGCCCAATGTAATATCCCCTTAAAAGAAGATCATCGCTGCACATCCATGCACATGTTGCTCCCCAGCACCTGCACTTGTTATACTTAAAGGAATACTATCGATTGAACGACTTTTTTTTTTTAACACTCTGTATTAGTGTACACATTACCACTAGTGCTAGGGGCACTTTATGTATTCACCCAGGTCTCTCTCTCACTATCCCTGCTTAAAAATTCATTTCTCACACAGCTTATAGTAGTTTGGGTCACCCTGAGCTGCTTGGTTACTCTGTCACGCAGCTCACAAATATATTTCACTGTGTCACTCACAGCATGCAGGAGACATGAGGAGAAACAGGATGATCTGAGGTGGTAACAGGTAACTAAATGAGCTGTAATATTGCTGGAATATAACTAGCTATAACACTAGTCTGTGTTTACACTCAGACTGGTTGCCTGGCTGCCTGCTTGAGGTGATACACTCCAGGCTGCATCCACTTTTCAAGCTGCTGAGAGGGGCAGACCACTGTCTACAATTAGCATTATTAGTATCTTTATCAGTCAAGAGAAGCAAAGATAATAAACACACATTGCTAGAATATTTAACCCCTTACCACCATATCAATAAGATTCTTTCAGCAAGGTGATAATTAAACTATTAACTGAGGAGTTGATAGCAACTCCCCTGTGCAGAGACATGGTCTAGCCCTCTGGGAGCCCAGTATTTAGATGCATTTTGTATCCAACACTGACGCCAAAACTGATGCAGGATTTTACAGCTGAGAGGAACAGCTGTGTGAGGAATCAAATTGCTCCTAGTACTTGTCCTAATGTGTGCTACAACATACAGCATTTAAAAATAAATGCATACATCGATAGTATTCCTTTAAGTAGCAAGCCCTAGCAAAGCATCTTTCAATGTGCCGCCAGGGCTATCTATTAATATATGTATAAATCTATTAATACTTAACAGACTAATGGTATGGACAAGAGCTCTGAGGGAGACATGGAGGCTTTATCACCTCTCTACCAGAGCCCTTTTTATATCATGGACCATGAAACCTGGTGAAACAGGGTGTGGAGCCCTACACAGAATGGATGACAAGGGGTTAAAGAGGGGGGACTCCACGTCTTTTTTTTAACATAAGATGCACTTTTTCTCCACCAAACAGGGGAAAAAGTCAACGCGTCTTATGGTCCAAATGCTAGTTGTCCTCCCGCATAGGAATCCCCATGGAAATTAGGTGCCCCTGTACTCCTCTGTCTACTTCTGTACCTGTGTGTCTCTCTAGTGGATTGCTGGGGAGTGTACAGGCAGTGGCTTACTGCGAGGACGCCAAAGTGCAGAGAAGAGAAGCAGTAATCCTCTGTACAAAAGCCACTGGGGGATCCGTGCTTGTAGCAAAAGTCTATCTTCAGTCACTTTCGCACAGGTCACCAATGCGGAAGTAAAGAGAGCAAGACTTTGCCTGCTAGCACAGATCCTGCAGCGGCTTTTGTATGGAGAATTACCAATTCTCCTCTCTGCATTTTGGTGTCTTAGCGGTAAGCCACTGTTTGTACACCCCCAGCTCTCCTGGATAGACCCACACGGGGAAAGAAGGGGATGGGACAGAAAAGTACAGGGGACACTTAATCGCCAGCAACAACACAGGAGAGCAACTAAGAGGACACAGAGGAGTACACAAGGGACACACTAAAGGTACAAAGGGAACATAATAATTGGGGTGGGGGGGGGGGGGAATAGGAAGAGAAAATCCACAAGGTGCCCCTGCACCATGGATGCACCACGTTTAGTTTTTCCCCCCTGGATTAAAGAAGATATGTGATAAATTTATAGCACATTAAAACATATTACTGTATTACTGTTTCCCCCTTTTTATTTCTCCTATTTTCGCTGCTCCCCTCTGCCAATAGATAGCTATTAATAAAATATAACTTTTAAACCTATGGGCAAGATGGTTGCTATGTAAAGTGCTTCCAGGTCAGTACACAGTCTCCCTGCACTGCTGTGCATGAAAGATGAGCTGATCTGAAGCCACAGGAGGCAGGTCAACTTCACTGGAGTGAGGCAGAGCTTTCCCCTGCTTGCTGAAATGTGCAGAAAGTTCAGGGATGACTCATCTAATGAAGTGCAGCAGAGGGAGGGAGAGGCAGATAGCAGGGAGGAACAGCTGCTATATTGTCTGCCTCTTGCTGCAGCACAATATTCGTCCTACTTGACAAATAATTAGAAAGGAGCAGGAGAGAGACCGAACAGCTGTTTCTAAACAAGACAGGGAAAAAAAGATTTGTACTTAGGAAAAGGAACATATCTCTTCATTTAAATTGCATTTTGAAAAAGGGCCACAGAACCCCTTTAAGTCTTCTACACCTAGGTGTGTCTTCTGGTCCAGAGGGTCTTATGGTTTGAAAAATATGGTATATTTACCAGAGAACCGTATACAGCAGTATTGTAGCTGTAAATCAATCCCAGCGAAAGTGTTGCAACTTGGCCCAGAGTTTCCTTTTGGTCAGTGAGTAACCTTACTCTGTCCCATGTCCCTGTATGTGTCCCACATGCGCCCTGCGCATGTGCAGGGACGCAGAGACATGGAGGGAGAGTGACGCGGCGAGCAATGATGGGCGAAGGAATGAACAGGCACGTCGTGTACAGCCGCGCGCAGCAGAAAAGTGCGTGCGCGGCGAGCGCATGCGCAGTGACAGACCTAGCCCGTTTTTAAACGGGCTTAGGTCCACTAGTAAGGGAAAAATGTCATAATTGTGCCCAAAGTATCAATATTTTGTATTCCCTCTATTTTCCACCACTGCCTTAATTCTCTTGGGCATGGAGTTCACTAGAGCTTCACAGGTTGCCATTGGAATCCTCAGTTGATGGGATACATGATCTGTCATTTTTGTAACTTTAATAGCAAAGCTCACAATTTTTCAAAAATACTTTGTTTTTGAGAAAATTTATTTTAACTGCTAAAGTCGGCACAATTTATTTTAGTGCAATTCTCAAAAGCGTTTCTGCAAAAATTCACAGTACCACTTGAAGTTCGAGGAAATTCTTGCGAGACTACTAGAGGCATTCTCGCTGATTCCTAATTATGCAACACAGTGTGAACCCAGCCTGTGAGATTTCCACTTCATTTCCTTTAACATTTGGAAACAGGGTATAAAAGTGAGAAATTTCCCCCAAAATGCAGTAAATTCTTTTAGAAGAAGGCCAAACATGGTGTGCACATGCAGTGAAGCATGCTTTCAATGTACTCTATGCATCGCATCACACTCCTAATGCGCAATGCGATTTTTCACCACCATTATGAGACTGGAACGTGTATAGAGTCAAAGCAGCCTTATGCTGGGAATACACGGTACGTTTTTGCCGCTCGATCGAGCCATTTAGATGGCTCGATTGATAATATCTGACATGTTCGATCACCCGCCCGATCGATTCCGCATGGGGGACAATGGAAAAAGATATGGAAAACGAGCGGAAGATAAGAATTGCCTGGGGAATCGATCAGGCAGCAGAATTGAGCTGCAAAAAACGCACCGTGTAATTCCAGAATTAAAGTTTTAATAGTATAAGTGTGGGTACTTATCCACAGCAGCATCAGATTAGTAAATTAGTAGATACATTTAGTCCTATCACAAGTAGTTTCCATGACATGTAGGGAATAGATAGTCCATGCTGTCCAACTCTTCTTCTCACCTCCCTCCAGACCCTGCTTTTGTTTTCTTAAGGTGGACATACACTGGTCGATTTGCCATCAGATCAACCAACTGATCGACCGACAATCTAATCTGATCAGAGAGGGATCATATGGTTGCCTTTACTGCAAACAGATTGTGAATCGATTTCAGCATGAAATCGATTCACCATCTGTGGAGCTGCCGCCGCCCCCCGCCAGCTAGACACTGGTTGAGAGGTGGGTGACATTGGGTGGGGAGAGTTGCACTGGGTGATAGGTGGGTGACACTGGGTGGGACGAGGTTGACACTGGGTGGGGAGGGTGACACTGAGTGTGGGAAGAGGATGACACTAGGTGAGAGGAGGTTGACACTGAGTGTGGAAGGTGACACTGGATGGGGAGGGTGACACTAGGTGGGTGGCAATAGGTGGGAGGAGGGTGACACTGGGTGGGAAAGGAGACACTGGGTGGGGAAGATGACAATGAGTGGGTGACACTGGGTGAAAGGAGGGTGGCACTGAGTGTGGGAATTGACATTTGGTGGGGAGGTTGACAGTAGGTGGAAGGTGGGTGACACTGGGTGGGAGGAGAGTGACACTGGGTGGAGAGAGTGACACTTGAGTGTGGGAGGAAGGTGACACTGGGTAAAAGGAGGGTAACACTGAGTGTGGAAGGTGACACTAGGTGGGTGGTGGGTGACACTGGGTGGGAGGAGGGTGATACTGGGTGGGGAAGAGACAATAGGTGGTAAGTGGGTGACACTGGGTGGGGAGGGTAACACTGTATGTCAATATAGGTAGCCTTATGACCGCTCCATTATAGTTAGCCGGATGACCCCTCACCCCAGTATAGCTAGCCAGGTGACCCCCACCAAATATAGAGGGCACCCCCAGCTCAGAGTTTGCAGCACAGGTAGAATTCACCCCAAGATGTGCACTGCACTCTGCACAATGAGACTCCTTTTTTTACAAAACTTTTACAAAAAATTGTATACACTATTAATTAAAATAATGTTCTCCTATATGCATATAAAATCTGGTGTTGAACTGGAGCTTTAAAACACAACCAAATCTTCTTTAGACTAGAGGAGAGTCTTTGCTTTTTTTTCCATAACATTGCATTATATGCCAAAATAGTAGTTCTCTAATTGCCTATACAGGGTTGTGAGGAATTACTAAAAGGTATATGAAAGAGGGAAAGTGCTAGGGATCAAGAAATATTACAGACGTTTCTTATATTGTGCTGGTCCAATTAATTCAGTCTTTGGGATTTTGGTGCATCTCAATGTTCCGGGCTTACATTGCCTTGAATATAAATCAGGTGATAGGCTCTCCTCTTATAAAGATTTGCTGACACTCTCTTCTTGATGGACTTCCTGCATGTAATACTTTTTACGTGCTCACCATTTATCCTTATGTTATGTTCACAGAAGAATGTGCCATTGTGGTTGTGATTTCAGAATTAATGACACTTATTAAATTAAGAGATGAATAATAACTATTTTTTTTTTAATTCCTTGGGTTTATAAAATCTGAATGATATATGGTTAGATTGGATCTTTTTGCTGAAACATTGATACTGATTTATATTGGGATACTAAACACACTTTTATGCTGGACACCTCTGCAGTGTTAGAGCAAGGGTTTCTGAACTAGTCCATCTCCTCAAAGGGGATTCTCAGGATTTTCGGTGTTTTCAAATGCATTTTGCTATTTTACCATCAAAACAGTAAAATACCAGGCAGCCTCCATACTCACTTGCTCAATATTTTGTCAGACTTAGCAACTGCCATTCAGGAAATGCTTTTGAAAATAAAGAAAACCCTTAGAATCCCCCCATGAGGAGATGGACTAGTCCAAAACCCATCATTGCTGACAGATTTTAACTGCTAACTTTTTTCGCTGGAGTCCTTTAAAGCGGAATATAACCCTGCATTTCAACTTTGCTCTAAAACATTATTTACAGTATATTATATGCAGCCAGCATTTTTTTTTTACTAGACCAGCATTGGAAGGGTTACACAGTGCTTTAAAGTTCCTGGAGATTTCTGCAGATGCATCCGAAGCTGAAATAGATACATTTTGTTTACATAAATGTATCTAAGTGTTGAATGTGACTCACTCTCTCTCACTGAGAAGGAGTTGGAGGACAGCCAAAGAGTGTGTTACATTTCTCAATAGATACATATAACTAAATAGAATGTAACAATCTGAACTTCTGCATATCTCTCCACGGAACTTTAAACCTCTGTGTTTAACCCTTCCAATGCTGGTCTAGTAAAAAAAAAAAAATGCTTTTTGCATATAATATGCTGTAAATAATGTTTTAGAGCAAAGTTGAAATGCAGGGTTATATTCCGCTTTAAGAGGGAAGAGGTGGGGGAAGTGGGGGTGGGTAAGATCTACTGGTTCATTACAGATCAATATTGGTCCCTGCTGCAAAAAAATTATAAATATTCTTTTCACATGACAGTTTCTCTATTTAAAGTCAACGGATGCCAAAATAAAACAAGTTTTCGCATAGCAAATGAACATTACCTTTAGAACTGTATTTTTAAAGAAAATGTAAAACCACTTTGTGTAGATGTGTTTGCCTGTACACCTACCCATACAGGCTTAAAGCAAAACTGTAAACTTGTAAAAAAAGCTTCCCCAAGCCCCCAGCAACCGTCCTGTCCCTCGCCGGTCCTCCCTTCTCCGGCGGTGAATACGTTTAGTCACCATTAAGTTAAGCACAGGACACTATTGCGTGCTGGAACACGAAGAAAGCTCTGCGTAGCCCGGGGCATGCAGGCTAAGTTGCCATCGACTTACAAGTCGACGGTAATTAAACTTAGCCACAATGGGAGAACGGAGGATTGTGCAGGGCCGGGGCAGAGCAGGACGGCTGCTGGGGTCCTGGGGAAGCCTCAGGTAAGTGAAACAGTTTGGTTTTTTTACAAGTTTACAGTTCTGCTTTAATATGTCTCCTGCTTCTAGCTTTCGCTTTCAGGATTGAGGTCTTACCATTGCTTGCCATTTGCCATCTAAACTGAAAGTCCACCTTTTTCATGCACATGGATGGTATCTTCCACAATGCAAGAATTCTGGAACATGTAGTCAGACATATATTGTCCTGTCTCCTTTGGATGTTACGTGGCAAACCCCGATTTAACCACCCATGAGTTAAAGGAATCATGAAGTGAGAGGTATACAAAGGTTTCCATATTAATTTTCTTTTAAAGGGGAACTGAAGTAAGAGGTATACGGAGGCTGCCATATTTATTTCATTTTAATCAATACCAGTTGCCTGGCAGCCCTGCTGGTCTTTTTCTCTGCAGTAGTATCTGAATAACACCAGAAACAAGCATGCAGCTAGCCTTGTCAGATCTGACTTTAAAGTCTGAAACACCTGATCTGCTGCATGCTTGTTCCGGGGCTATGGCTAATAGTATTAGAAGCAGAGGATCAGCAGGGCTGCCAGGCCACTGGTATTGCTTAAAAGGAAAAAAAACATGGCAGCCTCCATATACCTCTCTCTTCAGTTCCCCTTTAAACAATACCAGTTGCCTTTTAGTCCTGCTGATCCTATGCCTCTAATACTTTTTAGCCATAGACCCTAAACATGCATACAGATCAGGTGTGTCTGACACAAAATCTGATATGATTAGCTGCATGCTTGTTTCAGAGTGTTTCAGATATGCAAATCAGATATAACTGCAGCCAAAGAGATCAGCATTACTGCCAGCCAGGCAACTGGTATTGTTTAAAAGAAAATACATATGGCAGCCTCCATATACCCCTAGCTTCAAGTTACTTTTAAATCCAGAAAGGGCCGGAGCTATTCTGTACCACAGCAGCAAGTGCATTTGGCACATAAAAAAAATATTTAGTAAGTCACTTTGCTTTAACTTGTAATCCTGATAGAGTTGGGCTTTTTGAGGCTGTAATTTCAACAATTACCTTTGTATGATCTAGTCCAGGCTTTTTCAACCAGGGTTCCTTGAGGACTCTGCAGGGGTTCCTTGGCATTTTTCCCCATCGTGGGGGGAAGTATAATAAAGCACATTATAGTAGGTGATACTGTAACAAGAAGCACTAATTTGGGGGGTCAGGAGACAGTATAATGAGTGGCAATGTAATGGAGGTAGTGAAATAAACAGCTACATATACTTTTAAAGAAATAAATGCAGGGGATCCTCGAGAGCAAAACATTGTTTGCAGGGGTTCCTTGAGATCCAAAAGTTATTTGCAGGGTTCCTCCAGGGTAGAAAGGTTGAGAAAGGCTGATTTAGTCAGTACAGTCTCTATAGCCTCTACAGTCATATATACAGTGGGATGCGAAAGTTTGGACAACCTTGTTAATTTTCATGATTTTCCTGTATAAATCGTTGGTTGTTACGATAAAAAATGTCAGTTAAATGTATCATATAGGAGACACACACAGTGATATTTGAAAAGTGAAATGAAGTTTATTGGATTTACAGAAAGTGCGCAATAATTGTTTAAATAAAATTAGGCAGGTGCATAAATTTGGGCACTGTTGTCATTTTTTTGATTCCAAAACTTTAGAACTAATTATTGGAACTCAAATTTGCTTGCCTGTCCCCAGACCTGAATATAATTGAAAATCTGTGGTGTGAGTTAAAGAGCTTTCCATGCTCGAAAGCCATCAAACCTGATTGAACTAGAGATGTTTTGTAAAGAGGAATGGTTCAAAATACCTTCAACCAGAATGCAGACTCTCATTGGAACCTACAGTAAGCATTTAGAGGCTGTAATTTCTGCAAAAGGAGGATCTACTAAATATTGATTTCATTTCTTTTTTGTGGTGCACCTAGAGATGAGCGTAATGACGTAATTACGATTTCGCGAAATTTCGCGTAATTAGTGTAATTACGATTATGGCCGTAAGTACATAATCGTAATGAAGAAGGATTTCGCGTAAGCGTAATTTTCGCGTAATTTTCACATTACAATGGGTATTTGTTCATGCCGTAATTTCGCATTAAACGCTACCGTAATTTCGCGTTAAACCGTAACGCTCCGTATAATATAAAAAAGCTGCCGACTTTAAGGGTTAATAGCAAAGCCCCCTTAAATGCTAAGAGCCTCAAATTTGGAGAATATATTAAGGAGATCAGGAGGAATAAGAGGAAACAATTTTTTTTCAAAAAGACCTTATAGTTTTTGAGAAAATCGATGTTAAAGTTTCAAAGTAAAAATGTATACATTTAAAAACCCGCCGACTTTAACGGTTAATAGCAAAGCCTGCTTAAAGTTTAGGAACACCAAATTCCTAGGGTATATTAAGGGGATCATTAGGAATAATAATAATAATTTTTCAAAAAGACCTTATAGTTTTTGAGAAAATCGATTTTTAAGTTTCAAGGGCAAAAATGTCTTTTAAATGCGGAAAATGTCCGTTTTTTTTGCACAGGTAACAATAGTGTGTTATTTTCATAGATTCCCCCAAGTGGGAAGAGTTTTACTTACTTCGTTCTGAGTGTGGGAAATATTAAAAAAAACCGATGTGGGGTCCCCCCTCCCAGACCTCTTTAACCCCTTGTCCCCCATGCAGGCTGGGATAGCCAGAATGCGGAGCACCGGCCGCGTGGGGCTCCGCACCCTGACTATACCAGCCCGCATGGTCCATGGATTGGGGGGTCTCGGAAGGGGAGGGGCAGCCAAGCTTTCCCCTCCCCCTCCGAGCCTTTGTCCAATCCAAGGACAAGGGGCTCTTCTCCACCTCCGATGGGCGGTGGAGGTGGAGGCCGCGATTTCCTGGGGGGGGGGGTCCATGGTGGAATCTGGGAGTCCCCTTTAAAAAGGGGTCCCCCAGATGCCCACCCCCCCTCCCAGGAGAAATGAGTATAGAGGTACTTGTACCCCTTACCCATTTCCTTTAAGAGTTAAAAGTAAATAAACACACAAACACTTAGAAAAAGTATTTTAATTGAACAAAAAACATAACCACGAAAAAAGTCCTTTAATATTCTTAATTAACCATTAATACTTACCTGTCCCTTTAAATAAATGATCCCTCGAAATAGCCTCGGAAATGTTCTATCAGTTACAATGTAACAAAGTTATTACAATGTAACAACTTTGTTACATTGTAACTACGCCGCACCCGACGTCAGTCGCCGCTCAGCTGCCGCATACGCGTCCGTGCAGGACGCTAAGTCCCCGCAGCTCCCGCTGTTCAACCCCGCCCACATCTGTCACCCACATGTGGGTGACATGTGGGTGACATGTGGGAGAGGCGGGGAGGGCAGCGGAGCCGGCGGGACTTAGCGTCCAGCACGGAGTCCGGACCCGACAGAGCTCTGAGCTATATAGCTCAGAGCTCTCTAAGCATCTTTGTATTTGGGCTCCAAGGAGCCCCATTGGTCCTTAGCAGACCAATGGGGTCCCTTCAAATCAGAAGGAACCCCATTGGTCTGCTAAGGACCAATGGGGCTCCTTGAAGCCCAAATACAAAGATGCTTAGAGAGCTCTGAGCTATATAGCTCAGAGCTCTGTCGGGTCCGTGCGGCGGGTGAGCGGCGAGTGACGTCGGGTGCGGCGTAGTTACAATGTAACAAAGTTGTTACATTGTAATAACTTTGTTACATTGTAACTGATAGAACATTTCCGAGGATATTGCGAGGGATCATTTATTTAAAGGGACAGGTAAGTATTAATGGTTAATTAAGAATATTAAAGGACTTTTTTCGTGGTTATGTTTTTTGTTCAATTAAAATACTTTTTCTATGGGTTTGTGTGTTTATTTACTTTTAACTCTTAAAGGAAATGGGTAAGGGGTACAAGTACCTCTATACTCATTTCTCCTGGGAGGGGGGGTGGGCATCTGGGGGACCCCTTTTTAAAGGGGACTCCCAGATTCCACCATGAACCCCCCCCCCCCCCCAGGAAATCGCGGCCTCCACCTCCACCGCCCATCGGAGGTGGAGAAGAGCCCCTTGTCCTTGGATTGGACAAGGGCTCGGAGGGGGAGGGGAAAGCTTGACTGCCCCTCCCCTTCCGAGACCCCCCAATCCATGGACCATGCGGGCTGGTATAGTCAGGGTGCGGAGCCCCACGCGGCCGGTGCTCCGCATTCTGGCTATCCCAGCCTGCATGGGGGACAAGGGGTTAAAGAGGTCTGGGAGGGGGGGGGCCACGTCGTTTTTTTTTTATATTTCCCACACTCAGAACGAAGTAAGTAAAACTCTTTCCACTTGGGGGAATCTATGAAAATAATACACTATTGTTACCTGTGCAAAAAAAACGGACATTTTCCGCATTTAAAAGACATTTTTGCCCTTGAAACTTAAAAATCGATTTTCTCAAAAACTATAAGGTCTTTTTGAAAAAAAAATTTTTCCTCTTATTCCCACTGATCCCCTTAATATACCCTAGGAATTTGGTGTTCCTAAACTTTAAGCAGGCTTTGCTATTAACCGTTAAAGTAAGCGGGTATTTAAATGTATACATTTTTACTTTTGAAACTTTAACATCGATTTTCTCAAAAACTATAAGGTTTTTTTGAAAAAAATTTTTTTCCTCTTATTCCTCCTGATCTCCTTAACATATTCTCCAAATTTGAGGCTCTTAGCATTTAAGGGGGCTTTGCTATTAACCGTTAAAGTCGGCGGCTTTTTTATATTATACGGAGCGTTACGGTTTAACGCGAAATTACGGTAGCGTTTAATGCGAAATTACGGCATGAACGAAACGCGAAATTACGCGTTGAAAATTACGCTTACGGTATTTTCAATTACGATTTTAATGGCAATTACGCTACGCTAATTTCGCATCGTAATCGCAAATTTCGCATGCGTAATTATAGTAATGCGAAATTACGAAAATTTCGGCTCAACTCTAGGTGCACCTGCCTAATTTTGCTTAAACAACTATTGCACACTTTCTGTAAAGCCAATAAACTTAATTTCACTTCTCAAATATCACTGTGTGTGTCTCCTATATGATATATTTAACTGACATTTTTTATCATAACAACTAACGATTTATACAGGAAAACCATGAACATTAACAAGGTTGCCCAAACTTTCGCATCCCACTTTATATATATATATATATATATATATATATATATATATATATATATATATATATATATATATATACACACACACAAACACATACAGAGGCGTTACTTCTAAAAAACCTAATGTTTGTGCTGTGCACAGTTTAACCACTTGAGGACCTAGGGCTTTACCCCCCTTAAGGACCGGCCACTTTTTTTCCATTCAGACCACTGCAGCTTTCACGGTTTATTGCTCGCTCATACAACCTACCACCTAAATGAATTTTGGCTCCTTTTCTTGTCACTAATAAAGCTTTCTTTTGGTGCTATTTGATTGCTCCTGCGATTTTTACTTTTTATTATATTCATCAAAAAAGACATGAATTTTGGCAAAAAAATGATTTTTTTAACTTTCTGTGCTGACATTTTTCAAATAAAGTAAAATTTCTGTATACATGCAGCGCGAAAAATGTGGACAAACATGTTTTTAATAAAAAAAAACCCATTCAGTGTATATTTATTGGATTGGGTAAAAGTTATAGCGTTTACAAACTATGGTGCAAAAAGTGAATTTTCCCATTTGCAAGCATCTCTGACTTTTCTGACCACCTGACATGTTTCATGAGGGGCTAGAATTCCAGGATAGTATAAATACCCCCCAAATGACCCCATTTTGGAAAGAAGACATCCCAAAGTATTCACTGAGGGGCATAGTGAGTTCATAGAAGATATTAATTTTTGTCACAAGTAAGCGGAAAATGAAAAAAGTTTCCGTTTCTTCTAACTTGCGACAAAAAAAAATGAAATCTGCCACAGACTCACCATGCCCCTCTCTGAATACCTTGAAGTGTCTACTTTCTAAAATGGGGTCATTTGTGGGGTGTGTTTACTGTCCTCACATTTTGGGGGGTGCTAATTTGTAAGCACCCCTGTAAAGCCTAAAGGTGCTCATTGGACTTTGGGCCCCTTAGCGCAGTTAGGCTGCAAAAAAATGCCACACATGTGGTATTGCCGTACTCAGGAGAAGTAGTATAATGTGTTTTGGGGTGTATTTTTACACATACCGATGCTGGGTGGGAGAAATATCTCTGTAAATGACAATTTTTTATTTTTTTTTACACACAATTGTCCATTTACAGAGATCTTTCTCCCACTCAGCATGGGTATGTGTACAAATACACCCCAAAACACATTATACTACTTCTCCTGAGTACGGCGATACCACATGTGTGGCACTTTTTTGCACCCTAAGTGCGCTAAGGGGCCCAAAGTCCAATGAGTACCTTTAGGATTTCACAGGTCATTTTGAGAAATTTCGTTTCAAGACTACTCCTCACGGTTTAGGGCCCCTAAAATGCCAGGACAGTATAGGAACCCCACAAATGACCCCATTTTAGAAAGAAGACACCCCCAGGTATTCCGTTAGTAGTACGGTGAGTTCATAGAAGATTTTATTTTTTGTCACAAGTTAGCGGTAAATGACACTTTGTGAAAAAAACCAATAAAAATCAATTTCCACTAACTTGTGACAAAAAATAAAATCTTCTATGAACTCACCGTACTACTAACAGAATACCTTGGGGTGTCTTTCTAAAATGGAGTCATTTGTGGGGTTCCTATACTGTCCTGGCATTTTAGGGGCCCTAAACCGTGAGGAGTAGTCTTGAAACAAAATTTCTCAAAATGACCTGTGAAATCCTAAAGGTACTCATTGGACTTTGGGCCCCTTAGCGCAGTTAGGGTGCAAAAAAGTGCCACACATGTGGTATCGCCGTACTACTCGGGAGAAGTAGTACAATGTGTTTTGGGGTGTATTTTTACACATACTCATGCTGGGTGGGAGAAATAACTCTGTAAATGGACAATTGTGTGTAAAAAAAATCAAAAGATTGTCATTTACAGAGGTATTTCTCCCACCCAGCATGGGTATGTGTAAAAATACACCTCAAAACACATTGTACTACTTCTCCCGAGTACGGCGATACCACATGTGTGGCACTTTTTTGCACCCTAACTGCACTAAGGGGCCCAAAGTCCAATGAGTACCTTTAGGATTTCACAGGTCATTTTTGTTTCAAGACTACTCCTCACGGTTTAGGGCCCCTAAAATGCCAGGGCAGTATAGGAACCCCACTAATGACCCCATTTTAGAAAGAAGACACCCCAAGGTATTCCGTTAGGAGTATGGTGAGTTCATAGAAGTTTTTATTTTTTTGTCACAAGTTAGCGGAAATTGATTTTAATTGTTTTTTTTTCACAAAGTGTCATTTTCCGCTAACTTGTGACAAAAAATAAAATCTTCTATGAACTCACCATACTCCTAACGGAATACCTTTGGGTGTCTTCTTTCTAGAATGGGGTCATTTGTGGGGTTCCTATACTGCCCTGGCATTTTAGGGGCCCTAAACCGTGAGGAGTAGTCTTGAAACCAATTGTCGCAAAATGACCTGTGAAATCCTAAAGGTACTCATTGGACTTTGGGCCCCTTAGCGTACTTAGGGTGTAAAAAAGTGCCACACATGTGGTACCGCCGTACTCAGGAGAAGTAGTATAATGTGTTTTGGGGTGTATTTTTATACATACCCATGCTAAGTGGGACAAATATCTCTGTAAATGACAATTGTTTGATTTTTTTTACACACAATTGTCCAGTTACATAGAAATTTCTCCCACCCAGCATGGGTATGTGTAAAAATACACCCCAAAAGACATTATACTACTTTTCCTGAGTACGGCGGTACCACATGTGTGACACTTTTTTGCAGCCTAGGTGCGCTAGGGGGCCCAACGTCCTATTCACAGGTCATTTTGAGGCATTTGTTTTCTAGACTACTCCTCGCGGTTTAGGGCCCCTAAAATGCCAGGGCAGTATAGGAACCCCACAAGTGACCCCATTTTAGAAAGAAGACACCCAGAGGTATTCCGTTAGGTGTATGGCGAGTTCATAGAAGATTTTATTTTTTGTCACAAGTTAGTGAAAAATGACACTTTGTGAAAAAAAAAAAAAAAAATCAATTTCCGCTAACTTTTGACAAAAAATAAAATCTTCTATGAACTCGTCATACACCTAACAGAATACCTTGGGGTGTCTTTTTTTCTAAAATGGGGTCACTTGTGGGGTTCCTATACCGCCCTGGCATTTTACGGGCCCAAAACCGTGAGTAGTCTGGAAACCAAATGTCTCAAAATGACTGTTCAGGGGTATAAGCATCTGCAAATTTTGATGACAGGTGGTCTATGAGGGTGCGAATTTTGTGGAACCGGTCATAAGCAGGGTGGCCTTTTAGATGACAGGTTGTATTGGGCCTGATCTGATGGATAGGAGTGCTAGGGGGGTGACAGGAGGTGATTGATGGGTGTCTCAGGGGGTGGTTAGAGGAGAAAATAGATGCAATCAATGCACTGGGGAGGTGATTGGAAGGGGGTCTGAGGGGGATCTGAGGGTTTGGCCGAGTGATCAGGAGCCCACACGGGGCAAATTAGGGCCTGATCTGATGGGTAGGTGTGTTAGGGGGTGACAGGAGGTGATTGATGGGTGTCTCAAGGTGTGATTAGAGGGGGGAATAGATGCAAGCAATGCACTGGTGAGGTGATCAGGGCTGGGGTCTGAGGGCATTCTGAGGGTGTGGGCGGGTGATTGAGTGCCCTAGGGGCAGATAGGGGTCTAATCTGATAGGTAGCAGTGACAGGGGGTGATTGATGGGTAATTAGTGGGTGTTTAGGGTAGAGAACAGATGTAAACACTGCACTTGGGAGGTGATCGGACGTCGTATCTGCGGGCGATCTATTGGTGTGGGTCGGTGATCAGATTGCCCGCAAGGGGCAGGTTAGGGGCTGATTGATGGGTGGCAGTGACAGCGGGTGATTGATGGGTGGCAGTGACAGGGGGTGATTGATGGGTGGCAGTAACAGGGGGTGATTGATGGGTGATTGATAGGTGATTGACAGGTAATCAGTGGGTTATTACAGGGGAGAACAGATGTAAATATTGCACTGGCGAATTGATAAGGGGGGGTCTGAGAGCAATCTGAGCGTGTAGGCGGGTGATTGGGTGCCCGCAAGGGGCAGATTAGGGTCTGATCTGATGGGTAACAGTGACAAGTGGTGATAGGGGGTGATTGATGGGTGATTAGTGGGTGTTTAGAGGAGAGAATAGATGTAAACACTGCGCTTGGGTGGTGATCTGATGTCGGATCTGCGGGCGATCTATTGGTGTGGGTGGGTGATCAGTTTGCCCGCAAGGGGCAGGTTAGGGGCTGATTGATGGGTGGCAGTGACAGGGGGTGATTGATGGGTGGCAGTGACAGGGGGTGATTGATGGGTGATTGACAGGTGATCAGTGGGTTATTACAGGGAATGACAGATGTAAATAATGCCCTGGCGAATTGATAAGGGGGGGTCTGAGGGCAATCTGAGCGTGTAGGCCGGTGATTGGGTGCCCGCAAGGGGCAGATTAGGGTCTGATCTGATGGGTAACAGTGACAGGTGGTGATAGGGGGTGATTGATGGGTGATTGATGGGTAATTAGTGGGTGTTTAGAGGAGAGAATAGATGTAAACACTGCGCTTGGGTGGTGATCTAATGTCGGATCTGCGGGCGATCTATTGGTGTGGGTGGGTGATCAGTTTGCCCGCAAGGGGCAGGTTAGGGGCTGATTGATGGGTGGCAGTGACAGGGGGTGATTGATGGGTGGCAGTGACAGGGGGTGATTGATGGGTGATTGACAGGTGATTGACAGGTGATCAGTGGGTTATTACAGGGAAGGACAGATGTAAATAATGACCTGGCGAATTGATAAGGGGGGGTCTGAGGGCAATCTGAGCGTGTAGGCGGGTGATTGGGTGCCTGCAAGGGGCAGATTAGGGTCTGATCTGATGGGTAACAGTGACAGGTGGTGATAGGGGGTGATTGATGGGTAATTAGTGGGTGTTTAGAGGAGACAATAGATGTAAACACTGCGCTTGGGTGGTGATCTGATGTCGGATCTGTGGGCGATCTATTGGTGTGGGTGGGTGATCAGATTGCCCGCAAGGGGCAGGTTAGGGGCTGATTGATGGGTGGCAGTGACAGGGGGTGATTGATGGTTGATTGACAGGTGATTGACAGGTGATTGACAGGTGATCAGGGGGGATAGATGCATACAGTACATGGGGTGGGGGGGTCTGGGGAGAATCTGAGGGGTGGGGGGGTGATCAGGAGGGAGCAGGGGGCAGGGGGGGGGGGGTAAAAAAAAATTGCGTTGACAGATAGTGACAGGGAGTGATTGATGGGTGATTAGGGGGGTGATTGGGTGCAAACAGGGGTCTGGGGAGTGGGCAGGGGGGGGTCTGATGGGTGCTGTGGGCGATCTGGGGCAGGGGGGGGGGGGAATCAGTGTGCTTGGTGCAGACTAGGGTGGCTGCAGCCTGCCCTGGTGGTCCCTCGGACACTGGGACCACCAGGGCAGGAGGCAGCCTGTATAATACACTTTGTAAACATTACAAAGTGTATTATACACTTTGTATGCGGCGATCGTCGGGTTAACATCCCGCCGGCGCTTCCGTATGGCCGGCAGGATGTTGCGGCGGGTGAGCGGCGCCAGGCGGAGGTGGAGGATCGCGTCACGGATGACGCGATCGCTCCGCCCATGCCCCTACAAGGACCGCCGCCATTTGTCAATACGGCGGTCCTTGCGGGGTCCACTTCCCGGCCGCCAATTGTCAATACGGCGGTCGGGAAGTGGTTAAACCTTATATAACAAATTCACAAGAAACCGGGATAAATTGTATATGCAATTGTATTGGTCATCCTCCTTAAAACATACCAACCCAACCCACTAAACCCCCTATGTGGAACACCACCTGGCCAGT
This sequence comes from Hyperolius riggenbachi, assembly GCF_040937935.1. Classification (NCBI taxonomy): domain Eukaryota; kingdom Metazoa; phylum Chordata; class Amphibia; order Anura; family Hyperoliidae; genus Hyperolius; species Hyperolius riggenbachi. The sequence continues at coordinate 139,196,600 of NC_090656.1, forward strand.
CCAACTTTCCTAAAGCTTGTTTTCTTCGTTATTGAGCCCAACAACACTGATGTATTATTGCTTCATGTTTTCCATATTACAGATATCTGCATAACGTTCTTCTTAACTAAGGATGATTACTTTGCAAAACACGTGTTGTATTCATCAATTTGGCTCAGTTACTCACGCTTCCAGGAACCTGGATTGGCTTATATGGTGTCCAAGGGTTTATCTTATGGCCATATGTGAAATCGTATTCCCGACCTGTACACCGCAAATGATGTCACCTCATAGCTATCCGCTATTACGCGGCCTTTACATGCGCCCGGGTACTTGTCACCTATAGCAGTCCTTTGCCTTATGCCTCCACGTGTTGCTTAGCCCGGTGCGGGCGTCCCCGCTCCTCCTGAGGCTTTCGGGCAACTCTGTTTCCCCCTACGCGTCTTTGAAATTGGCAGCCGCTGTGACATCAATGGCGGCTGATGCCGCTGGTATCACTCTGCCTCTTCGCTGGTACGGTGGCTAGGTAGGGCTAAAATAGGTCTACGCATTTCATCAGTCCTTCTGACTTTCTCAAGACCAAAAAATTCAAAAATTCTCAATGCTCCCTCTTGTGGTTCCTTTTATAACAGCAGTCCCATTTCCCATCACTTTGGTAATCTATATTAATATGGTGTCCACCTACTCCATCTTGTGGTTTTAATAGGCATTACTCACCCAATTTTTATTTTTATTTATTTCTAGCCTGTGAATCGTAATGGAACTATTTTGTTTTTACCTTATTGAACCTAATAGGGTTTGCATTTATTTTCCTTTCTATTACACTTCACACTTTTTTTGCGGAGAGAGGAGGGTCTCCACTGAAAGAAAGCCCGGCACACCCCCCCCCCCCCACACACACACACACACACACACACACACAGGACATCCTATATCCAAATTATATTCATATTTTTTTCATTTTAAGGACCTGAGTATCTTATCAAAATCCCCCCTCCTGGGGCTTATTTTCAATTGATAAATTCCCCTAAATTTCGATCCTGGTCTAGGCAACACCTGGAGGCATAAGGCAAAGGACTGCTACAGGTGACAAGTACCCTGGCGCATGTAAAGGCCGCGTAATAGTGGATAGCTATGAGGTGACATCATTTGCGGTGTACAGGTCGGGAACACGATTTCACATATGGCCATAAGATAAACCCTTGGACACCATATAAGCCAATCCAGGAACCAGGAAGCGTGAGTAACTGAGCCAAATTGATGAATACAACACGTGTTTTGCAAAGTAATCATCCTTAGTTAAGAAGAACGTTATGCAGATATCTGTAACATGGAAAACATGAAGCAATAATACATCAGTGTTGTTGGGCCCAATAACGAAGAAAACAAGCTTTAGGAAAGTTGGACTGGCCAGGTGGTGTTCCACATAGGGGGTTTAGTGGGTTGGGTTGGTGCAATAGTGGGAAACGGGTAGTATTTGTAATACGTTTTAAGGTGGATGACCAATACAATTGCATATACAATTTATCCCGGTTTCTTGTGAATTTGTTATATAACATACAAAGCGTTGTCAGGAATCTAAGAATCTCAGAGAATTTTTCAGGATGGGGAGAGAGATCTGTTCTTTGAACTCCATAGTGACTTCAGTACCGGAGTTGCTATGGTATTAAACTGAAATCTCGAGTGCCATGCACGACCTTTGGTATTTGGCAGAAAAGGGCCAATAAACAGTTCTGTTCATTAAGATAATATACAAAGAGCTCCTTAACAACCAATTGTAAATAATGTCACATTGATATTGTTCTGAAATGATGAAAGGAGAAGCTGAATTGCTTTCTATGACATGATTATTCCTCATTCAATCAATGGCAAATCATCCTGTTATTTTGAATATGTGATGACATGCAACTGGGAGATTGTAAAATTGGATTAATGCACATTAGTACATATTGCCAGGAATAACCATGGAAGAATAGTATGTTGATCTCACAGCTGCTGGCTAATTAATTGGCTAATAGTGGCTTTCATTTACTATCACTGCAACACTTACCCTCATTTCCCCTTGGCGACCCCACAGCCTGGAAGACTATCTGCCAGGGGTCAAAAGACAAGCATGGCCATCATGATCTCTCCCACCAATAATAAGATATGCCACATGTGATCTGGAGTATGGATCTTCCAGTTCAGTAAATCAGTACCTATTCAGTACAGAGACCTTGGGCAAGACTCCCTAACACTGCAACTGCGTACTGAGCATGCCCCTAGTGAATGTGGCTTGAGTACTTTGAGTCCGCCAGGAGAAAAGAGTAATGTAAATATTCTGTGCCTTGTCTCTGTGTTTGTATTGGGGGTAGGGTAAGTAGTCGGGAGTCCCTACAGCTTTAGGCCCTCCTTCCGTTGCAGTGACTGTCCCCCTTAAAGAGAACCTGAACTGAAAATAAAAAGTCAAAATAACCATACACAGGTCATACTTACATCCTGTGTAGTCTACTTCTCAATCTCTTTCTCCTTTCCTGTGTCCTGTTTGTCCAATGTGATCAATGGAAATCTCTGTCCTCCATTTTAAAAATGGCCATTACCCCATAACAGCTTCCTGGTCAGCACACTTTTAAACTGTAATATCACCCACTTGAGCCATAGGGAAACATGGACATTACCTTGCACATTCAGTTGTAACTGACAGCTACTGATACAGTATATAACTGACAGCAACTAGTATATTTCAGTTCTGACAAAATATTGTCAGAACTGTAAAGGTGGCCATACACTGGCCCGATTCGCGGCCGTTTCGACAGCAGATTCGATCCTGGGATCGAATCTGCTGCCAATCGTTCGCGCTAAACGCACCCGCCGATCCGATTTCCTCCCGAAATCGGATCGGTTCGTCGATCGCGCCGTGCGGGAAATTACCCTCGATCGCCCGCGGGTAGGGAGCGCGTCGCTAGCGGCGGCCGATCCGATCAGGTATACATTACCTGACGCTGGCTCCCGGGCGTCTTCTCCGCATCTTCTCCGCGCTGCACCCGCTCCATCCCGGCGCTTCATGTCACTGCAGTGACCAGGAAGTTCAAATAGAGGGCGCTCTATTTGAACTTCCTGGTCACGGAGTGACACAGGAAGCGGCGGGATGGAGCGGGTGCAGCGTGGAGAAGATGCGGAGAAGATGCCCGGGAGCCAGAGTCAGGTAATGTATGCGCGGGGGGGGGGGGGGGGACAGGCGGCAGCGGCGGCTCCACAGATTGTGATCGTTTCAGGCTGAAATCGATTCACAATCTGTTTGCAGTAAAGGCAGCCATACGATCCCTCTCTGATCAGATTCGATCAGAAAGGGATCTGTCAGCTGGTCGATCTAATGGCAAATCGACCAGTGTATGGCTACCTTTAGAGATCACTGTAAGAAGAAAATGGCGAGCTTCTGAGAGGAACTGGCGATGAGGTTAGTATGTAATATTAATAAATAAATAAATAAATAAATAATTTTACTTGCTTCAGGTTCCCTAAAGGTAATCACTAATGATCCAACCTTTTTCATGCAATTTTACCATTTCTATGTAATATAAGAGAACTGCCTTAATTATCCATTCAATATATTCACTCAATTTACCCTTATACTACATAGATTTGGTAAATTGGATGAAAAGGATTGGATCATTAGTGGCCATCTTTATAGTAATACCACTATGTGTGGCAAGTAGCATGTGTGCATTTGAGCTTAGCTACTTTAATTGAACTTTAAGACGCTTTTATGGCAAATATAAAAGGGTATCAAACCACAAAAACTGTCATACCAGTATAGTGGCATTTTCTTCAGAGATGTTGACAGGCTTAAAATCTCAGTATGATTACTTCTACGTTGAAGGTCAGCTGTGGCAACTAAACTAGAGGAAAATGTACAGGCAGATAAAACGGGTCCACAAGTAGAAAACACAGCAATAGTCACAGTTCACTAAAGTAATGTAGAGGGCAAGGCCAGATTTACAATTTTTCTGCACTTTAGCCCACTTTCTTGTGACTCCCCTTCCACGTGTAACATCCATGCACAGCAGCCCCCCTCTTTCATGTAAAGCTCTCTTGGGTAGCAGCTCCCCTCTTCCATGTGTTGCGCTACAATTTTACATATATGTAGTCCCTCCTCTTCTATGTCTGGCTGGCCCTTTTACAAAAGCCACCCCAGGTCTTGGACTATGTGGGCCTTACAAAATCTGATCCTGGTTAATGAATGCCATACTGACATTTTGGAAATGCTTAAAACTTGGCCTTGTCTTGCCTGGGTAAAGCTTTTTTCCCCCTCAGGTGCTTCTTTTTCCCCCTCAGGTACTTTTTATGGATTAGTTTAGTATAAGTCAGTATAAGGGTCATTGTAAATTTTGCTTGAGTTACACTTATTTTTAAGGGTTATTTAAAGTTTTAGTCAGTTATCCTAACATGCAGTTACCCTAGCCCAGGCAGTGCAAGAAATTGAACCTACTGTAAAGTCAGCAGAGGGCAGTTGTTTAAAGTAAAGTACAACTGAAGTGAGAGTGATATGGAGGCTGCCATATTTACTTCCTTTTAAACAATGCATGTTGATCTTTCAAGCATCAGTAGTTTCTGAATCACCCACCTGAAGGACTATGACTATGACTAAAAGTATTAGAGGCAGAGAATCAGCAGGACACTTTCGCACTTGTGCTCTGTGGGGAGTGTGGATGCAAAATTTAAGAGGGTCCTGGGCAGCGGTTGAGTTCTCCAGTCCGCTCTGTTCCCCGGAAACCTTAGGTAATTTGGCCAGTTGCAGCCAGTTGTGCTGTTCATTGCATGCGTGGCCCGGTCTGCAACATTCCCCTATCTTGCTACCATGTAGCAGAGGTATGCACGCAACCGGGCCACGAATGCCCAGAAAAGCATGATTGGCCAGGACTGTCCAAACTACGGGGGTGACCAAGGGACATCAGAGCGGACAAGGAGGATGGCGTGGGAGTCTACGAACCCCATAGGGCTGGAGGAAGCCCCAGGTAAGTATAAATGCTGCACTATCTACCATCTCAGGCTTCCTTTAAAACGAACCTGAACTCACAATGTCCTCTTTGCTCTAAAAGATAAGCAACAGCATAATATCCTTTAACCACTTCACCACTGAGGGGTTTTACCCCCTGAGCACCAGAGCAATTTTCACCTTTCAGCGCTCCTTCCATTCATTCGTCTATAACTTTATCATTACTTATCACAATGAAATGAACTATATCTTGTTTTTTCCACCACCAATTAGGCTTTCTTTAGGTGGGACATTATGCCAATAATTATTTTATTCTAAATGTGTTTTAATGGGAAAATAGGAATAATGTGGGAAATTTTTTTATTATTTTTCAGTTTTCGGCCATTATAGTTTTTAAATAATGCATGCTACTGTAATTAAAACCCATGAAATGTAATTGCCCATTTGTTCCGGTTATAAAACCGTTTAAATTATGTCCCTATCACAATGTTTGGCGTCAATATTTTATTTGGAAATAAAGGTGCATTTTTTTCAGTTTTGCATCCATCCCTAATTACAAGCCCATAGTTTATAAAGTAACAGTGTTATACCCTCTTGAAATAAATATTTAAAAAGTTCAGTCCCTAAGGTAACTATGCATTTTTTTTAATTGTAAATTTTTTAATTTTTTTTTAATTACAAAAAAAAAAAAAAAATGGGGAATGTGGGAGGTAATGAGTTAATTTTTTGTGTAACACGAATTTATTTATATGTAAAAAATGCTTAGGGTGTAGTTTTACTATTTGGCCACAAGATGGCAACAGTAACTTTTTGTTTATTGCGACCTGCGAGCGTCCGGAAGTATTAGGAGGCTGTGAGTGTTTGTTTTTTTTTCACAATGATTGCACTGCCCATCGGAGAGTAGTGGATCATTGCGGGGCTTAGATCAACAAACGGGAATGGATTTTCCCGTTCATTGATCTCTGGGCGAGCGGGCGGCGGCGTGTTTACTAGCGGCGGGCGGCGTTTTTACGAGCGGGAGCGCGGGCAGCGGCGGGAGCGCGGAAAGTACGGATTTCTCCGGCCCTGGGGGTTAAAGGATGGAAAAAGGGACGGAGAAATCTGTATTGGCGGGGGTAAAGTGGTTAAACAAAAACATTTCTTTGTTACAGCTGATACAAATCCTAAAATAAATCTGTATGGTTTCTACTTCCCGATTCACGGAAGCAGATATATGTTTAACATCCTGTGCTTTCCAATGAGATTATCTGCCATCTCTGCCATGGCAGTCATGTGACACAGGGGAGAGATCAAATTACAACTTGTGATTAGACACAAATGAGGGGGAAATAAACAGGCTAAACTCTCTAGATACATACAGGGAGAATTTCTGTATGTTTTCCTTTTGTCCTGTGCAAGATTCAATTAATCTAAAAAAAAAAAACAACAACAAAAATAAAACACTGCATTTCCTGCACTTGGGCCTAAGCATGACAGAAGTGAAATGTGATAAAAACGTAATCTACAACATAAAAATAATTCACTGTGTACAGCTTATTTAACTTCTAGCTTAAAATTGATGTATACTGTATTCCTCCTTTCTCCATTAATGTATTGTAAATATCTATTTACATTGTGCTGTAAGACAGGTACATCTGTTTTCTGTACACGTTAGAGCTTACAAAAGTCTATAGAGTAAACAGAGTGGAGAAAACCTTAATCAAGTTATATGAAAATCATTTTTTCTTTTCTTTGGTCTGTCCATACCCTACAGTATCAAAAGATGTTTTCTGAATAGATTTCTCCCTCTGTTTCAAAATGTAATCAGACATTGCTTTAGAGATTTGATTCAACAGAATATATCATACAACAATGAAAACTGCATAGACAAAAAGAAAAGGGTGGCTGTTAACCCAATATTTTATTGCACAAACATTAGAGGCAAGTGGTGCAAACAAGTGAATCCTTTAGCTCTCAATAGGCCTGATGCATGAAGCCACAGTAATATTGCATGGTACTAACGCTAGCAGAGTACTATGTGTTGCACAATTAGCAATAGGCCCCATTCATGCTTTAAAAAAAGTTCCATTCCTGGAACGGATCCTAACAGATTCTAATGGATCCAATGTTAACCTATGGATCCACATACGTCCGTTCAAACGGATCCGTTCCGCACAATGCGCTGAATGGAACGCAAGTTTCTTACAGCACCAAATTTTCCAGACCGATGAGCCCAGCAGAAGGGAAACGTAAGCTTTAGTGCTGCATTAAGGGCAATGAGAAAACAAGACCGTTCTAAATAGAAAAATACACTTTGGGGGTGGGAGTCTGGTGGGGATGTGGGGAAGCTGAACGGCAGCAGCGTAATGGAAATGGAGTGGTAACGGAGTGAAAACAGATCCGATCGACCGGTGATCAGATCCGTTTTCATGGATTCATTTGCAATTCCAACGCAAGTGTGAAACGGGCCTTAGCCACATTACCTGGGTACCTTGTTTAACGTGTGTTATCACAGCAATGATCACGCTACTCGTGTACTGTGGGTCACACTAATTGCGCAATGTTTGGTACTCTGCTGGTGTTAGTACTGGTAATATTGCTGTGTGTAGGCAATGCATGATAATTTTACCATAGGTTCATGCATTAGGTCCAATGAGGTTTATTCACTAATGGTGATTAAAATTTGTATGCACAGACAGCACATGTAAATTTTACAGAGAGCTACACACTTACGCAATTTGTATAACTTGTGTTATACACACACTACACCCGACACATGCATTGCTTATGTAGTGTACGTTACACTCAGAGGCGTAACAATAGAGGATGCTCAAGGCCTTTTTGGGGGCAGGAGGGGTCGCAACATAAGAGGAGAGTTTGGCAGATCAGCGGGGAGGGGGGACATTCCTCCCCCCTCCCTCACCTCGGTCTCTCCTCTTAGCGCTCCCCCTCCTGCAATCATTAGTGGCCAGGGCTGGAGCTACCATAGGAAAAAATTGGTAATTGCCCCAGGGCCTGTAGGGGCCCCCAAGGTGTCCCTCCCGATCTTAATTGTTGCTCCCAGGGACTCTGCAGAGTCTGTTAAGTTGGGAGGTGATTGGGGGAGGGTCAGCAGCCAGCTCAGGGGCCCAGGAGGGAAATTTGGCTGCAACAAATAACCTCTAATGATGCTTTTTGGTCGGGGTGTCTGTTGGGGGGCCCCCAGGCTAATCTTGCCCTAGGGCCCAATTGTTACTTGAACCGGCCCTGTTTGTGGCAGCGGGTTGCGGTGGCAGGCTGGATACATACCTCCATTGCGTTGGAGGTTCCCATCAGTAAGTGCTTCATGTTACTTCCTGTGTAAACAGCTGGTAGCATGAAGCTCTTACTGATCGGAAACCTCCTGCGCGATGGAGGTATGTATCCAGCCTGCCGCAGCCGCCCGCTGCCACTAATGATTGCAGGAGGGGGAGCGCTAAGAGGAGAGACCGAGGTGAGGGAGGGGGGAGGAATGTCTCCACTCCCTGCTGATCTGCCAAACTCTCCTCTTATGTTACGACCCCTCCTGTCCCCCCAAAAGGCCCTGAGCGGGCAGGGGGAGGCCGGGATTTTTTTTTTTTTGCAGGGGGGCCCGGGGATTTCTAGTTACACCCCTGGTTACACTGTTTGTAAAATGTAAGTTACACAAGCAGCACACGTGTGTATAATGTGCTTCGCGCAAACAACATAATGCCCTTGACATAGTTTTAGTAACATCCAGTAAAATCTACATACACTGTCTGGGCACTCAAATGTACTACCCACTAGTGAAAAGACTTCAATGAGACTTCTACACCTGTCAGATAGTCTTGCCACTTTCCACTCAAAAATACATAGTATGTATAGGCAACCCAGTGATAATTTAACTTTGTTTCTGTCTGGTAGTCCAGTCAAGAATGATTATGCAGTGGATCTCATTTAGCCCTTTCCCTGCCAGCCGATTTTTCAAGAAGGGGACTGCCAGGTGCCAGCCTCCTCCCTAAGTGAAATGATTATTTCTACAAATGATATTGGCATGGGATTTTGTTGTCCGGCCATCACTACTATGATTTTTACTCCACCGTCTTGAGTATATGACTGTCTATCCACTGTTTCTTCCTTCATGTCTCTCTTACTCTTCACATGAGCAAAACAGAACTCACCCTCTTTCCACACACCATCTCTCTCTGCCCCCCTATTGTAATTACTGTAAATACACAACACCCCAATAAAACCAAAAACCAGGCAAATAAAGCGATCAATGCATGTATATATATATATATATATATATATATATATATATATATATATATATATCAGTGTTCTCCCCAGGATCAATCAGCCGGGCGGAGCGCCCGGGTAAGTTTCATTACCGCCCGGCTGATGAGACTGCATGTCCCGTTGTCTCTGAGCCCAAGTAAAATAAGTTACTGCCCGGCTGATAAATCTGCGCGTCCCTGTCATCGCGAGCCGCAAGTGTCCGGCTGTCAGAGATGCGGAGATGCGCTGCTTCCCCTCTACACTCGAGATCTCGCGCTTCCCGGCGAGCTCGTGCTTTGATAGGCGTAGCAAACCGGCATGACGTTAGAGCTAGCCGCCTTCTGCAGAGCCGTGTGCCGCGTGCAATCCGTGCATGTCTGTGAGCTGTGCAGGGACGTTTGTGGAGAGAGAGGCATGTGCGCAGCTCACTGACAGATGAATATCCATTTTGCTCCATATGCAGGCTATGAGATTATAAATATATACCCGGCCCGCAGTGGTTGGCAGCGCGGCGCTGGCTGGCAGAGGTGGATGGTGTGCTCCGGGTGATCAGCAGGGCTGTGCCCTGTCTCGCAGCACGGAGCAGGTACTGAAGCTCGGGGAGACCTTTGGGGAACAGCCGAGGATGAATGTGAGGAGTGATCTGCTGCCATGGTATCTAAGAGGGGGGGCCTACCTATCCACCCCACTAGTCTGACCTACCTACCCACCCCACTAGCCACTAGTCTGACCTACCTACCCACCCCACTAGCCACTAGTCTGACCTACCTACCCACCCCACTAGTCTGACCTAACTACCCACCCCACTAGTCTGACCTACCTACCCACCCCACTAGCCACTAGTCTGACCTACCTACCCACCCCACTAGCCACTAGTCTGACCTAACTACCCACCCCACTAGTCTGACCTACCTACCCACCCCACTAGTCTGACCTACCTACCCACCCCACTAGCCACTAGTCTGACCTACCTACCCACTCCACTAGCCACTAGTCTGACCTACCTACCCACCCCACTAGCCACTAGTCTGACCTACCTACTCACCCCACTAGCCACTAGTCTGACCTACCTACCCACCCCACTAGCCTGACCTACATAACCACCCCACTAGCCACTAGTCTGACCTACCTAACCACCCACCACACTAGCCACCAGCCTGACCGACTTACCCACCCACTAGCCACCAGCCTGAACTACTTACCCACCCCACTAGCCCCCAGCCTGAATTACTTACCCACCCACCCCACTAGCCACCAGCCTAAACTACTTACCCACCCACCCCACTAGCCACCAGCCTGAACTACTTACCCACCCACTAGCCACCAGCCTGAACTACTTACCCACCCACCCCACTAGCCACCAGCCTGAACTACTTACCCACCCACTCACCCCACTAGCCACCAGCCTGAACTACTTACTCACCAATGCCACTAGCCTGAACTACTTACCCACCCACTTACCCCACTAGCCACCAGCCTGACCTGCTTACCCACCCACCTCACTACTAGCCTGACCTTCTTACCAACCCACCCACCCCACTACTAGCCTGACCTACCTACCCACCCCACTAGCCTCCAGCCTGACCTAGTAACCCTCCCACCCCACTAGCCACCAGCCTGACCTACACCCCACTAGCCTGACCTACTTACCCACCCACCTCACTAGCCACAGCTTGACCTACTTACCCACGACACCGTTACATTACAGTTGGCTACGCCCATGTAATGGTTCCACCCATTTTCCAGCACACGTCATGGCCACGCCCATTTTACCCCACCCGGCTACTTTTTCATGCCACCCGGCTGAAAAAAATTTCTGGGGAGAACACTGTATATATATATATATATATATATATGTGTGTGTGTGTGTGTGTATATATATATATCTTGAACCCGACCCTTTCTCATACATGATGCTACTAAATGCTTGTATATGCTCTCCTTGTTTCCTGATGGAACTAAGGGACTGCACACCTAGATTTGGAATTATTTTGCTTGAGGAATATTTGACAAATGAGAAGAGGAAGTTCAGCATTAGCTTAAACACTCTAGATACCAAACAGTGTTGTCCTAATGTAACATACACTTAAAGAGTAACAAGAGCTTAAAAATTCAAAAAATTCATGTACAGCTCCATGTCTGTGCTGCCTGCCAGGCAGGGCCGGCCCGCTCATGAGGCGGGGTGAAACATTTGCCTCAGGCGGCAGATCTGGGGGGCGGCACCCGCCTGTCCATGGACGCTGGGGGCCACCCGCCGAGCTAGAGGGGTAGCAGGCAGAAAGGGGGTATTGGGCCTAGCGGCGGGGAGGGGTCCCTCACCTGGGTCCCCCGATCTGCGCTCCTCCTCCAGCGTTAAGTACAAGCCTGCATATGATGAAGAGGCAACGGGCGGGGGAATCACTCACCTCTTCCGCGTTCCATCGCGTGCTCCACTGACGTCACTTCCGGCAACGCCGCCCACTGCATTGTAAGTGGACGGCCTTGCAGGAAGTGACGTCAGTGGAGTGTGTTATAAACTGTTCTTATCACCTTGCTTCGACACCATCGTCTCACAGACTGTGAGATCACTTGACTCTCCACACAGCAAACAGTAGATATAGACTTTCTCAGGCTTCTTCAATGTTTACGTTATTTATTCAGGAAACAGGAATACAGATAGATACATTCATCTCCTGGCAAAGCAGACTTCCATGTTGCGTTACAGCTGCTTGAGTATCTTCCTACTGAAGATACCCAGGTCTTCTTGTGTCTACTCTATGTTACAGCTAGACTACCTATGTACAGCATACATTATATCAGATTACAGAAAGGAATAACATGCTTAGAGGTCCAAGTCGGCCTTGCGAGCTAGTGCAGAAGGAAGAAGCAGAAGTGAGTTCTCCATCGCTCGCTCCAGATTTAATACCGACTAGGAAAGAGTTAAATATGACATCATCTTCGCCACCCCCTATATCAGTCTATTGGTGGACCCACTCGTGGTGTCATCATACACACCTACTTGATTAATAATCAATGAGGCGTTTGGCCTATATGCAGGACCGTGGATGTTTAGTAAACATGGCCAATGTTTTCTGTTCCTGTTGAGGTCAGAGTGGCCGATGGCCTTCTTTTAGGAACATGTTCTCAGTATCTGCGTGTATCCTCTGCTACACGCAGACCCTGAGATGCCTCTGCCTGCATCACAAAACCTCTATTTATTTTAAAGACATACACTGCGGACAAGCCTTTTACATAAAACTCAGGCCAAGTAACTGAGGCCTACTTAAATTATAACAATCCCCCCTAAAACGGCTTGACCCGCAGATCCCAGCGTCTAAACCTCTCCCAGTACCTGGTTTCTTTTCTTTTATGTTTCACTCTTCGATGTTCGTGCTCACACAACTTCTCTGCTCTAGGCGATTACCCCTGGAAGAGAGAGAGCAAGACCTCTTGGTCTTCCTGTAACCAGGCTCTCTGGGGGGGCCCTACTTCTAAGTCCCTCTATACCACATGCTCAGCATTTGCGTCACTTCCGTATCACTCACAAACTTGCATGACCACAGAAAAGTGAAACTCGTTTGGTTGTTACTCAAGGGAGCAGTGCCAGGTGCCTTCTAAAAGAACGCCTTTATACAATCAGCTCCATCACAGGTACTACTAAACCTATACCCGTAACCCTGTATATCCCTTAATTTGAAAATATCGGTTCAGGAGATTGTTTATGAGGCACCAATCTCTGAACCAGGTTAATTTGTTTTACGTAATTTTAAAACGCAACCTCACCTGGATAATGATGACTAAAGTTGTCATCCCCATCCAGACGACCAGTGGGTGTAGAAAGAACTTTGGAACCGCAGAGGCCCAGTCCGAGTGTCCCTGGAACATCACCGGAACCTTTGTCCACCAGGTCAGACTGGAACTCACCTGCTCATTTTTGTATTCTACCTCGTGAAGATCACCTGTATCATGGTGAAATCGTACCTCTAGCTTAGTGTACTGTTTGTTTAACCTTTGTAACAAAATGTGGTCGTCTTGGATCAAAACCTGTTCCCCTTTGTCCCATGTCGTGTTCTCTTTCAGGACGGGAACTACCCGTGAAACTTTGCACTTTAGAGTTCTCTTAACAATTTGAGAAACAACGTCATCCAACCTGGATGACTGGATCCATATGGGATCTCCGCCCCCACAATATGTTCCCCTTGGAAACTCCCCCTTATCGGAACAATTATGAGAATATACCTTGAATGTATCATTAGAACTTATGTTAAAAAACCAAACCTTTCCTTCAGCCACCGGAACTATCGGTTGGGCTTCAGGGTGGATCTTTTGAATGGTAGCCTCGCATTCTGCGTTATTGAGCCTGCAGGCTTCTTCACTAAATTTGACTTGCCCCGGCCAACGCAGGTACTTCTGCAAGAATTGCCCGCATGAGGACAACTCTACTTGCTTCACCTCCCCGTCTAGCACCAAAAAAGGTTGACCTCTCAGGTCCTGGTGTAAGACCCGGGTTGAGGTGGGAACTAAGGAAGTGGCGGTGCCTAAAGGAATGTTGCACCGTTTCCATTTGTTCACCCAAACATCTCGAAGCTGCCATGCAAAAGATCCTTCTCCAGAAAAATTAATATATCTCCCCTTGTCCAATCTCAGTTGGACAGGATCTTTAAGCATCTCCCTGACAAAATATGCCCCCAACCGTCCTGATTGGACCTCTTCCCCCCTTACGTCCTGAGGCAAAATATGTACCTGAGGTCGGGAAGACATTCCTTTCTGCAATCTTTCAATTAAGAGTACCTCTTCACTTACCCAACTATCATGAGGATAAGCTGCTGCATATGGACTGTGTAATATCGTCCCCTGTTGTGACCCGTGTGGTGTGAATGGGGTTCCCTGTGTGGGCTTTCCCTCCCCCGGGACCGCTCTCCCCACCCTCTTTGTCACCTGGAAATGTGGCTTGATCTCTATTTTTACTTCTTGTTTCGAGAACCACCCACCCTCGGCTTTCCAGCCTTTACGTGTGTAAAGTTGTTTCAGAGGCACTCTCTGTTGGTAGCTCCAGAGTGTGATGTTGTCCCCCGCGTCTCTCCGGCAGGAGAATTGACGCCTCCTGCTCATTCCTCTCCAATCTGGAACCATCTCACTCTGCATAACCAAGACAAGGTACCCCTGAATCACACACTCCACCTTTTGCACGTACCCATTGTACTGCAATGTACCTTTTAACAAACCTTTGGATCGGTGCATCGATTCTGGGAGTGTGGCATTCAATAGCAGATTTACACTACCATTAAATTCCCACTGCCCGCACACTTGACCCTTCAGACCTTTCACCCACCTTGTGCCATGAAATTTGCTTTCTCCTGGCACAAGTGCTCTTTTTCTCCGTCCCTGCATGGTCCATCTGTGCCAAGCGGAGGGAGGTGTGAAAGGATCAGTACCTTTGTCACCCAACATTAACATGCTTGGGCCTTGCATTCTCATTAACCCCTTATTATACATGAGAATGTCCTCTCTTCGTTCTCCTAGGACGGAATGGCAACCTAGGATCACCATCAGCATGGTACTCTTCATTATAAAAGCACCACCTTGGGAAAGAAAAACATTAGCACTTTGCATTATGCTTTGCTCCGACAGTTTTGTTAGTCTCTTTCCGATCTCCGAAATCTCGTGTTTTAGTCTCTTTCCAATTTCAGGAATCTCGTGTTTTAGTCTCTTTCCGATTTCAGGAATCTCGTGTTTTAGTCTCTTTTCGATTTCAGGAATCTCGTGTTTTAGTCTCTTTCCCATTTCAGGAATCTCGTGTTCCTCCAAGCTTAGATCGGCATCTGGAACCTTTCGCTTATCCGACTGACATCTCCATCTTTGCTGCCAGCACTGCAGCTGTCTCAATTCCATATTGCCAAACACCTGAAATCGAAATACAAACAAATCAATTCTTATTAATGATTTGGGATTCGCCCTGCGGCTTGTACTCTTTACACTTTAAATTGATCAATATATACCGTAATTGATCTCGTTGCTTTATGGTTCTCATGAACTCTGTTTACTCTTATTGGTAGATTGGAGTTAAACTTCACCCCCCTACCTCAGTACTATCCTCAGTACTTACCTGTTTACAATATGCTCCCTCGGACTTCACCTATGGAAGCTCGCTTCACCTTTGGAAGCTCTCACCCCATTGCAGCTCACTCCACATCCCCCCTTATCTGTCCATGCGCGGCCGTCACATGCACAGATTACGGATGCCACACCTGATGCTGCTTTGCAGGTGAGCCTGCAATCCTCTTACTCATTATCGCATTTACTTATCTAGAACTTCATCGCGATACCAGCTCTGCTAGAAGTTCTGTGTGTTGTACCCTCTGACCAATGTTTGCCGTGCCACTACCCCCAGACTTCACAAAAAAACGGCTGCCTCCCTGTAGGAAGGAGCACTTTGCACTTAAACTACACAGGGTGCAGGGCTAAGCATACCAGCGTCGCATGCCTGTATGCAGATCCCTGAATACCCACATGGTAGGTAGTCACATGGCAAACAGCGTACTGATACACTGTCACTCTGTAAACGGCAATTCTATCATCTGTATAATTGCCCCATGAACTGCTGTCAGTCCTAGTTCATTGTGCTACAAATGATAGGAGCTGGAAAAAACATATTTGACCAATCAGTGGACGAAAAAAAAACGCACAAAAAAACCGCTCCAGCCCAGCATAGACCTCCCAGTCCAGCTCTGGCTCTGTCCACGACAAAACCGGAAAAAACGTTACCGCTCTGCAACAGCGGCGACGGAAACCCGTATTGGTCAACTCCCTTTTTTCCACCTCCGGCACCCCCCCCCTGATGCGCTGTCCCCCCTTTTCTATTGGGAACTTATGCTGCACCACCCATTAAGGTGCCCCACTTACAGGAATAATCCTATAAGCAACTCAGTACAGACCCTTTCCTGATCTGCACGGTTACGTGTGTCCCTGCACCTAGCTGGGAAACACTTCCTATTCTGGCATTCCTCTCCATGGACCCAGGGAAAAGCTCTGGGGAAATACTTTGAGAACCGAGACACCCAGGAGAATGTCTCTGTATTTCTACCCCCCTTCCTTTCAGCTGCTCTGCCCGGAGCCGCGAGCACAGCCTGACGTGACGTGGATCCCCCAGCCCCTCCTCCCCCCCTGCCATGACGTGTGGGGGCCATGACTCTCGGGGGCGGGCTCTCTCCACTGCCGCCATTTTGAGTCCTGGACTGCCAGCTAAGATGGCTGCTCCCATAGCAGCCTCTGGTTCCTATATCTTAGGAGAGAAAACAAAATACACACAGAACAAACATTGTTATGCATAGTTACACACAGCATCGATACCTTTTACCGAGAGTCAGCCTTCCGCTACCTATCCTCTCTGGGATGCTTGCCAAACTTGAGACCAACCGCGTCACAGCTGCAATGCTAAATATTTTACATCCTAGCATCACCCAGGAACGTGGAACCCTCTCTCTCCTCACAAAACATCTGCAGTTTATCTCTGCCATAACTCAAACTTACTCAAGTTTAACTCTAAACCATATTAACAGCTAATACTGCTGAAACGCACAACAGACAAACTGGCTAAACAACATAACAGATACAGATATTTACAAGCATGCTAGCAGCTCTGACTGGAAATACGAGAAACTTGCAGAACATCTCACAAACAGAAAGACACTCGATTTCCTCTTCTATCCCCTCTCCCTCCCATCCAGTACTAACTTATCTCCTGCTGCGGGGGACCCCCCCCCCCTGCTCTATCTGGACATTCTTCCCAGCCTCTGTAGAGACGGGGAGAGAAGAGAAGAGAAAAAAAAAACCAATCGACTTTTTTCCAGCAAAAACATGCCTGAAACAAATGCAGAAATAACCACCACGTAAATATGCAACACAGGAAACTTGAATCCGAAGAAACCAAACAAAACACATAAACTCTGACAACCGCACCCTGCATTTACAAGATGCGAAGCCCGCAGCCTCCACGCTGCAATTAACACAAAATAAAACAACATAAATCAAACTTGCCTGAGCAGCAGATTCTTGGCCATACATCAGCATTCCCGCAACTTCACCTGCGAAACTTCCATGGACTCCGGAACTTTCTGAGCGTTTAATCACCGTCATCTCCGTCCCCACACTGGACTGGCTCAGTGGATCGACATCTCCCACAGCGAGTTGCGAGCTGGCCCCGGAGTGTCCCGTTCGACCCATATTTCGGCTGGTGACTACAGTGCACAATGTAGTCACAGTGTAACGTCCAAGAGTTTCGCCGCTGATTTCTCGAATCGCTGCTCGAGTGCTTGGCTCCCACACACTCACACCAGCTTATCAGTATCAGCTTGATAAGCTTTACAGTCTATTCCGCTTGTTTTGCTGTGGAATATCTTGAAACCAATTTCTTCGGCCCCGACCCCGTCTGCCTGTATTGCTAGGCAGGGAAGGATTTCAGGCACCACTGTTATAAACTGTTCTTATCACCTTGCTTCGACACCATCGTCTCACAGACTGTGAGATCACTTGACTCTCCACACAGCAAACAGTAGATATAGACTTTCTCAGGCTTCTTCAATGTTTACGTTATTTATTCAGGAAACAGGAATACAGATAGATACATTCATCTCCTGGCAAAGCAGACTTCCATGTTGCGTTACAGCTGCTTGAGTATCTTCCTACTGAAGATACCCAGGTCTTCTTGTGTCTACTCTATGTTACAGCTAGACTACCTATGTACAGCATACATTATATCAGATTACAGAAAGGAATAACATGCTTAGAGGTCCAAGTCGGCCTTGCGAGCTAGTGCAGAAGGAAGAAGCAGAAGTGAGTTCTCCATCGCTCGCTCCAGATTTAATACCGACTAGGAAAGAGTTAAATATGACATCATCTTCGCCACCCCCTATATCAGTCTATTGGTGGACCCACTCGTGGTGTCATCATACACACCTACTTGATTAATAATCAATGAGGCGTTTGGCCTATATGCAGGACCGTGGATGTTTAGTAAACATGGCCAATGTTTTCTGTTCCTGTTGAGGTCAGAGTGGCCGATGGCCTTCTTTTAGGAACATGTTCTCAGTATCTGCGTGTATCCTCTGCTACACGCAGACCCTGAGATGCCTCTGCCTGCATCACAAAACCTCTATTTATTTTAAAGACATACACTGCGGACAAGCCTTTTACATAAAACTCAGGCCAAGTAACTGAGGCCTACTTAAATTATAACAGAGTGCACGATGGAACGCGGAAACTCTGCCCAGTTGGTCACCGAGTGACTGGGATTAATATTCAAAAAAGTGGGTGGAGCCTACAAAAGCTAATCAAAATTCACCTAATGATTTTCAAGGGGAATACAGAACGACCTGCCGATACGAACGGCATGGATTCTGTGTTTCCATAGGAACAAGTCAAAAAAAAATTCAAATTGGACTTGTAGTTTTTGAGAAAATCAATTTTAAAAAATTCAAAGACTGGTTTATAAACTTGTACAAGCAGGCAAAGAGGACAGAGGTGACACAGAGGGGGACACTGGAAGCACAGGGGGCACAGAGGAGGTACAAGGGACAGAAATGGCACAATGTTCCGACTTAAGAACAGATTCAGGTTAACAACAAACCTGCAATCCGTATCTCGTTCGTTAACCGGGGACTACCTGTATTTCATTGCTGCCATTTTTGCACTGTTAATGGCACAAGACTCAAACCTGGTCCAGAAAAGGAATGGAGCCTAAGCCAATAAGATCTGTTTCATTTCAATGCAAATTATTGATGTCAAAGACCACAAAGCTCACAAACTAGGTAATTGAGCAATTGAGTGTTAGGGTTAGAAAAAGTGGGCAGAGCCAACACCAGCCAAATACATACCCGGGCAACGCCGGGTCATCAGCTAGTTAGCCTATATATAAAATGAACCATGTTAGCCCTTATATAAAATGCAGCATGTTAGCCCATATAGAAAATGCAGCACGTTAGCCCATATAGAGAATGTAGCACGTAAGCCCATGTAAAAAGTGCAGTCCATATATAAAATGCAGCATGTTAGACCATACGGAAAATGCAGCACATTAGCCTATATAGAAAATAAGTAGGTTAGCCCCAAAATACAATGAGCACGTTAGCCCATATAGAAAATGCAGCCCATATAGAAAAAGAAGCATGTTAGCTCTTATATAAAATGCAGCATCGTAAACCATGTACAAAATGCAGCACATTAGCCCACATAGAAAATGCAGCATCTTGAACCATACATAAAATGCAGCATGCTAGCCCATATACAAATTACAGCACGCTAGCCCATATGCAAAATACAGCACGTTAGCCCAAAATGCAGCCCATATATAAAATTAGCCCTGATATAAAATGCAGCATCTTAGCCAATATACAAAATGGATCATATTGGTCCATATATTAAAATGCAGCATGTTAGCCAATATACAAAATGCAGCATGTTAGCCCATATGAAAAAATAAGCACGTTAGCTCTCTGATATATGAAAAAGGCAGCACGTTACCTCTGATATGAAATGCAGCATTTTAGCCAATATACAAAATGCAGCATGTTAGCACATATACAAAATGTAGCATATTGGTCCATATATAAAATGCAGCACGTAAGCCAATATATAAAATGCAGCACATTGCACGTTAAACCATATGGAAAAGCAGCATTTTAGACCATATACAAAATGCAGCAACGTTAGTCCTGAAATAAAATGCAGCATTTTAACCAATAAACAAAATGCAGCATATTGACCCATATATAAAATGCAGCACATTAGCCAATATACAAAATGCAGCACGTTAGACCGTATGGAAAATGCAGCACTTTATCCCATATGGAAATTGCAGCAATGTTACATGTGGCATTTGCACCACGGTTTCCTAATTGAAAGTTTCAGGACGGAGGGGTGGAGCACAGCACCACAGCAGCAAATAGCAGGAGCATGTCAGGAGCATCACATCTCTGGCACCCAACACAGAAAGCAGCAAGAAGGCATGACAGCCAGGTGGACTGGTACAGATGTGGGGGAGGAGCTAATCGTGTGGTCGTTGTGTTATAGCTGCATTTTCTAGTGCATCGGTGCAGCCGGCCCAGGGTGAAATGTCCCCCCTTTGCTAGCTGTACACTTCAGGGGGACCGCCATGGGTCTCCATGAGGCTCGCAGCACCCCCCCGAATCGCCGGAAAAGAGAATAGGGCACCATAGCATCCACTATGGCTCCTATTGTGATTCCTATGCCACTTGTGCTAGAGGAGGGAGAACTCAGTGTGAGTGCTGGGGAGAGGGAGAGGTCAGGATGGGTGCTGGGAGAGGTCAGTGTGGGTGTCAGGGAAGGGAGAGGTCAGTGTGTGTGTGTATGGGGGGGGGGAGTGGATGAGGGAGAAGTTACTGTGGGTGCCGGGGGTGGGGGGTGTCAGTGTGTGTGATTGGGCGAGGGAGAGGTCAGTGTGTGTGTGTATGGGGGGAGGAGTGGATGAGGGAGAAGTTACTGTGGGTGCCGGGGGTGGGGGGGTGTCAGTGTGTGTGATTGGGGGAGGGAGAGGTCACTGTGTGTGTGTATGGGGGGGGAGTGGATGAAGGAGAAGTTACTGTGGGTGCCGGGGTGGGGGGTGTCAGTGTGTGTGATTAGGGGAGGGTGAGGTCAGTGTGTGTGTGTATGGGGGGGGGTAGTGGATGAGGGAGAAGTTACTCTGGGTGCCGGGGGTGGGGGGGTGTCAGTGTGTGTGATTGGGGGAGGGAGAGGTCACTGTGTGTGTGTATGGGGTCGGGGGGGGGAAGTGGATGAGGGAGAAGTTACTGTGGGTGCCGGGGGTGGGGGGGGGGTGTCAGTGTGTGTGATTGGGGGAGGGAGAGGTCAGTGTGTGTGTGTATGGGGGGGGGGGAAGTGGATGAGGGAGAAGTTACTGTGGGTACCGGGGTGTCAGTGTGTGTGATTGGGGAGGAAGAGGTCAGTGTGTGTGTGTGTGTATGGGGGGGGGGGAGTGGATGAGGGAGAGGTTACTGTGGGTGCCGGGGGTGGGGGGCGTCAGTGTGTGTGATTGGGGGAGGGAGAGGTCAGTGTGTGTGTGTATGGGGGGGGGGGAGAAGTGGATGAGGGAGAAGTTACTGTGGGTGCCGGGGGTGGGGGGGTGTCAGTGTGTGTGATTGGGGGAGGGAGAGGTCAGTGTGTGTGTGTATGGTGGGGGGAAGTGGATGAGGGAGAAGTTACTGTGGGTGCTGGGGGGTGTCAGTGTGTGTGATTGGTGGAGGGAGAGGTCAGTGTGTGTGTGTATGGGGGGGAGGAAAGTGGATGAGGGAGAAGTTACTGTGGGTGCTGGGGGGTGTCAGTGTGTGTGATTGGGGGAGGGAGAGGTCAGTGTGTGTGTGTGTGGGAGGGGGTGCATGAGGGAGAAGTTACTGTGGGTGCCGGGGGGAGTGATCAGTGTGTGATTGGGCGAGTGAGAGGTCAGTGTGTGTGTGTATGGGGGGAGGAGTGGATGAGGGAGAAGTTACTGTGGGTGCCGGGGGTGGGGGGGTGTCAGTGTGTGTGATTGGGGGAGGGAGAGGTCACTGTGTGTATGGGGGGGGGAGTGGATGAGGGAGAAGTTACTGTGGGTGCCGGGGTGGGGGGTGTCAGTGTGTGTGAACCAGGGGTGACTCTCTTGGGAGATTCACTATGAACTCACACGTAGGCAGCAGTGTGGTAGATTATGCTGTCACAGACACAGATCCCATAAACATCAATGCCCTCATAGTCACCCCTGAAACACACCTGTCAGACCACAGCCAAATCCTGCTGTACCTGAAATCCACCGACAAACCAACCACACAGCAGCCTCATCAGACCGGTCTCTACAAGCTGCCACCACCCCTCAAATGGCCCAAACAGTCTGCCACCGAATACACCAACATGACCAAAACTGCCAAAATCCAAGAACTGCTGACAAACTTTTATAACAACCCATATGAACCAAACCAACAAGGTGTCAGCCATGCAGTGAAGGACTTCAGTAACATCCTACATACCATGGCAGTACAAGCAGGCCTCAAGCAGACCAACTTCAAGAGATCCACAAATAAACAGTCCCAAAAATGGTTTGACAGTGAATGCAAGGCTCTACGTAATTCGCTAAGGGCAGCCTCTAACCAAAAACACAGAGACCCCAACAACCGAGACCTAAGGGAAACCCATGACCACCTACAGAGACAATACAAAGACACCCTCAGGCAGAAAAAACAGAGCCACATCTCCCACAAACTCCAACAGCTGGAGGACTCCCTCCAAGACAACTCATTCTGGGAGACCTGGAACCATATCAGTGCAAAGCCTAAAAAAAGCCCTCTTCATATCCAAAATGGCCACATCTGGCTCCACTACTTCAGGAACCTCTACAAAGACATCCCAGAAAATGCCCAAACCCTGGAGCAGAAACAAATAGCCGCAAAACTAAAGGACATGGAGGAGACAATCAAGGACTTTCAAAACCCTCTGGATACACCAATCACGGTGCAGGAAATAAGAGAAAGAACAAAGTTGATAAAATGTAAGAAGGCTAGCGGTACCGATGGCATCCTGCCAGAGATGATCAAATACAGCCCCCCGGACATACATGAGGCACTCGCAAGACTATTCAACCTTATCCTGAGTGCGGGCTCCTTTCCTCAGGCCTGGAGTGAAGGCCTCATAACACCCATCTACAAGAATGGAGACAGATATGATCCAGCAAACTACAGAGGAATCTGTGTCAGCAGCACACTGGGGAAACTGTTTAACAGCATCATCAATAAGAGGATCCTCTCCTTCCTCACACAGCAGGACGTACTCAGCAAAAGCCAAGCCGGGTTCATGCCAAACCACCGCACAACCGACCACATCTACACACTGCACAGCCTCATCAAGACCCATGTCCACAGCTCACGTGGCAAAATACACGCTTGCTTTGTTGATTTTAAGAAGGCGTTTGACTCAGTGTGGCACCCAGGCCTTTTCCTAAAACTCCTAGAGAGTGGAATAGGAGGAAAAACCTATGATGTCATCAAGAGTTCATATACTGGGAACCAATGCAGTGTGAAAGTAGATGGGAAGAGAAGTGCGTTCTTCAAGCAGGGTCGAGGAGTCAGGCAGGGCTGCAGTCTGAGCCCAACACTCTTTAACATATACATTAACCAACTGGCTGTAGCCCTGGAATCCTTCCCAGCTCCAGGCCTCCTCCTGCATGACCGTGAGGTGAAGTTCCTGCTGTATGCAGATGACCTTGTGCTGCTCTCCCCAACAGAGAAAGGACTACAGGACAGCCTGTCAGTATTGGAGACTTTCTGTACCACATGGGCACTGCCCATCAACCCAAAGAAGACAAAAGTGATGGTGTTCCAGAGGAAGAATGGAAATAAAACCCCTACCTCCTCATTTATATTAAATGGCTCCCCACTGGTGTCCACTAACAGCTACACCTACCTGGGGCTGGAGATCAACCAATCAGGAAGCTTTAAACCAGCAGTACAGGCCCTGAAAGACAAAGCCTGCAGAACATTTTATGCCATCAGAAGACAGCTTTACCACCTAAAACCACCAGTGAGAGTGTGGGCAAAGATATTCGACAGCATCATCACCCCAATCCTGCTCTATAGCAGTGAGGTATGGGGCCCGGTCACCTACCCTGACCAATCAAAATGGGACTCCAGACCAACAGAAATCTTCCATCTAGAGTTCTGCAAGTATCTCCTCCAAGTCCATCGAAGCACTTCAAACTCAGCTTGCCGGGCAGAGCTAGGCAGGTTCCCACTATGGCTTACTATCCAGCAGAGGGCACTCTCATACTGGGCGCATATACAGAGCAGCAACCCCAGCACTTACCACCATAAAGCCTCACTGAGCCAGGGGGGCGAGGCCATACCACGCGCTCTCAAGCAAAGCATCAGCAGCCAGCCCAGCCAAGGCCACCAACACAGGCTGACAAAAGCCCATATAAAACAGACTATAGAAAGCTGCAAGGAACGATACATAGAGGAATGGAGATGTGACATAAAGAATTCCAAGAAACTCGCTGTCTACCAATCACTACAGAGGGAGTACACAATGGCTCCATATCTGGAGAGGCTACACCTCCACAAAGACAGACAGGTATTGAGTTTGTACCGTCTGAGTGCCCACAGCCTGGAGATAGAGACAGGGCGGCACAGACAGACATGGAAGCCCCGGGAGGAGAGACTGTGCAGACAATGCGACCAGGAGGTCTTGGAGGACAAGGCCCACTTCCTGCTACACTGCAGCAAATATGCACCTGTGAGGACCGCCCACTTCCAGAGACTCTCCGCCCACATCCAGGATTTTACCTCCACAGATGAGGAGAGGAAACTCTACATCCTACTGGGGGAAGAGGAAACAACCGTGCAAATAGCTGCCCGATATGTCACAGCCTGCCACCAACTGAGAGGAACATGATACCACATGGACTGTATTCCCCCCCCCCCCCCAATACCCCCCTATGGACTGTATATCCCAGTCCCCCATGCGGTCCCTTACATCATCCACACACCTATGGACTATATACCCCAACTCCCTATATCCTTCCCTTATTCCCACAAACCCCCCCCCCCATGTTAATGTTTTGTTTTGTTTTGCTTTGGCAATGCTAAATGTATTTGGTCCTGCCAATAAAGCTTTTTTTGGATTTGGATTTGGATTTGGATTAGGGGAGGGAGAGGTCAGTGTGTGTGTGTATGGGGGGGGGGGGGAGTGGATGAGGGAGAAGTTACTCTGGGTGCCGGGGGTGGGGGGGTGTCAGTGTGTGTGATTGGGGGAGGGAGAGGTCAGTGTGTGTGTGTATGGGGGGGGGGGAGTGGATGAGGGAGAAGTTACTGTGGGTGCCGGGGGTGGGGGGGTGTCAGTGTGTGTGATTGGGGGAGGGAGAGGTCAGTGTGTGTGTGTATGGGGGGGGGAGTGGATGAGGGAGAAGTTACTGTGGGTGCCGGGGGTGGGGGGGTGTCAGTGTGTGTGATTGGGGAGGAAGAGGTCAGTGTGTGTGTGTGTGTATGGGGGGGAGGGAGTGGATGAGGGAGAGGTTACTGTGGGTGCCGGGGGTGGGGGGCGTCAGTGTGTGTGATTGGGGGAGGGAGAGGTCAGTGTGTGTGTGTGTGTATGGGGGGGGGGAAGTGGATGAGGGAGAAGTTACTGTGGGTGCCGGGGGTGGGGGGGTGTCAGTGTGTGTGATTGGGGGAGGGAGAGGTCAGTGTGTGTGTGTGTGTATGGGGGGGGGGAAGTGGATGCAAGAAGGCATGACAGCCAGGTGGACTGGTACAGATGTGGGGGCGGAGCTAATCGTGTGGTCGTTGTGTTATAGCTGCATTTTCTAGTGCATCGGTGCAGCCGGCCCAGGGTGAAATGTCCCCCCTTTGCTAGCTGTACACTTCAGGGGGACCGCCATGGGTCTCCATGAGGCTCGCAGCACCCCCCCCCCCCCGAATCGCTGGAAAAGAGAATAGGGCACTATAGCATCCACTATGGCTCCTATTGTGATTCCTATGCCACTTGTGCTAGAGGAGGGAGAACTCAGTGTGAGTGCTGGGGAGAGGGAGAGGTCAGGATGGGTGCTGGGAGAGGTCAGTGTGTGTGTCAGGGAAGGGAGAGGTCAGTGTGTGTGTGTGTGTATGGGGGGGGGGGGAAGTGGATGAGGGAGAAGTTACTGTGGGTGCCGGGGGTGGGGGGTGTCAGTGTGTGTGATTGTGTGAAGGAGAGGTCAGTGTGTGTGTGTATGGGGTGGGGGGGGGTGTCAGTGTGTGTGATTGGGTGAGGGAGAGGTCAGTGTGTGTATGGGGGGGGGGAGTGGATGAGGGAGAAGGTACTGTGGGTGCCGGGGGTGGGGGGGGGGGTGTCAGTGTGTGTGATTGGGAGAGGGAGAGGTCAGTGTGTGTGTGTATGGGGGGGGGGGGAGTGGATGAGGGAGAAGTTACTGTGGGTGCCGGGGGTGGGGGGGTGTCAGTGTGTGTGTGTATGGGGGGGGGGGGGAAGTGGATGAGGGAGAAGTTACTGTGGGTGCCGGGGGTGGGGGGGTGTCAGTGTGTGTGATTGGGGGAGGGAGAGGTCAGTGTGTGTGTGTGTATGGGGGGGAGGAAAGTGGATGAGGGAGAAGTTACTGTGGGTGCTGGGTGCTGGGGGGTGTCAGTGTGTGTGATTGGGTGAGTGGGGGAGGGAAAGGTCAGTGTGTGTGTGTGTGGGGGGGGGGGTGCATGAGGGAGAAGTTACTGTGGGTGCCGGGGGGAGTGGTCAGTGTGGGTGATTGGGGAAGGTAGAGGTCAATGTGGGTGTGTGGATGAGGGAGAAGTTACTGTGGGTGCCGGGGGTGGGGGGTGCCAGTGTGTGTGATTGAGGGAGGTAGAGGTCAGTGTGTGTGTGTGTATGGGGGGGGGAGTGGATGAGGGAGAAGTGACTGTAGGTGCCAGGGGTGGGGGGGGGGGGTCAGTGTGTGTGATTGGGGGAGGAAGAGGTCAGTGTGTGCGATTGGGTGAGGGAGAGGTCAATGTGTGTGTGTATGGGGGGAAGTGGATGAGGGAGAAGTTACTGTGGGTGCCGGGGTGGGGGGGTGTCAGTGTGTGTGATTGGGGGAGGGAGAGGTCAGTGTGTGTGTGTATGGTGGGGGAAGTGGATGAGGGAGAAGTTACTGTGGGTGCTGGGGGGTGTCAGTGTGTGTGATTGGTGGAGGGAGAGGTCAGTGTGTGTGTGTATGGGGGGGAGGAAAGTGGATGAGGGAGAAGTTACTGTGGGTGCTGGGGGGTGTCAGTGTGTGTGATTGGGGGAGGGAGAGGTCAGTGTGTGTGTGTGTGGGAGGGGGTGCATGAGGGAGAAGTTACTGTGGGTGCCGGGGGGAGTGATCAGTGTGTGATTGGGCGAGTGAGAGGTCAGTGTGTGTGTGTATGGGGGGAGGAGTGGATGAGGGAGAAGTTACTGTGGGTGCCGGGGGTGGGGGGGGGTGTCAGTGTGTGTGATTGGGGGAGGGAGAGGTCACTGTGTGTATGGGGGGGGGGGAGTGGATGAGGGAGAAGTTACTGTGGGTGCCGGGGTGGGGGGTGTCAGTGTGTGTGATTAGGGGAGGGAGAGGTCAGTGTGTGTGTGTATGGGGGGGGGGGAGTGGATGAGGGAGAAGTTACTCTGGGTGCCGGGGGTGGGGGGGTGTCAGTGTGTGTGATTGGGGGAGGGAGAGGTCAGTGTGTGTGTGTATGGGGGGGGGGAGTGGATGAGGGAGAAGTTACTGTGGGTGCCGGGGGTGGGGGGGTGTCAGTGTGTGTGATTGGGGAGGAAGAGGTCAGTGTGTGTGTGTGTATGGGGGGGAGGGAGTGGATGAGGGAGAGGTTACTGTGGGTGCCGGGGGTGGGGGGCGTCAGTGTGTGTGATTGGGGGAGGGAGAGGTCAGTGTGTGTGTGTGTGTGTATGGGGGGGGGGGGGAAGTGGATGAGGGAGAAGTTACTGTGGGTGCCGGGGGTGGGGGGGTGTCAGTGTGTGTGATTGGGGGAGGGAGAGGTCAGTGTGTGTGTGTGTGTATGGGGGGGGGGGGAAGTGGATGCAAGAAGGCATGACAGCCAGGTGGACTGGTACAGATGTGGGGGCGGAGCTAATCGTGTGGTCGTTGTGTTATAGCTGCATTTTCTAGTGCATCGGTGCAGCCGGCCCAGGGTGAAATGCCCCCCCTTTGCTAGCTGTACACTTCAGGGGGACCGCTATGGGTCTCCATGAGGCTCGCAGCACCCCCCCCCCCCCCCCGAATCGCTGGAAAAGAGAATAGGGCACTATAGCATCCACTATGGCTCCTATTGTGATTCCTATGCCACTTGTGCTAGAGGAGGGAGAACTCAGTGTGAGTGCTGGGGAGAGGGAGAGGTCAGGATGGGTGCTGGGAGAGGTCAGTGTGTGTGTCAGGGAAGGGAGAGGTCAGTGTGTGTGTGTGTGTATGGGGGGGGGGGGAAGTGGATGAGGGAGAAGTTACTGTGGGTGCCGGGGGTGGGGGGTGTCAGTGTGTGTGATTGTGTGAAGGAGAGGTCAGTGTGTGTGTGTATGGGGTGGGGGGGGGTGTCAGTGTGTGTGATTGGGTGAGGGAGAGGTCAGTGTGTGTATGGGGGGGGGGAGTGGATGAGGGAGAAGGTACTGTGGGTGCCGGGGGTGGGGGGGGGGTGTCAGTGTGTGTGATTGGGAGAGGGAGAGGTCAGTGTGTGTGTGTATGGGGGGGGGGGGAGTGGATGAGGGAGAAGTTACTGTGGGTGCCGGGGGTGGGGGGGTGTCAGTGTGTGTGTGTATGGGGGGGGGGGGAAGTGGATGAGGGAGAAGTTACTGTGGGTGCCGGGGGTGGGGGGGTGTCAGTGTGTGTGATTGGGGGAGGAGAGGTCAGTGTGTGTGTGTGTATGGGGGGGAGGAAAGTGGATGAGGGAGAAGTTACTGTGGGTGCTGGGTGCTGGGGGGTGTCAGTGTGTGTGATTGGGTGAGTGGGGGAGGGAAAGGTCAGTGTGTGTGTGTGTGGGGGGGGGGGGGTGCATGAGGGAGAAGTTACTGTGGGTGCCGGGGGGAGTGGTCAGTGTGGGTGATTGGGGAAGGTAGAGGTCAATGTGGGTGTGTGGATGAGGGAGAAGTTACTGTGGGTGCCGGGGGTGGGGGGTGCCAGTGTGTGTGATTGAGGGAGGTAGAGGTCAGTGTGTGTGTGTGTATGGGGGGGGGAGTGGATGAGGGAGAAGTGACTGTAGGTGCCAGGGGTGGGGGGGGGGGGGTCAGTGTGTGTGATTGGGGGAGGAAGAGGTCAGTGTGTGCGATTGGGTGAGGGAGAGGTCAATGTGTGTGTGTATGGGGGGAAGTGGATGAGGGAGAAGTTACTGTGGGTGCCGGGGTGGGGGGGTGTCAGTGTGTGTGATTGGGGAGGGAGAGGTCAGTGTGTGTGTGTATGGTGGGGGAAGTGGATGAGGGAGAAGTTACTGTGGGTGCTGGGGGGTGTCAGTGTGTGTGATTGGTGGAGGGAGAGGTCAGTGTGTGTGTGTATGGGGGGGAGGAAAGTGGATGAGGGAGAAGTTACTGTGGGTGCTGGGGGGTGTCAGTGTGTGTGATTGGGGGAGGGAGAGGTCAGTGTGTGTGTGTGTGGGAGGGGGTGCATGAGGGAGAAGTTACTGTGGGTGCCGGGGGGAGTGATCAGTGTGTGATTGGGCGAGTGAGAGGTCAGTGTGTGTGTGTATGGGGGGAGGAGTGGATGAGGGAGAAGTTACTGTGGGTGCCGGGGGTGGGGGGGTGTCAGTGTGTGTGATTGGGGGAGGGAGAGGTCACTGTGTGTATGGGGGGGGGGAGTGGATGAGGGAGAAGTTACTGTGGGTGCCGGGGTGGGGGGTGTCAGTGTGTGTGATTAGGGGAGGAGAGGTCAGTGTGTGTGTGTATGGGGGGGGGGGAGTGGATGAGGGAGAAGTTACTCTGGGTGGGGGGGTGTCAGTGTGTGTGATTGGGGGAGGGAGAGGTCAGTGTGTGTGTGTATGGGGGGGGGGAGTGGATGAGGGAGAAGTTACTGTGGGTGCCGGGGGTGGGGGGGTGTCAGTGTGTGTGATTGGGGAGGAAGAGGTCAGTGTGTGTGTGTGTATGGGGGGGAGGGAGTGGATGAGGGAGAGGTTACTGTGGGTGCCGGGGGTGGGGGGCGTCAGTGTGTGTGATTGGGGGAGGGAGAGGTCAGTGTGTGTGTGTGTGTGTATGGGGGGGGGGGAAGTGGATGAGGGAGAAGTTACTGTGGGTGCCGGGGGTGGGGGGGTGTCAGTGTGTGTGATTGGGGGAGGGAGAGGTCAGTGTGTGTGTGTGTGTATGGGGGGGGGGGGAAGTGGATGCAAGAAGGCATGACAGCCAGGTGGACTGGTACAGATGTGGGGGCGGAGCTAATCGTGTGGTCGTTGTGTTATAGCTGCATTTTCTAGTGCATCGGTGCAGCCGGCCCAGGGGTGAAATGCCCCCCCTTTGCTAGCTGTACACTTCAGGGGGACCGCTATGGGTCTCCATGAGGCTCGCAGCACCCCCCCCCCCCCCCCCGAATCGCTGGAAAAGAGAATAGGGCACTATAGCATCCACTATGGCTCCTATTGTGATTCCTATGCCACTTGTGCTAGAGGAGGGAGAACTCAGTGTGAGTGCTGGGGAGAGGGAGAGGTCAGGATGGGTGCTGGGAGAGGTCAGTGTGTGTGTCAGGAAGGGAGAGGTCAGTGTGTGTGTGTGTGTATGGGGGGGGGGGGGAAGTGGATGAGGGAGAAGTTACTGTGGGTGCCGGGGGTGGGGGGTGTCAGTGTGTGTGATTGTGTGAAGGAGAGGTCAGTGTGTGTGTGTATGGGGTGGGGGGGGTGTCAGTGTGTGTGATTGGGTGAGGGAGAGGTCAGTGTGTGTATGGGGGGGGGAGTGGATGAGGGAGAAGGTACTGTGGGTGCCGGGGGTGGGGGGGGGTGTCAGTGTGTGTGATTGGGAGAGGGAGAGGTCAGTGTGTGTGTGTATGGTGGGGGGGGGAGTGGATAAGGGAAAAGTTACTGTGGGTGCCGGGGGTGGGGGGGTGTCAGTGTGTGTGATTGGGGGAGGGAGAGGTCAGTGTGTGTGTGTATAGGGGGGGGAAGTGGATGAGGGAGAAGTTACTGTGGGTGCCGGGGGTGGGGGGGTGTCAGTGTGTGTGATTGGGGGAGGGAGAGGTCAGTGTGTGTGTGTGTATGGGGGGGAGGAAAGTGGTTGAGGGAGAAGTTACTGTGGGTGCTGGGTGCTGGGGGGTGTCAGTGTGTGTGATTGGGTGAGTGGGGGAGAGAAGGTCAGTGTGTGTGTGTGTGTGTGTGTGTGTGGGGGGGGGGTGCATGAGGGAGAAGTTACTGTGGGTGCCGGGGGGAGTGGTCAGTGTGGGTGATTGGGGAAGGTAGAGGTCAATGTGGGTGTGTGGATGAGGGAAAAGTTACTGTGGGTGCCGGGGGTGGGGGGGGTGCCAGTGTGTGTGATTGAGGGAGGTAGAGGTCAGTGTGTGTGTGTGTATGGGGGGGGGGAGTGGATGAGGGAGAAGTGACTGTAGGTGCCAGGGGTGGGGGGGGGGGGGGGGGGGGTCAGTGTGTGTGATTGGGGGAGGGAGAGGTCAGTGTGTGCGATTGGGTGAGGGAGAGGTCAATGTGTGTGTGTATGTGGGGAAGTGGATGAGGGAGAAGTTACTGTGGGTGCCGGGGGTGGGGGTGTCAGTGTGTGTGATTGGGGGAGGGAGAGGTCAGTGTGTGTGTGTGTGTGTATGGGGAGGAGTGGATGAGGGAGAAGTTACTGTGGGTGCCGGGGTGGGGGGTGTCAGTGTGTGTGATTAGGGGAGGGAGAGGTCAGTGTGTGTGTGTATGGGGGGGGGGAGTGGATGAGGGAGAAGTTACTCTGGGTGCCGGGGGTGGGGGGGGTGTCAGTGTGTGTGATTGGAGGAGGGAGAGGTCAGTGTGTGTGTATGGGGGGGGGAAGTGGATGAGGGAGAAGTTACTGTGGGTGCCGGGGGTGGGGGGGGGGGGGTGTCAGTGTGTGTGATTGGGGGAGGGAGAGGTCAGTGTGTGTGTGTATGGGGGGGGGAGAAGTGGATGAGGGAGAAGTTACTGTGGGTGCCGGGGGTGTCAGTGTGTGTGATTGGGGGAGAGAGAGGTCAGTGTGTGTGTGTATGGGGGGGGGGGGGGGGAGTGGATGAGGGAGAAGTTACTGTGGGTGCCGGGGGTGGGGGGGTGTCAGTGTGTGTGATTGGGGGAGGGAGAGGTCAGTGTGTGTGTGTTTGGGGGGGGGGGGGGAGTGGATGAGGGAGAAGTTACTGTGGGTGCTGGGGGTGTCAGTGTGTGTGATTGGGTGATTGGGAGGGAGATGTCAGATGTGTGTGTGTATGGGGGG